>NC_060129.1:34874243-35474243 GCF_021461395.2 Schistocerca americana | reverse complement strand
TTTTCTTTTGTTGGTTTTACTGCTTACTAAATAAACAGATTGAACATCATCAGGGAGAGGCTACAACCCTGTCTCACTCCCTTCCCAACCACTGCTTCCTTTTCATGTCCCTCGACTCTTATAACTGCCATCTGGTTTCTGTACAAATTGTAAATAGCCTTTCGCTCCCTGTATTTTACCCCTGCCACCTTCAGAAATTGAAAGAGAGTATTCCAGTCAACATTGTCAAAAGCTTTCTCGAAGTCTACAAATGCTAGAAACGTAGGTTTGCCTTTTCTTAATCTAGTTTCTAAACTACGTCATAGGGTCAGTATTGCCTCACGTGTTCCCATATTTCTACAGAATCCAAACTGATCTTCCCAGACGTCGGCTTCTATCAGTTTTTCCATTCATCTGTAAAGAATTCGCGTTAGTATTTTGCAGCTGTGACTTATTAGACTGATAGTTTGGTAATTTTCACATCTGTCAACGCCTGCTTTCTTTGGGATTGGAATTATTATATTCTTCTTGCAGTCTGAGGGTATTTCGCCAGTCTCATACATTTTGCTCACCAGATGGTAGAGTTTTGTCAGGACTGGCTCTCCCAAGGCCATCAGTAGTTCTAATGGAATGTGTACTCCCGGGGCCTTGTTTCGACTCAGGTCTTTCAGTGCTCTGTCAAACTCTTCATGCAGTATCGTTTCTCCCATTTCATCTTCATCTACATCCTCTTCCATTTCTATAACACTGCCCTCAAGTACATCGCCGTTGTATAGACCTTCTATATACTCCTTCCACCTTTCTGCTTTCCCTTCTTTGCTTAGAACTGGATTTCCATCTGAGCTCTTGATATTCATACAAGTGGTTCTCTTTTCTCCAAAGGTATCTTTAATTTTCCTGTAGGCACCATCTATCTTACCGCTTGTGAGATAAGCCTCTACATCCTTACATTTGTCCTCTATCCATGCCTGCTTAGCCATTTTGCACTTCCTGTCGATCTCATTTTTGAGACGTTTGTATTCCTTTTTGCCTGCTTCATTTACTGCATTTTTGTATTTCCTCCTTTCGTCAATTAAATTATTTCTTCTGTCACCCAAGGATTTCTACTAGCCCTCATCTTTTTACCTACTTGATCGTCTGCTGCCTTCACTACTTCATCTCTCAAAGCTACCCATTCTTCTACTGTATTTCTTTCCCCCATTCTTTTCAATTGTTCCCTTATGCTCTCCCTGAAACTCTGTACAACCTCTGGTTTAGTCAGTTTATCCAGGTCCCATCTCCTTGGATTCCCACCTTTTGGCAGTTTCTTCAGTTTTAATCTGCAGTTCATAACCAATAGATTGTGGTCAGAGTCCACATCTGCCCCTGGAAATGTCTTACAATTTAAAACCTGGTTCCTAAATCTGTCTTGCCATTATGTAATCTATCTGATACCTTCTCGTATCTCCATGATTCTTCCATATATACAACCTTCTTTTATGGTTCTTGAACCAATTGTTAGCTATGATTAAGTTGTGCTCTGTGCAAAATTCTACCAGGCGGCTTCCTCTTTCATTTCTTAGCCCCAATCCATATTCGCCTACTACGTTTCCTTCTCTTCCTTTTCCTACTATCGAATTCCAATCACCCATGACTATTAAATTTTCGTCTCCCTTCACTATCTGAATAATTTCTTTTATTTCATCATACATTTCTTCAATTTCTTCTTCATCTGCAGAGCTAGTAGGCATATAGACTTGTACTACTGTCGTAGGTGTGGGCTTCGTGCCTATTGTGGCCACAACAATGCGTTTGCTGTGCTGTTTGTACTATATTGAAATTTCTTGACCATGGCGACTATCCTACAAGGAAAAATGTAGATGATGTAGTAAATTGTAAGATAGCTTTCACATGGTGTCACCAATCAAGAGGAAGAATCCTGAAACCTTTGGGATACACATACAACAAATGGAATGACGAAAGATGCACCCCAATAGAGGATCTGATAGTGTAGTAAATATTACTTCTCTGAGATAAATTCACAGCCTCAGGAAAGGAAATAATCGTTTCTGTATTATTTATTTTGGTCAGATGTGGCTCAATCAAAATAATGCACTAAACATATGACAGAGTTCAAAAAGCAATAACAGAATGAAAGTACTGTATGGCAAAGGAAACATGCTTACTGCCATGCAGGATGATCTAAATATGGCTTTATCAAAAGCTATGATTTACATGCCCCAAACCAATGATTATTATGAAGAACTTAGCAGTGGCGTATTTCAACCCTTGTGTTTACCTTTATTGAGTCTATTCAATGAGGACTGTCTGATTGTCATCGACAATGCCAGTTACAATTCCACAATAAAGGAGAAATTTCCTAGTTAAAGAACAGAGAAGGAGGAAATTCCACATGAGCTTGAAGAGAAAAGTAAATTTAATGCTGCTATACTAAGGTGGAGTTTGTCAGGTGTCATTGCCATCTTTATAATCGATATGAACTTCACAGCTTAGCAACAGAAATTGAACACACGATTGTGAGACTGCCCTATTAGTGCAGAAAAGGTGGACAGGGTATCATTGAGCGGAAGGGAAGGGGAATGAAGAGGCAAGGGGAGTGGAGGGGGAAGAAAAGCAGAGGAGAAAGGGAGTGGAATGGAGGGGCAAGAGGGAGGGGACTGTGTGAGTAGAGGGGAGGGGGCAAGTAGAGGTCATAGAGGGGACTCCGTACGTTAAAATTAAAGACAGTCTGAATAATTTAGAAACAAAAAAAAATTGTGTAGAGCGACATATAGAAACAAGTGCCTGTGAGCTTAAATTAAATGATTGTAGCTGTGTATAGGTCCCCATTGGGAAATTTCCAGCGATTTCTGAAGTACTTGGATTCTTTATTATGCCATCTGGCAGTCAGAGAGAATCACATTATTGTTTGTGGGGTTTTCAATGTAGATATTCTGAAATAATCTGACAGAAAGAAAGACTTTGAAGTATGACTTCTTTCAATGTGACATTGGTTATTGATTTTGCTGCATAGGTAGTACAGGAAAGCAGAACTCAGAGAAATTCATATTTAAGTGGAAGAATGCAGAAGGTTGAAATTAACAGTAGAGATAGTGTGCAACTGTAACTGGGGAAGTATCAAGAATGGTGTTCCATGGTGTTCAGTTTTGTTCCCCATTTTTTCTTAATATGTATTAACGACTTCACACTCTATATTCATGAAGATGCAAAGCTAGTTATTTTTCTGATTATACTGTAATCACACCCAAGAAACAAGAATTAGCTGAGGAAATTGTGAATCGTTTTTCAGGAAATTATGAAGTTGTCTGCAGATGGTCTCACAATAAATTTTGAGAAAACACAATAAATACTGTTCTGTGCATTAAATAGCATAATACCATATCTTAAATATAGATTTTGATCACAAATCTGTTGCTAAGCAGAATATTCGAAATTTCTGGGTGTGTGCATTGATGAGAAATAAATTTGAAGGAGCAGATCGATGAGCTGATGAAACATTTCAGTTCAGCAACTTAAGCTATTAGGGTTATTGCAAATTTTGGTGACAAACATATCAATAAATTAACCTACAACGCCTATTTTCATTCACTGCTCTCATATAGCATCAAGTTTTGGGGAAACTCATCATTAAGAGAAAAAGTACTCATTGCACAAAAGCAGATTAGTAGTAGGAGAGCACCCAAGATAACCTTGTAGACACTTATTTAAGAAACTTGGGATATTCGCAGTACTTTCACAATACGTATGTTCACTTACTAAATTAGTTATTAATGACGAATCACAGTTCAAAGATAATAGCAAAGTGCACTGGGCTAAATCTGACTTGGGCACAGGAAGAGATGAATTATGCTGCCACAAAAATCTTTGATTGTCTACCAGATAACCAACCAGCATCTAAGAACAAATCAAAATAATTTATGAATGATGATGTTGTCTCCTCAGAAGATGAGTCTTTAAATATGAAATACTTATTGTAAAAAAATTGCATTGTGTTAAGAAACCTAATGTTAAACTGACAAATTCCACACTACAAAATGTCATATTCATGATCTGTGGATCAGGTGTTAATGTAACGCAATGTAGTGTAATATCATGAAACCAGGCAAGGACTGTACATTACTCTATAGTTACTATAATTTGTATCTTACCAGCTGTAAGCATAATCATGTTGAAAGGTGGATCAGCATATGGTTTATCTGGGTGACAGACTGCAAGAAACCGAGTGACTTCCTATGATCGCTGGAATGCACTAACCACTTGTACGCCACTGCAACATTTGGGCAGTGCGTATTTTATTTTCTAGGTCATTGCCGCTCCCATCATTAAAAAAATTTTTAAAAAGATTTTCAAGTTTTAACTACTGTTTTCACCAGATGGCAGTATATTGGATGTGAGTGGTAGGCAGTGGCTACAGGGCAATGTTCAGCATTGCCATGTTATAAATGGCGTATTTGAGTACTTTCTTGTTTCATTCAAAAAACTGGCTATTTAAAAGTTTAATTGACACGTCAGAATTGGGGATCAAATAGTTTATATGAGCTCATAATACATTATTTTTTGTACAGATTGCCTGAGGATGCACCAATAACTGGTGCAAAACCAGTCACAGATTTAATAAAAATCATTCATACAGTCAGGGCGGAATTTTCTTTGAAAAATTGTCGAAGTTTGGCTGTGGTTGACCACTTTACAAACCAGTCTGATAAATTAAGTCTGGAATGGTCTTATTAGTTGCGTTTAGAGGACTCTAAAGTTGATAGTCAGCACTTACCATCTGTAGATCGTGAAAGCTTCAGTCTTCTGAGTAATATCTAAAAGGGTTCACTAGACCTCTGTGCTGTGTAACTTGCCTTATCTGACAGCAGGTGTATAAGAAATGTACCTACATGGGTACCAGACATGCAAATATTTTTTGAAGACTGAGTTCAGAAATCAGTGGGATAGAGTATTATGCATTAACCTGCCAACTTGGAAATTTGGATGTAAGACCATTTCATTGTTTCCTTTTTAAACTACAATTTGCAATTCATCATTGACACAATGTGTAACACCATAAGCAGTTAATACTAGTAACCAATAAAGTGAGTACCCGCAAACATTTCGATCAATCGCAAAGTAAATATATTTGATTAGACATTCAGACTAAATGATTCTAAAGTCTATGTACATTAATGATGTATACTGTCCAGTAAACAAAGATCAGGAAAAGGTGAAAGCTTCAATCGGTGGTCCCTTAAATTTTCTCTTGACCACAAATTGTTTCCATAAAAGAATGAGAGAGTCAAGGAGGGAGTGATACTGTGGGGAAGGATGTTGAACATTAACAGTGATTTCACCTTCCTATGCATTATAACAAAAGCAATAATCTCACTTTCAACTTGGGCAGAAAGCCACACCAACATCTGTAATTGAATTACTCCGTCAAAATACAGGTAACAGTGAGGGACATGGAGCCCATAGCCCAGTGCCCAGTCTGTAACTTAGCAAACATACAAGGTGACAGTTATTGAACTATATGAAAAATATCATAAATTAGTTGCAAACTACAGCGTTCACACACTTTATTCAAAATGTAAACTTCTCTACAGATATTCGGATTTAGGTTATGACATGTTTGATATGGCTGCCATCATTGGCGATGAAGTGGCACAGCCAAATAGCAAGATTCTGCAAGACCCACTGAAGTATGGGAACATCAGTGTCGTCGATGACCACCTGAATATATGTTTTCAGCTCAGAAATGGTTTTGGGGTTACTGCTGTACACCTTCTGTTTAATATATCCATGCAAAAAGGACTCAAGTCTGTTCAGTTCCAGACAAGGGATTTTTCAGATTTCCAGCAATTTTTATTTTATTTTTCAGTAAAATTTTTGTAATTTTGATTCCTAAGAACTTGATATACTAATTAAAAATTGTACTGTAGCCCGCCACTGCAGAATAATACTGCAGCAATAAAACAAAGACGGGGGAATATCACCAAAATAATTCTCTTGTTACAAGGAAAATAGGCCATTCACCACAACAACAACAACAACCTGTGCCACACAAGCACCTGCTGACAACAGTGTTAAAGATTCTGCAATACTTTGTAACAACGAACTGCTTTCAATAAGTCTCATTCCTGGGCTCATTTTAATGAGTGACGTCGTAATTGCTTACATTTACAACTGGACAGAGGAAATATTGCGAATGTTTGTTTCAGAAGCGTTAATTTCAAAGTAAATTTCATTTTATGCAAGATGTTATGTTTGAGAACGTGTGATGAATTTACTAAATCATTAGATTCCCATTCAAAACTTAACGCTCCTGTCCAGCCATATAGATAAATTATGGTCCCAGAAGACCGTGACATAAATCTAAATTTTGACTGCACATTTGCATTTCCACATATCTTGAAAAGGTAATACACAAAAGATAACAAAGTTTCGAGTTTAGTCTTTCATATTTATTTTAGTTCTTTCACTGATTACAGGTTACGCAATAATGTGACACAAAGTATAGTTGCCTTTCAAAAACAAGTGTGAAGTAAGTTCTTGAGAGATCTATGTAAAAAATCAGTGCTCTGCAGAACACGTAAGGAATGAAGTGTCCGTGCTCGTCAGAAATATTAAGCTGCTGCAATTGACGCTGGTGCTCTTGTAACCATACCCTCGGAAAAACAGCAAAAATTTTTCGAAAGTCAATATTATATATGAAAACTTTGCTTTTATTGTGGGTGTACTGATGTATATTAGTTTAAACCATTAACCTTTCCTATTTGTGCGTTTGCACAGCCTAACATTCATGTTGTTACTGGCTGACATCATCACGTTTCCTACGCTCTGAATATCTGCTGCCATTGGCTGGCGAGATCATGTGACACGAGCTAGGCTTGGTCGACAAAACCACGTCACAATCTTTGTTTCAGTGCTTTGGATTCTACCATGATGTAATTGGTGGAATTCGTGTTCATACTTTTGTGATACGAAATTATCTAGTGCATATGTTTCCACACATCAAAGAATTTTCAAAAATTCTTCGATTTTTGCTAGGTTGAGATTCCTACACTGCCAGGAAGATCTATACAGGTTTATAAATCCATAACCATTCACGGGATTCATAAGATTTACAGCTCCTAGGGAAATGATACCATCTTTTAACATGGAAAAATGTGCTTCCAACCAGTAAAAAGGTTTCACTCTAGAAAGGGCGTTTCTAATTGCGAAATAGGGGAATATTTTTGTCTTGTCCAGGTATACACCGTCGTTATGGTTTCAGCCTTCCATATGAAATGAAGTGGCTATTGAGAAGAAACGCCATGCACTGATGGTACAGTTGTTTTATCAGAACAGTAGCACTACGTTGCAGGAATATCATTGAAAGAAATGGCTGTGAACTGTGTGAATATATGTGTTGAAGAATATGATCAAGAAATTTGAAGAAATACGTGAATTGAGTGCTGCAGCAGATTCCAATATCAGTTGGTGAAGTTGCTTTTAGCTACAGCCGACCATGCAGCAGATGCCTCTAGAGTTGTCACAGGATATCCCCCCCCCCTCTCTCTCTCTCTCTCTCTCTCTCTCTCTCTCTCTCTCCTCTCCCTCTCCCTCTCCCTCTCCCTCCCTCCCTCCCTCCCTCCCTCCCTCCCTCCCTCCCTCCCTCCCTCCCTCCCTCCCTCCCTCCCTCCCTCCCTCCCTCCCTCCCTCTCCCCCCCTCCCTCTCCCCCCCTCCCTCTCACCCTCCCTCTCCCCCCTCCCTCTCCCCCTCCCTCTCGCCCTCTCTCCCCCCTCTCTCGCCCCCTCTCCCCCCCCTCTCTCGCCCCCTCTCTCTCCCCCTCTCTCGCCCCCTCTCTCTCCCCCTCTCTCGCCCCCTCTCTCTCCCCCCTCTCTCGCCCCCTCTCTCTCCCCCCTCTCTCGCCCCCTCTCTCTCCCCCCTCTCTCGCCCCCTCTCTCTCCCCCCTCTCCCCCCCTCTCTCCCCCCTCCCCCCTCCCTCTCCCCCCTCCCCCCTCTCCCCCCTCCCCCCTCTCTCCCCCCTCTCCCCCCCTCTCTCCACCCTCTCCCCCCTCTCTCCCCCTCTCCCCCCTCTCTCCCCCTCTCCCCCCTCTCTCCCCCCTCTCCCCCTCTCTCTCTCTCCCCTCTCCCCCTCTCTCTCTCCCCTCTCCCCCTCTCCCCCCCTCTCTCCCCCCTCTCCCCCTCTCTCTCCCCCCTCTCTCTCCCCCCTCTCTCCCCCCTCTCTCTCCCCCCTCTCTCCCCCTCTCTCTCCCCCCTCTCCCCCCTCTCTCCCCCCTCTCCCCCCTCTCTCCCCTCTCTCCCCCCCTCTCCCCCCTCTCTCCCCCCTCTCCCCCCTCTCCCCCCTCTCCCCCCTCTCCCCCCTCTCCCCCCTCTCTCCCCCCCTCTCCCCCCTCTCTCCCCCCCTCCCCCCTCTCTCCACCCCTCTCTCCCCCTTCTCCCCCCCTCTCTCCCCCTTCTCCCCCCCCTCTCTCCCCCTTCTCCCCCTCTCTCTCCCCCTTCTCCCCCTCTCTCTCCCCCTTCTCCCCCTCTCTCTCCCCCTTCTCCCCCTCTCTCTCTCCCCTCTCCCCCTCTCTCTCTCCCCTCCCCCTCTCTCTCTCCCCTCTCCCCCTCTCTCTCTCCCCTCTCCCCCTCTCTCTCCCCTCTCCCCCTCTCTCTCCCCTCTCCCCCTCTCTCTCTCCCCTCTCCCCCTCTCTCTCTCCCCTCTCCCCCTCTCTCTCTCCCCTCTCCCCCTCTCTCTCCCCTCTCCCCCTCTCTCTCCCCTCTCCCCCCTCTCTCTCCCCTCTCCCCCTCTCTCTCCCCTCTCCCCCTCTCTCTCCCCTCTCCCCCTCTCTCTCCCCCTCTCCCCCTCTCTCCCCCTTCTCCCCCTCTCTCTCCCCCTTCTCCCCCTCTCTCTCCCCCTCTCTCCCCTCTCTCTCCCCCCTCTCCCCCTCTCTCTCCCCCCTCTCCCCCTCTCTCTCCCCCCTCTCCCCCTCTCTCTCCCCTCTCCCCCTCTCTCTCCCCCTCTCCCCCTCTCTCTCCCCTCTCCCCCTCTCTCTCCCCTCTCCCCCTCTCTCTCCCCTCTCCCCCTCTCTCTCCCCTCTCCCCCTCTCTCTCCCCTCTCCCCCTCTCTCTCCCCTCTCCCCCTCTCTCTCCCCTCTCCCCCTCTCTCTCCCCTCTCCCCCTCTCTCTCCCCTCTCCCCCTCTCCCCCTCTCCCCCTCTCCGTCTCCCTACCCCCTCTCTCTCCCCCTCCCCCCCCCTCTCTCTCTCTCTCTCTCTCTCTCTCTCTCTCTCTCCCCCCCCTCCCCCTCTCCCCCTCCCCCTCCCCCACTTCTGCTTCTGCCTCTGACTGTCTACCACTGCCCCACCACCTGGTCAACAGTTCAAAAGATTTTGTGGCACATTTTACACTAGTATCTCACTGTGCTGCTAAAGAAGCCCCAAGATAGGCTTCGAGTGACTTTGACCTTCATTTTTGGCATGCGAGGAAATGAGTAACCTTTGGATGGACAAAGCATATTTTGCTTTGCATGGGGCTGTGAATGCACAGAACTGTCACATATGGGTTTGTCCTCCCAAATATTGTGCCAGAACATCCACTGCACTCAGCTTATGTGAATGTGGTGTGGTTTCACAAGCCCCTACATTCTGTCAGCGTTTCTTGGAGACAATGACACATAATGGACCCCTTCGGTGTACAGTGACATCTGAACTTGATAAGGACCTTGTTATGCAATGTGATTCCTGCATTTCAGTGTCTTCACCATTATTTTGATGTGAGATACACTAGATATGCTGTAGGCAACTGTTAACCATGTCATGTCATGGATACATCATTTTGCAGAGTCGGTAGACCATTTTGAACACGTAACACCTGATAATATCCTCATAAACGCACCAGAACCACCATTATCATTTCCTATTTTCCTGCACTGGTAACTCATTCTGGATGCTTATAGCAACATATTTTCACCTGGTAGTAGAAAGTGGAAAATTACTTTTCAGCATACTCCGTGAGGACACCAGTTAATGAACTTGCTACAATGTTTTTGCATCCTGCAAAGTATAGAGCCCATATTGCAGCGTCCCGAACACTGTCAGTTTAATTACAACCACTTAGAATGCCTCGGATCAACTTCTTCTTATGAAGGCAGTGTGGTTGTGTGTGATGTCCTTAGGTTACTTGGATTTAAGTAGTTCTAAGTCCAGGGGACTGATTACCTCAGATGTTAAGTCCCATAGTGCTTAGAGCCATTTGAACCATTTTAATAATTACACATAAGATCTGCAGTGGCTCAAATTGATCATTATTGAGTTTCGTCTGGTTATTTTCGTTTTAAACCACGTTTACTTCATCATTTCTTTCCTTCTGGTGAATATTGTAATTTTAAATTAGTTACTGAATATGTAATTTCTTATACACTTTTATGACTCGTGGCCTATAGTACTTGATTTATGGACACTCAAATATTGTTTCTTTGTTGTTTGTATATCATTATTTAACATTCTTGTCCTTACTCTTCAGATTGACTCAGAGTACTGGTGGGAGCTGTGGCATATTATGTGAGGAAACTTATCACCATGGGCTAGTCCAGGATAAGTTGAAGATGTCAACACACGAGTTGGGTCCCAATACAGAAGATGTGATTATCGATAAGGAGTGGTCAGTTGCTACCCAATATGACTGTAGTACAAGGGAAAAGGAATTTCATGTATATAGCTGTAATTTCTGCCGACAAAGCTTTCCTTCCAAATACCGACTCATAATGCATGTGTTTGTGCACATTGATGGTATGCAACCACCTTTGTATGTTTGTAAGTGGTGTGGTGAGGTATTTCACAGTAATGTTCGTTTGAAAAACCATTTGAGAATGAGTGAGAATTCTGTCTTACCTGCTGGCAACCATGAACAATATGGCTCTAGTGATCATCATCAAAGCAGTATCTTCTTGGATAGTGAGCCAGAAGTTTCTGTTACAGAACACAATGAGCAGTCTTCATGTAAGGAAACTTCGAAAGCTTCAAAGAAGTCCTCTAATGACAGGCGATACACACATATGAGAAATGAGATGGAGAAATCAAATGATTATGGAGCTGCTTCTACAGCTGTTAATGTCACTGCCCAGGCTGATCTACTTACTGCAAACAGAACCCACAAATGTGATATTTGTCGCAAATTGTTTACTAGGTCATGTGATCTCAAGAGGCATGCACTGATACACACCGGGAAAAGACCTCACAAATGTGATATTTGTGGCAAATCGTTTGCCCAGTCATGTCATCTTAAGACTCATTTATTGATTCACACTGGAGAGAAACCTCACAAATGTGAAATCTGTGGGAAATCTTTTACTATGTTAGGTGATCTCAAGAAACACACATTAATTCACACTGGGAAGAAACCTCACAAATGCCAGATTTGTGGGAAATGTTTTACTATGTTAGGCGATCTAAAGAAACACACATTCTTCCACACTGGAGAGAAACCTCACAAATGTGAGGTTTGTGGGAAATCTTTTGCTATGTCAGGTGATCTCAAGAAACACACATTAATTCACACTGGAAAGAAAGCGCACAAATGTGACATCTGTGGGAAATCTTTTGCTATGTCGGGCAGTCTCAAGGCACACGGTTTCATTCACACTGGACAGAAACCTAACAAATGTGTTATTTGTGGGAAATCTTTTGCTATGTCAGGCAATCTCAAGAAACATACATTAATTCACACTGGAAAGAGACCTCACAAATGTGAGATTTGTGGGAAATCTTTTGCTATGTCAGGCACTCTCAATAGGCATGTATTAATTCACACTGGAAGAAAACCTCATAAATGTGTAATCTGTGACAGAAGCTTCACTCAGTTGAGTACTCTCAAGACACATGCATTACTCCACTTCAGAAAGAAACTACAAGTAGGTGTTAGTTTAAGCAAATAGGTATCCCTGGTTGGTGCTCTCAAGGCCTGTAAAATAATGGATGTAGCAGGGAGACAATAAGTTGTAATGGCTGTGAAATAACAGTAGAATGGGGTAGAATTGTGAAAAAATGTGTAATTATGTATACTTTAGAGTGGTAGCAGATAAAACGACAATATAAAAATCCATATCTGCAGCTTGAAATCTCAAGAAATAGTATTGCTAAATGTGCCTCAAACGTGAATCAAACATGTTTCTGTTATTAACACTATTTTTTCCTACCGATCTTGAGACAAGAGGGTTCTGAATTGTGATAAATCCTTACTTTTGTCAGTAATCATAAGTAGCATGCAATATTTAGTATAAGGCCAAGGAAATATCATGACTTTCTGATTATTACCCCTAACATAGTCATCATGTATTACTTGCAACTCTGCATTTTAGGAACAATGTCAGCAATTGGGTACCCATATATTCATGGCAGTTCCTTCACTCAGGCTAATAAACTCAACACTGGAGAAACATGATTATGGCAATTATTTTACTCAGGTATGTTTTCTCAAGAGATTTGCCCTGTGTGTCATTAAGTGTGTACATTTGTTTTGTTAGTACTAATCCTGCATTAGTAAATGTAACAACAAATATAACAACCTGCTCAATAGCATGATTGTCCACGTTTGGAACACAATGCGTAGACAGTTCTACATGATAGGGACTTGACAAGTTGTTTACATGTTTCTAGAAGTATGTTGCACCAGATGTTTTATTAAATATTGTTTCATGTACTTAATTGGTACTGATTGTTAAATCCTACCTCATTGGTTTGGTCCTTAACTAAGTGGAACATAACGCTCTCCCATTTTGCAAAATAAGAAAAATGACAAAATTCAATGTAAACAAACTAATACATATTAGCATCCAATCTCCTAATGCTTAGTCGTTAACGAGAGTCGTGACTGAATTGTGCCAGTGTCCAAAATCTACTTAAGTATAAAATTACACAACAGCTGCTGCTCATGCACCACTGGTTTCGGTGATCTCAATGATTCACAATATCCTTGATTACATATGAGAGAAATTTGTTAACATCGAGTATAGATTTAAGTGTCAGGAAGTCATTTGTGAAAGTATTTTTATGGAGTGTAGCCATGCATGGGAGTGAAACATGGACGATAAATAGATTGGACAAGAAGAGAATAGAAGCTTTCGAAATGTGGTGCTACAGAAGAATGCTGAAGATTAGATGGGCAGCTCACATAACTAATGAGGAGGTATTGAATAGGATTGGGGAGAAGAGAAGTTAGTGGCACAACTTGACTAGAAGAAGGGATTGGTTGGTAGAATATGTTCTGAGGCATCAAGGGATCACCAATGTAGTATTGGAGGGCAGTGTGGAGGGTAAGAATCGTAGAGGGAGACCAAGAGATGAATACACTAAGCAGATTCGATTCAAAAGGATGTAGGTTGCAGTAGGTACTGGGAGATGACGCTTGCACAGGATAGAGTAGCATGGAGAGCTGCATCAAACCAGTCTCAGGACGGAAGACAACAACAACAACAACAACAACAACATAACCAATCTGAGGACAACTACAGTGACTGGGAGATGATGACACCAAGGCAACCACTCAATGTAGGTAATCCAGCTTACTCCACTCAGTGATGTGTGCAGTGTCGTGGTCAATGGTAACTTGCAATTTTCCCAAGCTAGTATTCATCAATGGTTTGCTGAAGGCGAGTCTTTGATTTTTTTGGTAGTGTAAGCAGTCTTTCGGTTGGGTACCAGCACAAAAGGTGTTTCAGGGAAATTAACGGAAAAGTTCAAAGCTGTTGTGTGTGTAAGTTAAATGAACAGATAACCTAATGGTGGGTGTGATACATTATAATAAGAAAGTTGAATAAAAGCTACTGTTAGAGAAACTACAAAGTCTGAAGTGTAATTGTATGGCCAGAGCAGAGAACTGCTACTATACTTGGCTGTGCTACCAAATACGGTAATTTGTTCGCAGTGGCCAAAATAAAGGTTTGTGCATTGCAACAACAGTGCAAGAGCAAGGGAATTCTTTGGTTTCCTCTAAAATTAATGCAATTTCACAATTTGTGACAGTAGTGAGGGTAATAAAGTAGGATGCTTGTAATAATTAGTGTGAATGCACAGTTGAAATTCGAACTACATGACAGTCTGATGTACAACCCTAGCAAACAATCAGGATATCCGTTGCCAAACATTGCATTCATAAGAAGCTACACAGGTGACAGGGAAAGAGAAGGCGATAACACTCAGATTTGCAAATGGTGCAGATTATTGACAGAGATAGCTACACAGTTAACACATCTATCGATCTTGATAGTTTTACAATACCACCAGTGCAATAATACAGCAAGGTTGATTCCTACATGGAGTTGGTCTTTTGCTTGTGTACTGATGCATGAAATGAATTACTAGTTATGGTTTGCTGGAAGGTTTCAGCTGGCACTAAGTTAGGGCTGAGTCTCTGTTGCAGTTTTGGCTGAATGGTAGGACCAAGGTGTTAACATGCAACTGTTGCGTGGCTGCTGTACAACAAAATCTGTGAAGCTTTGGTTACTTCCAAAGTAGCAGTCAGTTTGCACAGTTCCCTGTGTATAGTTATTAAGTCACGCTGGATCGCGTTTTTAAGTCCCTAATATTTCCGTATTGGCACAGTGACTATATTAAGGATTTGTCAGTTGGTAGCCAATAGGTTATCCTCAGTGTGAGTGAGCTGCACATACTAGGATTTAATTATACTGTGTAACAGTGAATGAAGCTTGCTGGGGAGCTTTATCACAGCTATCAGCATCAGTATGATCAGGGGTACAAAGTTTTTCAGCACAGCTGCACTTCCATTAAACCAAAGTTGCTGCCTAACATGGTGGAGAACTGTGACTAGTTGTCCACAGAATGAACAATGTGTGTAATGCAGTGAAGGAAAATGAAATCAGTGTGAAAAGACAAAGATAGTAGTTCATATTGTCTGGTAATTTCTGCTTGAATGCTGCAAAAGTTAGCACTCATGTGGAGGCAATTGCAACAGGGACCAAGGTTCGATGCCTCTGCAGTCAAGATGATTGATCAGCGGTATTTATAGTATGTTCACAGGTGCTAGTTGTCTTGAAACTTTGCACAAGTTTAAAAGTTTATTATTCTTTCTAAAAATAGTGATAATTTATGTTGAGTAAGGCTGAACGTTGAGAGGACTGAATTCACAGCCAGTTGTGTTTGGGATGCTTTCAGGAAGAACAGAAGACGTCATGGCCTGACATATTGCAGAATTAGGTCAACGGTTGGCTGATGTGTATGATTTACTGTAGTTGTACTAATTCTGTACTTTGTTGGTAAACCAAATGCGAGTTTCTATCCCCACTTTTCTGAAAATGTAATGAGAATGAAACCACATTTTGGACGTGTCCATTATGTAAACTGGCATGAATATGGAGATGTTAGATTTAGGACAAGGTTGTCAAAATAGGAGCCAGTAGACCTACCCAGTAGTGATAACTTCCTTGGTGAGCTATGGGAAAGAATAGAGGGCTTCGCTGTTAGGAAAATGGACAAACCATCTTCAATTGTCTGTATCGAAATTAAAGCTGAGAGATTTGTTACATTTATGTAATGCATTAAAATATAATGGAAGGTGAAATAAGGATCAGAGGTGAACTACGAAAGGAATCATGATCAACTGTCCAAGCTCATGATGGCTCAAGCAAACTGGTGTGTTGTGCACCACACAGGGTACCCTATATAATGAACGGAAAACAGGTGTTCACAATAGTAAATTTTGTAAAAGGATTACGGTCTTGTGACTGTTGTGGGACTTAACTGGTCCATGCCAGTCCTAATTAAATTAGGTGATAAAAACAGATGGCAGAACATGACAATAGAAAGTGAAAAACAGAAATACATTAACAGGAAAAGAGGTGACATCATGCTCTACAACTATGGCAACTTAGATTTAATCATAAAGGGATGCAAAAGGATGGGCAGCAGCTTGTTGCTAGATGAGACGTTTTTCATCTCATCAGCCTATCAAGGTGTAATGAACTTAGGAGTGTTAGGAATCGAAGTGTGTGTGCTGCTGCCATACAAGATTTGTGTCATGAAGCCATAGAGTTTTATTCTGCTGCTATAAAAGTATGTCAAAGCAAAGGTGGTAAAGGAATATGAAATGAGCAGAAACGCCTATTGATAAGTCAGGTAAGTAAATGAATTTAGAGGCAAAACATTTAAAGTATTTCTCAGTGATGCAGTACTGGCAAGTAGTACATCAGCTTTGTGGGTGTGTAAAGCACAGGGTTGTGTCCAACTGTATAGCTATTTATAGTGTACCACATGTGAATGCATGACGTGGTATGTATTAGTGCAAATGAAAGGGTCACAAAAGTAACCTGTATCAGTAATGTATGCCTATCCAGATCACGGCTCTTTTGGTTAGTGACAGATTGGGAAGCACAGAGCAGCTGAACAGATTGCATGAAGCATTCTAAATCGTTCCATAAACGGAATGGAGGTCATCAGATGAGTTGGCATTCGCGTCATCAAAATAGCAGAGCCTAAGTGGCAGGTAAAACACATCACTGGAGGGACAAATGCACAAAATTGTTGGTTAGTGAGTGTTTAATTAGAGTATGAATGTAACTGATAACATTGGTGGTGGCCTTATTGGGAAAAAGACTTCATTATTCATATTTATCTTGAAGGAGTGAACAGGCCTGAAATTTGGTGTGGTGCCAGGTGCATCAGCCAGGAACTGCTTGATAAATGTGATTCAGTACTACTGAATGCCACATTTTATTCAATGGAGGATGTAGATAACGTCTGAGGTCCCCTTTTGCACAATGGCGACGAGTAATGTAGGACAATTGTTCATAAGCATCAAATGGAAGCTCCAGTATTATTATAAAAAGGTACTAAACGGATAGATACCCAAGAGCAGATCAGTGTTCAAACTGGAAACAATATGGAACATTACTGCCTGTGTACACATAGTATTCAAAGCCGTGTCAGTGGTACGTGAAACATTATGAGTCAAAATAACATGGTAGTGTAGGAATTAGAGATAGTTACCCACTCTCTTTAAGTGTCTAAGAGGGAATGTTGTGTTTCATAGGTGTTTGTGTTCTGTGTGAGTGGAGCCACTACTACCGTAATTGAGGTGTTGTAGTTCTCAGTGTGCAAGTGGGGCACGTATGTTTTTATTTGACAGCAAGATGACAGATGGTAAAATGGACCATAGTACAAAGAAGAATCAGAAGTAAGTGCTATGACCAGAACAGGGTCTCTATGATCACTAATCGCACCGTGTTAGGATGACGCCTCTGGAGGAACCAGAAGGCCAAGCAACATCTTCCTGCCTCATTTGCGTGGGATAGATTTTGAAAGACACTAATTGCCTATCTAGCGAGTCCCATTGGTTCCTTTCACGAGCAAATTGTTGAGCACTTAATGATGTGGAATAAACAGGAGCCTGTACATCGAAAAGGCATATCACATTTCTCACAGTATATCATTGTTTAATGGTCTTACACCCTCATGTTAAAAGGAAGTGGTTGGAAAAAAAAGATGGTGTAAAGGATAGCAGTACTATTATCTTTCAGATTAGGATGCACGCTGGAAGCAGTTTGCAACTTGCTGGAATCACCTTTGTAGGTGTTGCAGTTGAAACAACCATATTAATATCTTAAAAGAATGATCAAAGTTTCAGATAGTTTGCTTATGCAATGGTAAGTCCAAAATTAACAGTGAAATGCATGAATGGAGTGGTGATATGCCCATTGCAAAGACATATGAGCCAAGATGATGTGAATAAATCATAGGTAGGGTTAGTGGGGGCCAAGATGAAGTGCTTAACGATATTATTGTCATTGCTCAAACACTTACTCTTTGACAACTGATGTGCCAAATCATTGGAATAACATAATAGTCCTTCTGGTGACAAACAGACCCGAACTATTTGAAACAGTTAACGCAGAACAGGGAACCAGCGATCATAAAGTGGTTACGGCATCGATGATTTCAGCCGTAAATAGAAATATTAAAAAAGGTAGGACGATTTCTGTGTTTAGCAAAAGTACAAAAAGCAGATTACAGATTACCTGACGGCTCAACACAAAAGTTTTGTCCCAAGTACAGATAATCTTGAGGATCAGTGGACAAAGTTCAAAACCATCGTAGAATATGCATTAGATGAGTATGTGCCAAGCAAGATCGTAAGAGATGGAAAAGAGCCACCGTAGTACAACAACCAAGTTAGAAAACTGCTACGGAAGCAAAGGGAACTTCACAGCAAACATAAACACAGCCAAAGCCTTGCAGACAAACAAAACTTACACAAAGCGAAATGTAGTGTGAGGAGGGCTATGCGAGAGGCATTCAATGAATTCGAAAGTGAAGTTCTATGTACTAACTTGGCAGAAAATCCTAAGAAATTTTGGTCTTACGTCAAAGCGGTAGGTGGAACAAAACAAAATGTCCAGACACTCTGTGACCAAAATGGTACTGAAACAGAGGAAGACAGACTAAAGGCCGATATACTAAATGTCTTTTTCCAAAGCTGTTTTACAGAGGAAGACCAGTACCCTCTCTTGATTGTCGCACAGATGACAAAATGGTAGATATCGAAATAGACGACAGAGGGACAGAGAAACAATTAAAATCGCCCAAAAGAGGAAAGGCCGCTGGACCTGATGGGATACCAGTTCGATTTTATACAGAGTACACAAAGGAACTTGCCCCCTTCTTGCAGCGGTGTACCGTAGGTCTCTAGAAAAGCGTAGCGTTCCAAAGGATTGGAAAAGGGCACAGGTCATCCCCGTTTTCAAGAAGGGACGTCGAACAGATGTGCAGAACTATAGACATATATCTCTAACGTCGATCAGTTGTAGAATTTTGGAACACGTATTATGTTCGAGTATAATGACTTTCCTGGAGACTAGAAATCTACTCTGTAGGAATCGCCATGGGTTTCGAAAAAGACGATCGTGTGAAACGCAGCTCGCGCTATTCGTCCACGAGACACAGAGGGCGATAGACACGGGCTCACAGGTAGATGCAGTGATTCATGACTTCCGCAAGGCGTTTGATACAGTTCCCCACAGTCGTTTAATTAACAAAGTAAGAGCATATGGACTATCAGATCAGTTGTGTGATTGGATTGAAGAGTTCCTAGATAACAGAACGCAGTATGTCGTTCTCAATGGAGAGAAGTCTTCCAAAGTAAGAGTGATTTCAGATGTGCCACAGGGGAATGTTGTAGGACCGTTGCTATTCACAATATATATCAATGACCTTGTCGATAACATCAGAAGTTCACTGAGGCGTTTTGTCGATGATGCTGTAGAATATCTATAGGTTGTAACAATGGAAAATTGTACTGAAATGCAGGAGGATCTGCAACAAATTGACGCATGGTGCAGGGATTGGCAATTGAATCTCAATGTAGACAAGTGTAATGTGCTGCAAATACATAGAAAGAAAGATCCTTTATCATTTAGCTGCATTATAGCAGGTCAGCAACTGGAAGCAGTTAATTCCATAAATTGTCTGGGAGTAGGCATTAAGAGTGGTTTACAATGGGATGACCATCTAAAATTAATTGCCGGTAAAGTAGATGCCAGACTGAGATTCATTGGAAGAATCCTAAGAAAATTCAGTCCCAAACAAAGGAAGTGGGTTACTGTAAACTTGTTCGCCCCTACTTGAATACTGCTCACCGGTATGGGATCTCTACCAGATAGGGTTGATAGAAGAGACAGAGAAGATTGAGTGGAGAGCAGTACAATTTGTTACCGGATCATTTAGTAATCGCAAAAGCGTTACAGAGATGATAGATAAACTCCAGTGGAAGACTCTGCAAGAGAGACGCTCAGTAGCTCGGTAAGGGCTTTTGTTGAAGTTTCAAGAACATACCTTCACCAAGGAGTCAGGCAGTATATTGCTCCCTCCTACGTATATCTCGTGAAGAGACCATGAGGATAAAAGCAGAGAGATTAGAGCCCACACAGAAGCATACAGGCAATCTTTCTTTCCACAAACATTGCGAGACTGGAATAGAAGGGAGAACTGGTAGAGTTACTCAAGGTACCCTCCTCCACACACTGTCAGGTGGTTTGCGGAGTATGGATGTAGATGTAGAGTGACATGGCCCAGATGAGCTCAGACTAGTCCCTTCTTAACAGAAGAACAGAACAGATTGAGGAACATGGTAGTAGGGACAGGAATAACATGGAAGGGTTAAGAAACTAACTTCAATGATATGTGACTACAGAATTTCTCCAGCAGTACAGAATGACTGTTCGTTGTGCCTTAGCAGTAGTTAAGAAAACATGTCATTGAGAAGTTGTCCCTATTCCTCCTCGTTTATTGAGGATGCGAACCAATGTCTCTACATACATTTTTTTAGCAGATAGCCAGATTAAAAGAGGATAGCATAATGTACAGTATCACGTGCCAGCACCATAGGATTGTCTAACAGCAAAATGGTACAACCATGGATCCATGCACACATTTATTCATATCTGTGGGGTTCTATCAAAATTATGTCCACATGGACATTAACCATTTGTAATACAGGTAAATACCACAAGGTCTTGTGGGAACAACTCGTTTTAATTATGGCTACACATCTGAATAGTGAGAGATGCAGTAGAAGTGCATTTATTACATTACTTGGTCAGAGAACACGCAGTGTAGTTCATGATTCCAAAAGTAGATGAAGAGAGAAAATGTGTCACTGTAGTGCACATAGTAAGCAGGTTACCCATAAACGAAAGAAATAAAATCACTGGCCGATCAGAGTATTTCAAATGAAATACTATGTTGAAGCTAAAAGGAAGGTAATCTACCACATACTAGTACAACAAACTAGTTCACTGCTTTTGGCTAGTGTCAGGGGAGAGTGACTCTCATGACATCATTTCTATCACATATGAAATACAATAAACAAAATACAGAAAAAGTAACACAAAGCATAAAAAGAGGTACTCACAGAAATATTTAAAGTAAAATACTTTCAGAGTAACTGTAGCAGTGATAAGAGCTGTTAGCCCATCACTGTGTAATTACAACAATCAATGCATCTACCCTTCTTTGCAGAGCCATAAGTAAGTCTTATTCACCCATATGACAGTGAAGGTGCTGCTGTTGTTTAAAAATTTTTTGTCTATGAACTTCATATACAACTGGGCATAATAAAACATTACCTTTCACAAACCATTGCTGGGAAACTACATTTGACACCTTCTATATCTTTAGTGGCTTTCCAGTATCATTGTTTGGTAATGAAGTTAAGTCATTCGTGATACAGAAGTAGTATATAATTTAACTTATCTATGCTCTCTTTCTCCTGACCTACCATTGATGCCCTATATTTTTGTCATGCTGAATCTGTGGTCTCGACATGTAGCAGTGTCTTCTGACAGTGGACTTATCTGTGATGTTCAGGATTTCACATCTGAAGTCTATTGTAAATTAGGTGGAGAATCGAGAAAAGTGTAGTTGTTAAAGGCATAATAAATTTCCTAGACTAGCATATGGCAAAATTCGTAACCATAACTAGCTTGTTTCACCAGACCAATCCACATAAGTTACGATTCATTCCACCACAAATTACAAAGACCAGGACTTACTTTTGGTTATCCTGTACATACAAAGAATATAGATAATTTGACGTGCAACGGTGCTGACAAACAGTAAAGTATACTACACTGTATGCATGCGTTGGCCTGACTACTAGTGAAATGTTGCAGTGAGAGTTATTCTTTGTTTACAAAAGGCTAACACAACCCCCAGATAATATTGTTTTATACATTATAACTTCCCACTTGTGTGTACTACTAGAGATTTGGATAATTTCAAGTAGCTGTGGTTTGCATATATTAGGCGAGTATAGCAAGTACATGATCTCTATAGGTTATTCATGGGAGGAGGTAGCCTTTAGTGTTAACTCCAAACACTTGATATAGAGGTCATCTGGTTGTTGCAAATTTGGTTCTTAACTATTATATAAATGAATGCACTTATCTCTTGTCTCTTCATGTATTTAATTAAGTAGTTTACTTGCATATTGTGGACAAGAGAACTATGAATTCTAAAGTATAAATGGCTCTGAGCACTATGGGACTTAACAGCTGAGGTCATCAGTCCCCTAGAACTTAGGACTACTCAAACGTAACTAACCTAAGGAGGAGGAGGAGGAGGTTAGTGTTTAACATCCCATCGACAATGAGGGCATTAGAGACGGAGCGCAAGCTCAGGTTAGGGAAAGATGGGGAAGGAAATCGGCTGTGCCCTTTCAAAGGAAACATCCTGGCATTTGCCTGAAACGATTTAGGGAAATCACGGAAAACCTACATCAGGATGGCTGGAGACGGGATTGAACCGTCGTCCTCCCGAATGCGAGTCCAGTGCGCTAACCTAAGGACATCACATACATCCATGCCCGAGGCAGGATTCGAACATGCGACCGTAGCGGTCGCGCAGTTCCAGACTGAAGCGCCCAGAACCGCTCGGCCACTCTGGCCGGCTTCTAAAGTATATTTTGAAAGTAAAGTGGAAATAGCATGACATCTGATAATAAGTGAAAATATAAGTATTTGGTTTGTGTGTTTTTCGTAATAAACTCGGCGAAAGCAAAATATTTATTGCTGTAAAGAAACCATTCGATTAACAGCAGCTACTGGAAAGATACTTTGTTACTTAACGTCTCAAGTTATCTATTTCACTTCAACACTGCTCATGATATGGTTAATTAAAACATTCTTCTACCTCAAAACTGTAATTCTCATCTCATAACAATGTAATACTGATTAAACCTCGTTTGCAATAGTGTAAATGCGTTCGTAAAAAGTCTGTTTTACATTATGTAAAGCCTTTAGTGCACATAACGCAAAACTAACAGTTATTTCATGTATCACCACAGTGCGTTTATCACTTGAAGGAATGTCTAAAGCTTTACTGAGCAACATTGTAACCTCCTGATGATGTTGAATAGTAGCCCCTCATATTCTCTTTTACTGGCACATCATTATTATAAAACACCTGATCTCTCTAAACTCTTGTCCACTGTATAAGAAATTAGTTCTGGTCACACTTTAATCATTTACATTATCACTGCTCTCGTTACTTTGCTGTTGATATATAGTAAGTTATAATACAGCAAGGCACACTTCTGTTTTAGAAAGCAGTTCTTGCAGCTTCTTGCATTAAAAAAAACTGCAAAAGGACAATGGAGACTGGTTCTACAGTATAGCACAATTCGTTTGCACTAGTCAGTCAAAATGACTGGCTGAACAACAGAATTATTATTCACAACCGCATCAATAAAAAACATTCCTCCCCCCCCCCCAATAGCGAAACCACTCCATGACAGAATAAAATATCACATGGAATTCGTTCAATCAATCAATACCTTAATACCATAACCTCAAGTATAAAGGTGCTTATTTCCCAAGGCACACTGAGGATAATGTGACAGCAACTTGTCCTTTTTTTCCCGATTTTCTGCCTGATAGTACATGCCCCTTGTCATAAATTATTTTGAGCTGGACTAAGTGACACTGCTGAGGGTGGCAGAGCTTGACCATGGTACAGCTGTAAACAGTCAGAATGTACTGCCACTGTATGGTCAGCCAATGAATATCTGCATTAATAGAAGTCACTTGTATGATGGAATAAAGGGTTTCATATCAAGGCATGAATTTCGTAGTCTTCCCTTTCCTAGTTGTGGGGTTACGAATCAAACGTAGTTCCGTAGGTTCGTACTGAGAAACCACAGCTCCTTTGTTACTTTGTTCATCTTGTTTCTGGGTAGCTTTACATTTATTTTACTTTATCTGCTTCCAGATGGGCTTTATGTGACAAATTCTGCCAGATCAAGGAGAGATGGGAGTTTATTATGTTCAAATGAAGAGTTATATGCCGTCCATATACGTCCTCGTAGGATGTATAGCTAGTTGATTAATGTACATGATTATTTTACGCAGCATTTACATAGGCAACCTACCTGTCCCAGTCATTGAGTGGTTTATGTAGTAAGACAACAGCCACACTGATGTCTGATGAATGCATTAGAGGTGGGTATTAGCTTTTGGATGAAAATAATTGTTTCTCTATTTTTTGGTTCATAGTAATTTGTACTCTTGTAAAAACAGGGTGTACATGAAATTAGTCCTCTGATCAGTGAAACTGTCATCAGGACTTCCAAATGATAAAACTTAACTATTGACAAAGACACTTGTTACTGTTCCTGTAGTCATATCTGCAACTTGTACTAGAATTAGATATCTAGAAAAATATCAGTGATATATAAGGTATATTTATTGTTTTGTGTACTCTGTGGGAAACGTCTGACAGTGTCTAAGGCAACATCCTGAAATGGGTTTGTAGTGTGTGTAAGTGTCTGCAAGGCAATTGAAGTTCATGGTGGGACAGACCACTAACCACAAGGCAAATAGTTTTGTATATACTTCTGTGCACCAGTCTAACTTCCCATAAATACCGTGTGTCTATTTTGGCATTCATGGCTTTTTGTCCATTATGACCTGCCTGCAGACTGTCATGATACTGACCTATTATACACGCTTGCAACTTATTCTGCAATTACGACTCTAAAACTTTCATCTATTCTGGATTTGGAACACTGCGACTGTCTTGTTAAAGGTTTATGGAATGACTGCAACCAATCGCCATTTATTTCTTAAATTTTTATTTATCATGACCGGTTCCGAATCGCCTGGCGATGATTCATCATCAAATGATACAATTTAGTTTGGAGTATTACAGGGGTCATGCATCTGTGTCAAATACAGAGACGAAAAAGTGAGCACTGTGGGTGGGAAGAATATTAAGATTCTAAGATTAATTTGATGGTATTACTCACTGTCATTGTGGCATGCACTGCTGTGGAAAACATAATGTATGCTTTCCAGTATCGTTAAATATCAAGAGAAACAGGCACTTCCCCACTGTTGGCGACTCCCACATACCTTACAAAGTATAAACAAACCAAAGAGTCTGCCCGTTGTTGTCTCCAAAGTGGTTTAGGGAAGCAGAGATTTTCTTTGCTCAGTTTTCGTTTTGTGTGCCATTCGTAATAAAATACATATTTATTAAAGAAATTCTTCCAATCCATATGTGGTATACAGCAAGCCAATCTTAACAATATTGGTTAAAAACAGTCTTGTTTGCAATTTTAGTTTTTTATTTTTCAACAACACATTTCGCCTTATTTAAGCATCTTCAGGTTATCTTTTCTAGATGGACACGAGAGACACCAAGATCTGCACAACGCATTCGCATTCACAGGAGCGAGTAACAGATAACCTGAAGATGCCTAAATAAGGCAAAACGCATCACTGCAAAATAAAAAACTAAAATTGCAACCAAGACTGTTTTTAACCAATACTATTTATTTATTACATTACTTTCTAGATAAAAATTAGTATTATGTTTTTACATTACAAAATTTTCTTATGCTATCTACAAAATCTATAACAAAGTGTCTAGGACAACATTTCTGGTAGTAAAGTTATGTTTGGCATGTTTCTCATTGCTCAATAAACAGGATAGTATACATATGGGGAGGGGAGTGGGGGGAGAGGAGAGAGAGAGAGAGAGAGAGAGAGAGAGAGAGAGAGAGAGAGAGAGAGAGAGAGGGTGGGGAGATTGTGTGTATGTGTGTAAAAAGAGAGGTAGAGAGGATGTTGTTTAGGTGTGGTATGAGCAAGGTGGGGAATGGGTATGGGAGTATGGGAGTGGATGAGTACAGTATTTACTGGTTTTTGAAATTTAATGACTCTTTAAAATTTTGGAAGAATGGGTTATTTACTAAATCAATTTGTTCATTTAAGATGGTGCGGGGTGTTCTGTTGTTATTCATGAAAATTTCTAATTGTTCCAAGAGGTCCATTTTCATTCCTTTGTATACAGTGTGTAGAATGTGGAGGTTGGTTTTTATATCTGTGATTGAAAGACTGTTTTGGGCTAGATGGGCTGAAAGAGTGGATTTATTTAAATTTTTGAAACTGTGTGTGCCAGTATGCTCTTTGTATAAAATTTAAAAATTTCTTCCCGTCTGTCCTATGTAGTAGCAAGAACCGCTATCATAAGTTAATTTGTATATACCAGATTTGTGATATAGTGGGCTGGTTGTGTTAAAGTTGTGAATCACTTTGTTTTGTATTTTGTTGTTTGTGTGGTAACTGATTTTGACTTTGTGTGGTTTAAATAGCTTTGCAAATTGATACGATACATTACCAAGGAAAGGCAAACACACATATTTAGTTTCTTTTGGTGCTGAAGAAAGGTCTGTTGATGGTTTTTGCTTAGTTTTCATTTTTGCATCTAGTTTGTCAACTATGGTTGGGTCATAAGCATTGTTGTGGGCTACTGTTTTCAAAATGTCTAGTTCCTTGGTTTTTACAGGAGGTTCACCATGAATTTTGTTTACATGGTTGAGTGCTGATCCGAAAAATGCTAGTTTATACTGATTTGGGTGGCTTGATGAATTATTTATAAGAACATCTGTTGTGGTGGGTTTCCTGTAAATTTTGAATTTCTGTTTGGTGTTGTGACATGTTTCACTTCAGTCATGAAATTAATTCCCTGTTGTGTTTGGTGTTTAACTGCAAACTGTATTTATGGAGGTATACCATTTTTTGATGCAATAAGTTGTCTTTGATGATGTGGAGTGTTTCTGTTATAGGAATGTTGGTGTTTACTATGTAGAGGGATGTAAATTTTGCTATCGTGAGAACAGCGATGTCTTTTATGCTGTGAATTAGTTGATAGCTGTTCTTTATGGAGTAGTTGTTTGTAGATGTGCTGATGATGAATCACCAGGAGATTCGAAACTGCTCGTGAATAAATAAAAATTGAAAGAAGGAACGGCAACTGGTTGCAGTAATTCCTGAAACCTTTAACAAGACAGTCGCAGTGTTTCAAATCCAGAATGGATAAAAGTTTTATTTCGCTACACAGGAACAATGAATTCATACAGAAGTGTTAACTTAAGTTAATGAAAAATGTTCTTGCTATTAAATTCAGCAAACAGTGCATATTAGAAAACGTTGCTCCTAATTATGTCAAAGTTGTAATCAATGACCAAAGTAAATCAGCTCAGGCAGCCAAAAGCAAATGTAAAGTCACACTGATCAAAAACGAAATTAGGTCTCATTATAAATAAAAAGCCTTACTCAACAAAGACATCTACAGGCTGCACTTAGTGTTAAGCAGTCACCTTATGCTGTTCCAAATGGTAACATTCATTGAGTTGTCTCAACAATCTGTGGATAAAGAAATGTTGAAAAGTTCATTTAACCAAAAGAAAAAGCTCTCAAACCTCACTGCCAAAAAATCAAACAACTCCTACTCCCACTTACCTGATGGAAAACATAATTCTTCTGAGAGGGTGGTAAACACAACAAACATTAATTTCAACAACACAGATCTAAATTTGCTAAGTAAAGGGCTTAAACACAATATTTCCACCAAAATTGATGAAAACACTGTCAAAGACCCAATAACTAATACTAAAGTAGCCTGCCTATCAGTAAAACTAAATCAAAATGACCAAAATGCTCTAGCACTTGAATCCAATACAATAATAAAGAAAAACGGGAAAACTCCACAATATTATTCATAATGAGGCTACAACATTAAAAAAAATTAATAAAAATCTAGTTGATAATAATACTCTTGTTGTTATGCCTGACAAAAGCAATGTAGCTGTAATAATGTATGGTTCAGAGTACATTAACAAAATATATGAATTTTAAAAATAACAATATAAAAGAACTAGATCTGATCCTACCCCAAAATACCAAAACAAATAAGAAACCTGCTAAATAACTGCAACTTCCCCCTAACAACTGAAGCCAAACACTGCATAACAATGAACCCCACAGCCCCAAAGCGCATATCACAAACCAAGGTTTATAAACAAGACCACTCACTACACCCAATAGTCAACTTAATAAACAGTCCTGGATACAAAATATCCACAAAGCTTCATGAAATTCTCAGTAAATCCTACACATTTACAAACAAGTACTCCATAAAGAATAGCTATGAACTAATTGACAGCATAAAAGGAATCACTATTACTACAACAGCAAAATTTACATCCATCGACATAGTAAACCTGTACACCAACATACCTATAACAGAAACACTCCAAATAATCAAAGACAACTTATTGCATCATAAAAAGCTAAGTAACATAGAAATATATGAACTGATGGATTTGCTTGCGTTAGTGTTGTCTCAGAATTACTTTTCTTTTAATAAGAAAATCTATACTCAGAAGGACAGTTTAGCAATGGACAGTAGTTCAGCTGGCCTACTAGCTGAGATCTATATTAATGATCTGGAAAACAAATTCTTTAAAGATAAGCCAATAGAAAAAGACAAAGTCATTTATTAGAAACACCATGTTGGTGACCCATTGATACTATACAGTGGAACAACAACTGGAATAGGAAACTTAACCACTAAACTAAATAATATACATCCCAAAATAGGTTTACAGTTGAACACCAAACATAACAGGGAATTAATTTCTTCACTTAAATAAAACATGTCAGAACAGCAGACACAAATTCAAAATTTACAGGTAACACACCACAACAGATGTTCTTATAAATAATACATCATGCCACCCAAAACAGTATAAACTAGCATTTTTCAGATCAGCACCCACCTGTGTAAACAAAATTCATGGTGAACGTGCTGTAATAACCAAGGAACTAAACATTTTAAAAACAATAGCCCACAACAATGCTTATGACCCAACCATAGTTGACAAACTAGATGCAAAAATGAAAACTAAGCAAAAACCATCAACAAACCTTTCCTCAGCACCAGAAGAAACTAAATATGTGTGTATGCCTTTCCTTGGTAATGTATCGTATCAACTTGCAAAACTATTTAAACCACACAAAGTCAAAATCAGTTTCCACACAAACAACAAAATACAAAACAAAGTAATTCACAATATTAAAACAACCAGCCCACTACATCACAAATCTGGTATATACATATTATCTTCTGACACCTGTTCTTGCTACTACATAGGACAGACGGGAAGAAATTTTGAAATCTTATACAAAGAGCACACTGACGCCCTCCATTTAAAAAATTTAAATAAATCCATTTTGCAGCCTATTTAGCTCGAAACAGTCATTCAATCACAGATATGAAAACCAACCTCCACATACTACATACTGTAGACAAAGGAATGAAAATGAACTTCTTGGAACAATTAGAAATTTTCATGCATAACATGCAGACAAACAAAAACTACGCGAAACGAAATGTAGTGTGAGGAGGGGTATGCGAGAGGTGTTCAATGAATTCGAAAGTGAAGTTCTATGTACTGACTTGGCAGAAAATCCTAAGAAATTTTGGTCTTATGTCAAAGCGGTAGGTGGAACAAAACAAAATGTCCAGACACTCTGTGACCAAAATGGTACTGAAACAGAGGATGACAGACTAAAGGCTGAAATACTAAATGTCTTTTTCCAAAGCTGTTTCACAGAGGAAGACTGCACTGTAGTTCCTTCTCTAGATTGTCGTACAGATGACAGAATAGTAGATATCGAAATAGACGACAGAGGGATAGAGATACAATTAAAATCACTCAAAAGAGGAAAGGCCGGTGGATCTCATGGGATACCAGTTCGATTTTACACAGAGTACGCGAAGTAACTTGCCCCCCTTCCTGCAGCGGTGTACCGTAGGTCTCTAGAAGAGCGTAGCGTTCCGAAGGATTGGAAAAGGGCACAGGTCATCCCCGTTTTCAAGAAGGGACGTCGAACAAATGTGCAGAACTATAGACCTATATCTCTAACGTCAATCAGTTGTAGAATTTTGGAACACATGTTATGTTCGAATATAATGACTTTTCTGGAGACTATAAATCTACTCTGTGGGAATCAGCATGGGTTTCGAAAAAGACGGTCGTGTGAAATCTAGCTCGCGCCATTCGTCCACGAGACTCAGAGGGCGATAGACACGGGTTCACGGGTGGATGCCGTGTTTCTTGACTTCCGCAAGGCGTTCGATACAGTTCGTCACAGTCGTTTAATGACCAAAGTAAGAGCATATGGACTATCAGACCAATTGTGTGATTGGATTGAAGAGTTCCTAGATAACAGAACGCAGCATGTCATTCTCAATGGAGAGAAGTCATCCGAAGTAAGAGTGATTTCAGGTGTGCCGCAGGGGAGTGTCATAGGACCGTTGCTATTCACAATATACATAAATGACCTTGTGGATGACATCGGAAGTTCACTGAGGCTTTTTGCAGATGATGCTGTGGTGTATTGAGAGGTTGTAACAATGGAAAATTGTACTGAAATGCTGGAGGATCTGCAGCGAATTGACGCATGGTGCAGGGATTGGCAATTCAATCTCAATGTAGACAAGTGTAATGTGCTGCGAATACATAGAAAGATAGATCCCTTATCATTTAGCTACAAAATAGCAGGTCGGCAACTGGAAGCAGTTAATTTCATAAATTATCTGGGAGTATGCATTAGGAGTGATTTAAAATGGAATGATCATATAAAGTTGATCGTCGGTAAAGCAGATGGCAGACTGAGATTCATTGGAAGAATCCTAACGAAATGCAATCCGAAAACAAAGGAAGTAGGTTACAGTACGCTTGTTCGCCCTCTGCTTGAATACTGCTCAGCAGTGTGGGATCCATACTAGGTAGGGTTGATAGAAGAGATAGAGAAGATGCAATGGAGCGCAGCGCGCTTCATTACAGGATCATTTAGCAATCGCGAAAGCGTTACGGAGATGATAGATACGCTGCAGTGGAAGACTCTGCAGGAGAGACGCTCAGTAGCTCGGTACGGGCTTTTGTTAAAGTTTCGAGAACATACCTTCACCGAAGTGTCAAGCAATATATTGCTCCCTCCTACGTATATCTCGCGAAGAGACCATGAGAAATGCTGTACTCATCCACTCCCATACCCATTCCCCACCTTGCTCATACCACACCTAAGCACTATCCTCTCTATCTCTCTTTTTACACACATACACACAATCTCTCTCTCTCTCTCTCTCTCTCTCTCTCTCTCTCTCTCTCTCTCCCTCCCTCCCTCCCTCAGTCCCCCTCTCCCTCTCCCCCTCCCCCTCTCCCTCTCCCCCCTCCCTCCCCCCTCCAATGCCTCTCTCCCTCCTCCTCCCCCCCCCCCCCACTCCCCTCCCCATATGTATACTATCCTGTTTATTGAGCAATAAGAAACATGCCAAACATAACTTCACTACCAGAAATGTTGTCCTAGACACTTTGTTATAAATTTTTTCGATAGCATAAGAAAATTTTGTAAGGTAAAAACATAATACTAATTTTTATAAATAAAGTTATGTAATAAATATATATTTTATTACAAATGGCACACAAAACGAAAAATTAGCAAAGAAAATCTCTGCCTCCACAAATCTCTTTGGAGACAATGGCCACTCTCTTTGGTATGTTTATATTTTTTGAAGAATGTGGGAGTCGCCATTTGTGGAGAAGTGCCTGTTTCGCTTGATATTTAACGATACTGGAAAGGAAACATTATGTTTTCCAGAGCAGTGCCTGCCACAAAAACAGTGAGTAATACCATCAAATTAATCTTACAATCTTAATATTCTTCCCACATACAGTACTCACATTTTCGTCTGTATTTGCCACAGATGCACGACCCTCACAATAGTCCAAACTAAATTGTGTCATATGATGATGAATCGCCAGGCGATTCGGAACCAGTCATGAATAAACAAAATTTGAAGAAAAAAACGGCGTTGCAGTAATTCCTGAAACCTTTCCTTATGACTCTTTTGCTCAGGGGGATTTATGTAGCATAGAATACAATCAACTGTCACAAAATGTGAAAGAGAATTGCATCAGTGACATTATACATCTCTCAGTTCTTCTATTAAAGCATTGTCCGTCTGGATTATTTTGAGCCTATGGCTCAGTTCATCAGCATTCAGGTGTGAACAGCTTGGTTTGTGGCATACGTCATAACCCTATTTTGGAAGTCTTAATGCCCAACGAGATGAATGACTACTGGGGTCCTTTAAACTGAGCCTCTACAAAAGAACAGTATAATCGGGGACTACAGTGAATTTTCTTCTGTGCAAATAACATCTGAAATAGTTGACCCCGAATATAATTGCTACCAATTTTTTCTCACTGGTATTTTAATTAGCCCTGCTTGGTTCTTCTGTGTAGAAACACAACCTGTGAGGCATCCCTCAACATTATATTTCTGACAAAGAACAGCACTGATAGCGTATTCGAGGTGTCTGTTCAAAGGATAAAAGGCTTTTCAGAATCAGTATATAAATAATGTGAACCTCTCAAATCATATTTATGTTTCCTCATGGCCAATTCCAATCTTTCTTTCCGCTCAAACATCGCACCTTTCTTTGACAACTTGGTTAATCGTTTGGTTGTCATAGCATAATCATTTACCAAAGACGATAATAATTAGTGAGGCCAAGAAAAGTTGCATCTCCTTAATGTTAGTGAGCCTGGAAGAGTCTCACCTGGTTTGGTAAACTGTGGATCTGTGTTAATCTCATCTGAACTGATAATATATCCCATGTACTTAGCCTGTGACTGTGCAGAGAAACACTAAGTTCAAATGTATAAGTACATGATAAAAGGCTCCCACGATTTTTTAGGATAAAGTAATGTGAATAGACATGAGTGATTCTTTTGATTTGTACACGTAGGCATAAAAATTAACAGCAATGAGTAGTGACACATCACTTCATGCCAAGCATAAGTATAAACAAAATGCTTATGGCTCAGCTGTCACGCACTCAACAGGATGCCGTAAAATTAAGATTTAGTAAGCAGGGGATTGACAGAGACGTTAATTATGAATATGCGGTAAGGTGCAGACAAACGAAAACATTTTCTCATTCATTTTGTTGTACAGTTTTTTTGTTTGTTTTTGTTTTAGACAGACGCAGACAGAGTGTTTCGTATGCATAAAGACGATGAGGTGTGCGATTTTAGAGATGAATTATTGAGATCTCGATGTGTTCTATGTGTGGGTGAACAATATAATGTTACAGAACCGTATCAAGTATTTTATTTATTGAAGTAAGTCAGGAGAAAAATTATAGGAAGAGGATTTTTGTGATTACGACAAGCGCCAGTGTCCCTGGAATCCTCCGCTCCCTGCAGCTTCAACAAAAAGGTGAGGAAGTCCGATGCCCAAAAGTACCAACAAGCACAGAACATTTTAACAACCATATTCATTATTATATATTGTTTTGTAAAAAAAAATATATATAGAAATATTACACGTACCTCATTCTCACCAAATGTTCCGCAGTAATCCTTAAAACTGTGGTACCATCCAAATACACTAAAGACGTTGTAGGCTTCGATCATCTTAGTAACAAGTTAGTGAATCTCTGGAAAGTGACAGGCGCATTTCTAAGGCTGAAAGGCATGTGTGAAAACTCACACAAACCTCATGGAACCACAAATGTTGTTTTTTAGGTATTCTGGTGCAATCGGAATTTGGTGGTAATCTGTCCAGTGTTACGTCGATGTGGGGTACAGGGTAAATATCAGTGGTAGTCACCTTGTTTATTGCTTGTACGTTAATGCATAGGCGATAGGCTTTCTCTCTACTGATTGTCTTTTTGTGTACAACAACGATAGGGGGCCGACCGCGGTGGCCGTGCGGTTCTAGGCGCTTCAGTCCAGAACCGCGTGACTGCTACAGTCGCAGGTTCGAATCCTGCCTCGGGCATGGACGTATGTGATGTCCTTAGGTTAGCTAGGTTTAAGTAGTTCTAAGTTCTAGGGGACTGATGACCTCAGATGTTGAGCCCCATAGTGCTCAGAGCCATTATTGAACAACGATAGGGACCAAGCAGGGGTTCGCAGAGGATTGATCTATCCTTACAGCCAGCTTTTGTTGTGTAACATCCTGAACAACAGATTGTAGATAAAATAGAGATCTGTCCAGTTTCGAGCCTGTCCAGTTTCTAAGCAATTGGCCTAATGTCTTAATTTGGAGTTTCGTGTTGTACAGCGTCAGTGACTGACATACGAGGGCTATCCACAAAGTATATTACGTTTTCGTTTGTGTCCGTTAGGGGCGGGGCTAGCGCGGCCATCTAGGTGTCATGGCATTCCGCCGCTCAGCCGGCATCCTGCCGTGCTAGTGAGAGGTTCGTGCTGTACTCCGTTGAGTTACTGTGACTGTTTGAAATGTCAGCGTTAATTGAAAATGCCGCGAAGTGTGAAGTGCATGCTGTAATAAGGTTTCTGACTGCAAAAAACTATACACCGATAGAAATTTATCCGCAACTTTATGAACTGTATGGGGACAACATAAGCACTGAAGGTGGAGTGCGTCGATGGGTCATAAAATTTAAAAATGGCCAAACTATCGTTCACGACGAAGAGCGAAGTGGAAGACCCAGCATAGTGACTGCCGAACTTGTCGAAAAAGTCGATGCCGCGGTCCGTGAAAACCGTAATTTCACAATAACGAAACTCTCTACGAGTTTTCCACAAATTTCACCAAGTTTGTTGCACGAAATCATTGCCGAAAAGCTTGGTTACCACAAGTTTCGTGCAAGATGTATACCAAAAATCTTGACAGAGATTCATAAAAATCAGCGAATGGCTGCAGCGTTAACGATTTTGGACGCTTACGAGAAAGATGGTGACTCATTACTCGATCGTATCGTTACTGGTGACGAAATATGGGTTAAGCATGTGAACTGCGAGACGAAATTGCAGTCAATGCAGTAGGGGCACACAAATTTCCCCCAAAAACCCAAGAAATGCATGCAGACAATGTCGGCAAGAAAGGTGATGGCGACTGTCTTTTGGGACAGAAAGGTGTGATTTTTGTGGATTTCCGGGAAAGAGGTACTACAATAAACTCTCAAAGGTATTGCCAAACTCTGCACAACCTCAGAAGAGCAATACAAAACAAGCGCACGGGAAAGTTGGGCTCAAAGATCTTGCTGACTCACGACAACGCCCGGGCCCATACGACAAATGTCACTCGTGAAGGTCTCGAATCTTTTAAGTGGGAGTTGTTTCCTCATCCGCCGTACAGTCCCGACCTGGCACCGAGCGACTTCCACTTATTCCAAGCAATAAAGAAGTGGTTGGCTATGCAGCGTTTTGATGACGACGCACAGCTTCGAGAAGAGGTAACCACGTGGTTGAGGCGCAGGCGGCCGAATTTTACGACGAAGGAATTTCCAAGCTCGTCCATCGCTACAATAAGTGCCTTAATTTAAATGGTAACTATGTAGAAAAGTAGTATTTAAGTGTCTTTCATCTGTATATAATAAAAAAATTTCCAATACTTTATTTATTTTTAATTCCAAAACGTAATGTACTTTGTGGATAGCCCTCGTATACTGCTGTTCATCGAACAAGCAAGCATATTCCTTTAATACCGAGTACAAAAGATTTCACAGACACTGGGACGTGTGCTAACTTCTCATAGGCCTGATTTTTAAGTAAGGTCGCGACTGTGCAAATTTTCCTTCTGTCAGCTGCTTCTTGCTCTTACACTTTAACTTATTTTCACCCTGAAATTCTTCCTGACCACTAGCAAGTATTGTTTACTTGTAATCTCTATATCTCGTTACCGAAAATCATCAATAAATAATGGAGCACAAAACTTCTTTCCCAGTGCCTCTATTTAATTTTCACTTCTTCTCACATGAATCAACGACCTGTCGAGAATGTTGTTTAGGCCGAATGTATCAAGCAGAGAGTAAAATGTAGTCAGCATTTGGGTTGTGAAGTCTTTCCTGTGGCACCGTGGTTATTACCAGTTGTGTAAGTTTCAAATGCCCATGTGTGTGGTTCCGTTGGAGGTTCTGGAGGAGACCTCATTCCACAAATTCCTAGTGACTGAGGGTCGCGAGTTCCACCGAAATAGTTAGTTGCCTCACTGAATCGATCAATATGCGTCCCATAATACGCCACCACCCAGTACCGGTCTAGGACATCCTTCTCTAGAATGACACTGAAATCCCTTCTGTGTCTTCTCCCAACTTACCTATCAAAACCATAATTCTTACCATCCATCTACCGATTTACAAACCATATTCCTGCGGGCAGTATTACTTCTCCTCCTAATCCACTAATGTTACAGCGCAACGATTAAGTGCACTCTTACGCTAAGAGAAACAAATAATGGACTAATTTGAGCCCCTGTAACTGCTGATACTTTGGCAGCTCTTCCTCTGATATTGGCTTATAAAATTATATTAACCACCTCATTTACCCTTCTATCTTGGGCTTGATACATTACCCATGTTACGTGGAGGATGGGTGGTGGGGCCTGATCCGTGACAGTATCCCCACCGTGTACTCACACTTTATCTATTACCACGTGGTGAATTCCGTTATTGAAGAGTCTGTCTCTGATCTTTTGGGCAGGCAGTACTTGCATATCAGCGTTTGGAATTCGTGTCATTTACAGAAACGTGGCGCAGCTTATTGCTTTGCGACAGAGTAGAGACGGATCTTACAGCCTCATTCCAAAAACGTGTCTGTCTTACTGCCTAATGTAGTGAAGTAGGTGAGGCTACTTTTACTTCAGTACATATTTGCAGATTTATTCCACGTATGAAGATGTCAATTGTTCTGGCTCCAGCTGCCTCAATTAACACGTCATTACGTGTGGCATCCCAAACGTGTGCCACCTGACACAGCTCGTATTTGACCAGCAAAATCTTCATTCAGCTTGTGCCTTAAAGTGGATAAATGGTCTGTGTAGTAGCTGACTTCTCATTTGTCAGAATAGTGCTCTGCAAAACCGTATGCCAGGGCTTTAGAGAAAGATATTTGAAAAGGTTACCAATGGCTGCCCACAAGGTTCTGTAACTGATCCACTGGTTCGGGATATTAGTATTGAACTCTGTTACATCAGGGGCAGATGCTATTGCAGGTGTTGTAGCATACGCAGGTGACAGCCCAGAAGGTGTGTCTGCAGACTCCAGGGCGAGACTTAAGGCAAAGGCGAGTGACTTGTTTGCTCAGATACAGTGTCGGTCCAAGAGCAACAAATTGACTACAGCTGTTCATAAAGCCTTATACATACTTCTGAAGGGAAGGCTTTCTCTTAGTAGGAATCCTTCCCTGAGGCTTGATGGAATACCTACAAAATGCAGCACTGCTAGTAGATATTTAGGCTTTCTTCTACTCGAGAAGAGATACTATCTAAAAAACTAAAAATCTGTTACTCTGAAAGCGGCCAAAATTATGCATAATATTGCCTGTGCTGGGACTGATGACTATAAATTACCATTTCATGTGGTGTGGTCATATCACGAAGCTAACTCCGACACCATTATGGACTTTACTGCCAGCGTCTTGACACATCATCTTAGACTAACGAGCAACAAAACAATACTGCCACGAATTTAGTGGAGCATACTTCTGTAGCTCACTGTGCCTTTCGCACTACATCTGTAGAAGGTTTATTGGTGACAGTTGGGATATGTCTGATGGGTATCGTGGTTTGTTACAGTGCAGAGCTGTTTTGGTTAAGGTGTGAGCAATATGGTCATGTGTATGAGATCACAGGGATGGATATTACTGATAAAAGACATTTATGAGCCTGGAAGTTAGATGAATAGCACTCTGATTGGGACGCTAGGAGCACTACAATGACTGTTTAACGCATATTGCCAAGTGTGACAAGGTATGGTGCACGAGTTCGAGGTCGAGGTCGAGGTCGAGGGCACAGTTCATATCCCATCTGCACCATGTGGGATGTGGTAACACATAAATCTGTGAATGTGGAGAGGAAGATTATGGTGATCATGTCGGTCTCAGATGTCTCCTTTTTCAGGTAGAGAGAGATTGCAGATAAATAGACTGCAATCTGCAAACAATTGCAAGTGACCAAAATTTTAAGTCTTAAGTCAGTATGATAGCGCATCATATATCCAAAAGGCAACTGCTTACCTTTCAGTCTACAGACCTTGTAGACTCTGTGAGTATCAAAATAATGTCAACAGTTCACAAAAAGTATTTTCTCAGTTATAGATAATAATAGCTTCATACACATGTAATGCATTGGCTTGAGGATTGTCGAAGCATGCACACACCAATGTGGGTGATGTAGAATAGGGTTCAACAAAAGGTTTAGCAGTAGGAGTAGCTGTAATTAGTTGGCAAACCTGAGGTTCTTGAGATTTTGAGTTATTCCTCTTATTTTAACTTTTTTTAAATTAATCCTTATTTTTAAAATTTTCTGCTTCAATTCTACGTTAATATTGCCAGTGGTTGATGTTAACTTGATTTACTACTTCATATATAATATGAAACATTGTATGTAACTATTATTAACGAATATGTACGACCTGTTTAGAGTTCCTAGAAAATTGATCTAAAATTCGTAGTAGTAAACTGAACTGAATTGCTTCAGATTTTATTGCATCTTTCTTCACTCTATTCCTGTAACACTAACTTCTGACAGGTAAGTATATTAATTTGTTAAGCTGACGTATCGAAAGGGTCCGTGTTGGCACTCCAAGCAGCGGCTACTTCCGTCTCGGTTTCACTCGAATCCCTCCATAATGAGTATAATGCATAATTATAAAACACGGGAAAAACAGTTACTTGAAAACCACGTAACTTTGTCCAGAAGTGTTCCACAATATTCGAATGGAAATTAGGTCCTAACTACAACGATTTACGACGACGGTAACTCGCAGAGAAGCGGCGACAGCGTGCAATTGAACATGGATAACGGGACTTACTTCAATTTCTTGGCAGGGAAAGGTGCACCAACGCGACGGCATCGGCGTCAATAACGGCACGTCGACGGCAGGGACGACGACTGCGACCCTCGAAAATGTGGCACCGACCCACGGTGGTCACTGGAACTCTCGCTGAATGAAGGCATGGCGACGGAGGCGGTGGCTCGGGCGGCGCTGCCACCCACAACGATGTGGTGGCAGTGTGGCGTAGAGGATATGCCACTGTGGCCAGAACGTTAGGGAGTAGCGCCCAACGCGAGTTTTCACGCAGTGCGGCATATGTGGACGCATCTGAACGACAAGAAAAGTTGGGAAAACGATTTACAGCGTAGTCTGGCCGAGCTCATCACGTGTATAGGACAGTGTAGTGTTACTATGAGCTAACAGAGATGTGGCATTCATCTGGAGAACAAAATATTCGTATGTCGAAATGGACAGTGTATTCGAATCCTGCAGATGACATCTGCGTACAGGAATTGGTGAGGGCAAGGCAATTTTAGGATGTGGGCGTCTGGGAGTGCATGAAAATCGAGGGAATTTTTCAAAAATGACAAGTGGATTGTGGTTCAAAACAACTGCCTGAGTTTGATTTCTAAAATCAACAAGTGGCGCTTGGGCGGCTTCTAACAGACTGAGGGGGGCATATTGCTCAAGACAGGGATGGATGATCCAGTCGAAGGCTAGCTGCCAAGAGCGAGTCAGGTCAGACCCCATATTACCATATGCAGCTCTCTGATTGGTTGCTGGCTGGTTTTCTACAAGAGTCCCCTTATCAGCAACGCTTCACCTAAGCATCGTCTTGTCAGCATTCTCGCTGTCAGAATGATATGAATGTGGCCAAAGTGTGGGCTGGTGACCATATCCAGTGGTAACTGGTACCAAACCAGCAATCCCTGCCCAAGCATGGCTCTGCAGCGAAACGCAGTTTGGCTGTATAAAGAAGGATACTTTTGAATAATTAAAATATCACCACACCCCATTATGGAAGAGAGAACTAGTGTGAACTCCAAGGAAATGATAGATGGCAGAAGCAAGAGTAAGAATACGGCAATATTAGTCTAAATATTGAATACTGACACCGCTTATTATTTATAGAAAGCATGGGTTTCTCTATTAGAAAGCAATACTCTGAAAACAATTTATACAGTTATTAAACAGGCTATAACGCTTTAATTTAGATTGTTCCTTACGGGCACTCTTTGCATAGATAGTTTTGCACTTTATGGTTTCAATTTCTTTCAAGAACTGAAGCATCAGGCGTCTAGGTTGTATATGTAAGTTTTCTTCCCTAACGTCATGTAAGCTATGGTTGTTAAATCATAGGTACAGAGAAAGGGCTGACGGGATTATTCACTACAGTGTGCTGTTTATATTGGTATGGAACCTTTTTCCCATTTGTCTACATATTTGCAATCACACTGTAGTCACTTAATCTGATAAACACGTATGTTACCATAGGTTGAACCGCTCAGTCTTCATGTATAAACTGTTGTACATATTTCTTGGGGATAAAATATGCAGGTATGACGTTTAAGGCACTCATTCGCCTATCTGCCTTACCAAAGATTGATCTACAATACGTTAGACTACAATATCTTTCCTTATCATCAAACTAACGATAACCAACAGCTTGTTAAAATTATAAAGAAGAAGTTAGGTGAGAACGTGGCCCTCTGTATTCGGTCAGATAGCGGTATAACCACTGTTGTACTGTCTCAAGTTGAGTAAAAACAGAAAGCAGAGACGTTTATTGTGGGTAACGATGTATAACTGGTTAAATGGGGTCTTATTGGCAAATACATGGATCAAATCACAAAAGAGTGTAAATGTATCAAACTGGTGTTCAATCAGTGCCACCACATTAACGGGTATATTCAAGAGACATAACCCCTTCAAGACCTATTATTAACACCACTGATAGTCTGGGATGTCAATTGGCTAGGTACCTCAATGATATCCTTAAACGAGGATTATTTTTCATTTTTGGAATCTATGTACTTGAAAAGCAGAAGGAAGTTATTGAGCATCTGCAGGAGCTGAACATACCTAAACGAGCGATACTAGTGCACTTTGATACAGAAAGTACGTATTGCAACATCTGAACTTATGAAGTTCTTGAGATCGTAGCCAATAATCTGCAATAATCTCCAGGATTAGAGTCATTTCGTGTATCACTAAAAGGGTGTGCTGAAGAATATTGTCTCAGAATTATTTATGTGAAAACTCTTAAAGCTTTTTAAATAAAACATACTTTGTTAATATTATGCATCTTTATCCTTCATGTTTCTCAACATAGTCACCCTGGTGAGAAACACATTTATCCCACAAGAGACAATTTTGTTGATGGTATCACAATAGAATGTTATACTTTGTTGACAGAGCCTCAAACCCACTTCTGCTTGAACCAATTCATCATTAACAAATTGGTGCCTCCGAAGGTGTGTTTTTATTTTTGGAAACAGATGAAAATCAGATGGGGCCAAGTCAGGACTGTGTGGAGGATGACTGATGATAGTGATCCCAAGGCGTCGGATTATTCCAGATGCCACAGCCCTCGTGTGTGGTCTGGCAGTGTCATGCTCCATGTCAGGACGCTCCATCTGTGGGCAAACTCTTAGAATTCGTGCTTCCTGCTTTTTTGGGATTTTCACGCATTGACATAGTTGTGTTACATGCTGTCATGATACACGCTACAATTAGGAGTCCTCTAGCAGCAGAGGTTGCAGCTTGCGTCAGAAAAGCGGGAAGGTTGACTGAGTACTATGAATGACATGTAAAATCTCCACCGACATTGAGAACAGAATAAAAAATTTGGAGACACTACTTTTCAAGACGTCTGCGAACTATACTGATCTTATGAAACTATAATTGGTAGCTCTATTTCTAATTAGAGGAACAAGCTTATGAATGAAATATGGGGTTGGACAAGGGTTCCCCCACAGCCAGTGCCTCACACGGCACATTTTGACCAAAGATTCTCTAATGCACAGCCACAGTTTAACGACAAGACAATGGTCTATAATGGGTATACTAACGATATAATTGCGATTTTTACAGTAATAAGGATCAGTTAGATGAAATGTGTAAGGCTTAATATATAACATTCTTATATTAAATTTACTGACGAATTATCACAGGAAGATAAGATACCCTATTTGAATTTAATCATCTCTTTGAATGAAAGAAAAATAATATTCAGTATTTATCATATGACCACCACAACACATAATTTGACACAAAGTTTTTCTGCACATCCTACGTCACTTAAACATGGTGCATTTAGAGAAATCCTCTATAGAGTGCAGGAAATGCCCTTAAGCAGTAGAGAGATAAAGATATGTGGCCCAGGTGAAAGATTGCCCTTTGGAGATGGTTAACAAATAGAATAGAATATTGACACAGGGAGTACGAAAAAGGGATCAGAGGGTAGTATCCTCCTTAGGTAGGGTGTGGACGACAAGAAGAAGGGATATTGCAGAGTATCTTGACGTCGACCAGTCTCAGATAAGGTGGGTCGGTGGCTGAGAGCCTTAAATGTCATAGCTACATATTTAATACCCAAGAAAAATGGTCATTTGTTTTTACACAATGAAGAACGACAGGTTCACCTTATGGCAATACAGGTGTTCATGAGATTAAGAGACCTCAGTGTGACCGCACATTCGCAGGCCAATTGAGTGAAGCTTCCATATCAGATATAATGGGCATGATGCAGTGAATAATCCTGCCAGCCGTTTCCTTCCCCCTAGCGCTCAATAACCAAAACTTACAGGATGTTAGCGAAGATTCAGATATCTGGCACAAGTGGCCTAAAAGCCGAACACTGACATCTTGGAAGAAATTGAAATCATGAAATGTAAAATCAAGCGTCCAGAGAGTGATATTAACAAACTACGTTAAGGCTTTATGGAATGCTTCGTATCTGCATATAATATTTCTGAGGTAGTGTATCCCAGTAGACTAACCCTATTTTCTGTAAAAGGTAAAGAATCTCAGTGTTTTGCGTTTAGATTTATATTATCATATACGTTTCATTTACTTTCGTCACGAATTTTTTCTCTGGAGCTTGCGCTAAAGCACTCATGTATGTTGATGTGTAATTATGTGAACAAGAGAAAGCCACTGGGTTTTTAAACTGTGTAAATGGTGTATAGTTCAAGTGCTTTCCCCTGCGTGAATTAAACAAGTGTAGTAGGTATTCAGGAGGTTTTGGACTTGTTCACCTCAGCACAGTTGATTAGTTCTTGTATTATGCATTTATTGCTTACGGGCTTCCTTGCTGAAGGTTCTCCTTTCTTAATATGTTCTTCTTCATACATTTATTCCTAATATGTGGTTGTTAACTGAATTTTTATTCATGTTGCCATGGTAGCAGTGATCTTTATATGTTGGTGGTTTTAAAAAATTCATTTAAAGTTTGGGTCCAAGAGGTATTATCTTTCTGGAAGCTCAGACTGGGTACAACTCAGTGACAATCTTTTGTCTGTGTTGATACATTGTGGTATCTGAGCTTATTAGTGGTGTTATGTGGTGGTATCTGCCCTTACTACTGGTGTTACATGGTAGTATACTACTACTGGCATTGTAGGGGATATGTCCACTTACTTACTTTTTATCACATCTGTTAGTGGTGTGACTGGTTTACTGCAGGTGTTGCTGTATATAATAACAGTGCATCTCTTGTTCATGGGCGGTTTTAGTGATAGTGCTTTTCCATGACGTTTGAGATATGACGATAGCAGGGATATTAGTTTACAGCTTTCCCATGAGATGCCAGTCATTGTGCACTTGGCCTAGTACATTGACCATCATATGACACTTTAATTTTGGTGTTCGGCTGGTATGGTGTTCTGTATGTGCATGAATGCAGTATTGGTAAGTCAGAATCTTTACTTAAAGGGGAGATAGCATGTATGAACTGACATCTACATGTGCAGGCACTTTGTACTACCTCTTTTTATAATGTTAGTGTGTGGAACTCTGGTTAGCTCACTGTATGAGAATACATATTACTGACAAGCCTAGCCCATGAGTGTGTAAGTTTGTACTGGTTTTATGGGTTGTTTGGCTGTGATCAATTTATGTTATGATATCAGTGGGCGTGATTACAATCTTTTATTTATGGGTCTGTGTTATGGATTGTATAGACCTAGTTCTCTGAACGGTTTTCTGTACATCCACGAAATATATGTGATGTATTTTCTGCTTACATGGCGTGTACAAGAGAATCACTATATTTCCCCCTTTTGATCACTTCTGTGTATATTCAGTATGTATTGAGGTATCCTTTTAAATATATTACTACAATTTTTTTTGTTTTTCTTAGAGTTTCATAGTACACTGACTTAAAAATAATTGCAACACCAAGAAGGAGTTGTACACCATAAACGAATATTGGTAGCCGTGTTTCTATGTCTGAAAGATGGTGCCTATTCACCTTTTGCGCCAATCACGTAAGAGTGGAGTTAGTAGCGCCACTACAAGAATCCAAATCATATTTGTTTTTGATACACGCTGTAATGGTCTTGAGTATTACTTACTTTTGAAGCTGGATGTGGTGAGCCAATGTTAGTCAAGAATGCTTTTAAGGCGACAAACACACCATTACCAAGATCTCACTGAGTTTAAGCAAGGTCATGTGACAGGGATATGAGAAGCTGGATGTTCCTTCTGTGATATTGCTGAAAGACTTGGCAGGGATTTTGCCACTGTACATGAGTGGTGATATTGGTGGTTATGGGAATGTATGGTCGTAAGTAGACTGGGCTCCAGATTTTCATGTGGCACTAATGACAGAAGAGACGATCATGTTTGGTGTATGGCTCTGGGCCATTGTACTGCATCTGCAGTAGAAATACCATCACCATTTAGCACCACATTCACACAATGAACAGTTATAAATCGGTTACTTCATTGACAACTTCGAGCCAGATGTCCTGTAGCATGCATTTCACTGACCCCAGACCACCGCCATTGGCGACTTCAGTGGTGACAGTGGTAGCTCATCGGAGAGCAGGGTGCCGGTCTCTTGTGTTTCCTGATGAGAGCTGGTTCTGTCTTGGAACCAGTGATAGCTTTGTGTTGGTTAGCAGGTGGCCAGTTGAGTGCCTGGAACCAACCAGTCTGCTTGTTACACACACTGGACCTACAGCTGGAGTTATGGCCAAGGGTTTGTTTTCGTATGACAGCAAGAGCCGTCTCATGGTTATCCCACACAACCTGACTGCAAATCTGTATGTCAGTCTGTTCATTCGATTTGTTGTGCTGCCATTCATCTATAGCGTTTCAAGGGTTGTCTTTCAACAGGATAACACTTGCTCACATACAGCGCTGTTGCAACCCAATGTGCCCTACTGTGTGTTGACATGTTGCCTTGGTCTGCACAATCACCAGATCTATCCCACAGTCGATCACATATGGGACATTATTGGACGATAATTCCAGTGTCACACACAACAGCATTAACCAACTCTATATTGATCGACCACGTGCAACAGGCACCGAACTCCATCCCACAGACTGACATGCGATACCTGTACAACGCAATGCACACACATTTGCTTGCTTGCATTCAACATTCTGGCGGTTACAGCGGTTTTTAATGTACTAGCATTTCACATTTGCGATGGATTTTGTTGCACTTACTTACCTGTGAGCTACTTACCTAAATGTATTCCTGAAATTTCAATAGCCTACATTAATTATTTTTAGGTGTTTTATTTTCTTCCATCAGCTTATGTTTGATCATCACATTTATTAGTAATTTTTATTTAATTAAACATGAATAATATTTATATTTTGTTGTTTTTGTTCTTGCAATTTAATACTGGCTGCTATCTCAAGTATTACAGTAAGTTTTCGCTATTAAAATAATGTTGATCCGCTTGCTATTATTGTTGTCTTTCTCCGTTCACACATGATAATAAATTTTGGCAGTGACTGGGAGTTGAACTGCATAAATTTTTCTAATTTTTCTTAATGTAATGTTGTTACATTATTGTGCACAGTTATTTATTCACACATTTTTTCTTGAGTCCTTCTTAATACAACACTACTAATGGGTAGTGTACTTCAGTAATAAGACAAATATAAGTTGTTTTCTCAGTAATGTCATGTTGAAACAGTAAATATAACCATAATTTCTCAATTTAAAAAAATGCACAATCCCTAATTCACACACTTGTAATGCAACATCTCACTATGAATTTTAAATTTTGCCCCATAACTCTTCAATTTTAACAATATCTACACTGAAAATATTAGTATGAAGTTTCTCAGTGGAAATGAAATAAAGTGACCATCAATGCAGTTTTAAAATAGATACTTAAAATGACAAAATGGATTGGAGCTGTTAACAGTATTAATTTTCATAGTAAAATTACCACTAAGAATGTACATTTTAAAGTGGTATTTAGAGAATAATGCTATTACAAATCTCATTATGAGTAACTGCATGAGGCAAAGGCCTGGCAAGCTCTTATACGTAGGAAGAGTATCCAGTAATCTGTGTGCGGCGATATGGCACTATCTGGATAGATTAAAATGGTGTAATTGATCAGTCATTGGCACATGATACTGAAACGTATCTTACGACTGGTAGCATACACGTAATTGTACTGTGGGTCGAGTTTCGGACATTAGTCCGCTGCCTTGAATAGGGAGAGACTCCAATGTTTCTCTTAATCAGATAAACGGATTTACGTCTGTTTTTCTCGTGGAAGATCGAATTTTGCATATAAATTATAAAGATATGTTGTGCACCTAATACTACTGAAGATGTACCCGGTAAAAGCGGCCCAAGTTTGAAAGGTACACGAAATTTTCTTGCGCTTACTGATTGTACAATCAGGGAATGCGGCAACTAACGAATAAGTACCCGACGAAAATTAAATGTAAACTTGTTAATAATCATGCCGCTCGTAAAGAAGTATTTTACATAGCGTTTAAATTGATAATATTGATACCGGGAAAGTATACTGGTGTTCAAAGGTGAGAAAATACCGAAATGTTCGATAAAGAGTAATAAATGATTATATAGAGCGAAACACATCGCGCGTGGTCTACGGAGACAGGGGTGCTATGTGACGTCACACGTCAGTGTGGGCTGCTGCTAACTCTGTAAACGAGCCGCAGCCGCTGTGGTCACCACTCAGGTTTCAGGAGCGACTTAGATGTCACTACAGCTCTATGACGGCAGACACCTGTAGCTAAGTCTGGTATTTTGTGATTATTCATCGTTGTTGCTGTCAAAATTGCAGCATTAATTCACACTATGCAGTACGTAATTCGGTTCCCCTGTTTACTAAATTTCAGTTTATAAAGTTAAATATGAATTACGTGTAGAGGTAATTGTAAAATCATCCTTGTGTCGCAACAGGAAATGCTTTGGCCGGAGGATTTGTTTCCTGGATGATTGCATGATAGACACAAGATTGCTATACCGTGTCAGCATTTTGTTCATTCTTTACCAAAGAAAAATACGAGACTAGTAATATTAATAGTCAACTTCGTCATGAATTACAGGCTCAGTTATGTGTAGTTCATAAAAAATAGTCCTATTCAGTTGTGTGCAAAATGAAACGTGGCAAGGACGATAACTTTGGTGAGTTTGTCTGTGGATGGCGCAACTTAACACCTGGGTTTGTGCAACTGCTGTCAACTCAACTGCAGCACAAAAGTTATCGTTCAAAATTGTCACCTCATTAAAATACCAGATACGCACTGCTTGATTCCTGTTTGCCCCGTTCGTTACTGCTTTCTGTTTTCATTCCTCTAATAGAATCCCGATTACTTCGGAGAAAGTCTGAATCTAACTGCTTTCATTGCGTGGCGCCAACAGCAAGAATCGACCGCTGGCGCAGCGACAGAGCTCTGTGGTCTGCAGGAGATGGAGAATTAACGGAAAGATACTTAGCTTCCACATTACTACGATCTACATTTGCGATTAATGTCTGAATGTGCTTACAATCAGAACAGTGTCACTATGCGAATCTGGTGCTGGTTTCGTGATTTTGTGGATCGCGTCCTGGCTTTCCAATGACGTGGCGAAATGTAGCAGGACAACCTGACTGGCTGTCATTGAATGAGATATGTGTAACGAATGTAAAATGTGAGTAATTTAAACAGTGCTGTTTGAGTGGGGTTTGGCATCCAGCGCCGTTTCACAGGGCGTGGAAAAACAAGTTGACCAAAAATGCAAGGCGGAAGGACAGCTTGAAACATGGGAATTTGTCTAAGGTAATTAAGGGTCATAAATGCATATTTTCAGCGCTACTGGAACATACTTGAAATCTGACATATGGAGGTTCTTATCCAAAATGACAGGTAATTTACAGAAAATCTATACGTAAACAAAATGTTTGGACTAACGAATCCTCACGATGAGCGCAAGATAAATTCAAATCATCACTAACACGTGTATCGTATTTAGCTAACGAACCAGATAGTACTTCTTCAGAAATGAAGATAATCACATTTCCATATTTCCTCTTTGGATGCATCTTCATAAGGTCTAAATGAGTGAAAAATAGTCACCACTTAATTAAAATGAGTATGTATAGAAAATATTGAAACTGATCACCGTTTTCATGCTGGCATAGCACCTAAAATATTCAACCCGACCTCTAGTTTCTACATTCAGACTCCTTCATTTGATACTGTCTTTCTTCCCTCCACTTTTGGTCAAATTGTTTTTCCGTACCCTGTAGATGCCAGACGATGCATTACAGAATGTTGTTCGAATTCTCATGAGTCCAGTACACTAAATCTTCGGTAGAAAATGCTAACAACGACAAACTGGCGCAATGCGTTGGTAGTGATTTGTAACTGTAAAATTCAGTAGACAATAACTACGTAAACGAAATGTGTAACGAAGCACTACGGAATTAGATGTGAAATACGTTTCTTGATTACAAAAAGTCTTCCAGTAGAGTGGTAAACTCATAAATGTCGTGACAAGAGTGTCTGTCACGCTATTATGGGGAAACATATGAGACCTCACAGAACCGGGATTAGTGAAAGCGTGCACCATTGGTCAGTTGCCAAAGCGTTTAAAATTAAACAAAACATTTAACTGGGTCGATCACATTGCATCTATCATCGTGCATGAAGACAAAATACATCTATAGCGTCAGTGATGTGAAAGTAATGATTCAGGGACTGGTGAAAACTTTGAAATTAATTCCTCTTTGTTAGTTCGATATACACATACGACACAAGGACGATACTCTATACAACCAAGTAGCCCTTATTTCTTCTCCTGAGCAGAGGCGAACACTATTGTACTTATTAACTGTTTTGACTGTACTGAAATGTGGTGAATTTTGCTTCTCGCCCTCCATCAAGGTGGGCAATCAGAACCTGATACATGTTGCGAGTTTCCATGTTTGTACTGAGCAGTCAAGACAAACGGTGCTAAAGAGACGGCGACTACGCAGGACACGACATTAAGATGACCAAAATTTCGGAAACCAATTTTCTGCAGTCATGTTTACATGTTAACCCTTAATCGATTCTACTAGCCGGAACGAAAGTCTGCAGTATGTTCCAAGCTTCATACGTTTTACACTCATGGTCTCTGCAGAAAACTGTCCACGACGAAGCGAACTTGGCGGTGTTTACGTATTGTGAAAGGGAGACATCAACAGATAATGCAGAGCACGGATTCGTTACGGACGTCAGTGAAAATATGAGGTGGAGGAGTGGGATGAGGAGATCGCACGTAAAGGGGTGTCCAAAAGTGTTATCCAGGCCCATTATAGCGTCCGCGGCTGCTCTATTAACCGACCAGGATAACGCTCGTTGTGGAAACAAGTGCGAGGTGGACACTGGTGGGAGCGTATTGCACCTGAAAAGATTAGGCGTTTAGGAACAGCCAGAAAACTTCTGATCGAGTAAACACACATTCATACTCCTGTTCACGAGGTTTGTCACCAGCCACTGTTGTGTGTGGAAGCCGTTGCGAATAAGCGAGAGGTTGGCTGTGGTTGTAAGCACTTTTCCAGGATCGATATCACAGTGTTTACGTGATAAAACAGAACTCCTATTGGCAGATCGATTTGCAAAGACGGCCCTATGTGGAATGTATTAACAGTACTACTATTTTACTGTCAGAGAAACGATTTGAAGACCGCACACACCTAAGTATGTATATTACCGACAAATCAGATTCGAATGCTACATAATAGTTGTATCATAACAAATTTCCCGTAGATGTGTTTGTTTCATACTGGGCAATGATTTAGAAAGAGTGTGTAGGTACACAAATCTCACTCACTTGTGTGACAACTTTGCGATGTCGACTATTGAAACACGACAGATAGCACATTTAATAACAGGAAATCAAAATTATAACTTTTGTTTTACGTTATAATAAAAAAAATTGTCAGATTCTTTTAATGTATGGAAGGAATATGACGGACACTACGGCAGAATTTCGAGATTGGCCGAAGGTACGGCACATGATGTGTGTCCAAAGCTTTATACAGGTCGACGAGAAGCATATAACGCATTCAGGCACCGTAAAATAAAGCTTTGGTTGCATTCGTTCTCGCGACCGGCGCTGCCCAGCAACAGAACAAAAGAACATGGCTGACACAAGTTCTTTGTTTTAATTTTCTACCGCCTTATCAGTGTTGCTCTTTTTGACTTGAACGTGCTCTTTGTTCTCTCGAGAGCAGTGTGTGAAGGTCCTGAGTAGATTTTTTTAATCTGAAACCAGTTACGAATTGAACCTGTCGAAACAGAGAAGCAACTGCTGGACACATTGCCCCATGAAAGGAAACAGGTTCTCACACTGCGTTTAAATTCCGCATCGGCACAAAACAGATGATGTTGTGGACTGTTTTTGTTACATCTTCACAATCGATGCCTGCTGACAAAATATATGCTGATAATGCGCATATGATTAAGATTCCTCCGCCTTGAATCAAGATAAAACTTTCTAGCCGTTGCAAGTCTTCATAACCTTGGAGCGTAAATACGTTACACCTCTTACCACGCAACGCGCGTGGTCCAGGTGAGCCTCATAGAACAGAATCACATGCATTAACTGGCGCGTATAAAAATGTTTTCACAGTATTTATTGACGATTTCTGTACGTGTATTCTGGAAGATTTCCTCACACAACCTCCTCCTCCTCTTTAGAAGTTTAGGATAGCCTCAGCCGGAGGCGGCTGTGACAGAAGGCCACCCATGAATGTGCGGACTGCGAAACAGCTCTGTCCGCGTGCTTTAAAATGGTGCAACTGGCCAGCGACTGGGATTGTGATTGTGGAGTGTGTGAATGGACACGCATACCGCAAATGGCGGACGGCGTGACTGTCTGGTGTGGGCAGATTTTATAAAATTCTCCCGCTTTCAGTTACGTCAGAAAAACCGCCATTACTCGCGCGGGAGTTGAACTGCCGACCTTTCGGAGCGCCAGCAGTCGCTGAGGCAGTGGCAAAGTTCTGGCGGCCGCAGGAGGCGGAGAACCGATGGAGAAATAATTTCGGCTTACCTACGTATAACATTTCGCTCTTGTGTTTTAGAAAAACATTAACAGTACTGTTATCAACGCAAAACCGAGGGATACGGATTTTTTTTATATCATAAAAAAGCTTTACGTATTCTGTCATGAGAGAGGCCGCAAAGATCAGATTTCGCAACTGTAATTTCAACCTGGACGGCCGCTGTTGTCCAGAGAAATTCGTCGAATCATTTACGTCCCGACGTGGGGAAACAGCGTCGCAGACATCGACATGTTCGCTGACAGCACGTCGATAGGCGATGGTCCTTTTTAAAATAATCCCGAACTACTACTAAAGAACCTAACCTAACCTTACCTTACCTTAACCTCACCTAATTAACTCAGCAACAACACGGACAGCGTCCGACGCCAGAATGCCGTCGCGAGCAACTCCGTTGCCAGTTGTAACGGAATTTTCGGCCCACAGAGGTTTCGCGGAAATTTAAAAGGCCGCGTCATTTTAATTGTTCGTTTATCTCATACTGACGAATCACAGAGGTGTGACGCGGAGAGAAATGCGATTACGATGATGAGCTGTAGGATTTTCTCAGCTGGAGCTTAATCGGAAGAGCGTAACATTTGTTATCGCGTGTTTTCCGTGGGTTAAGGCAGACAACACTACGCTCTTCCAGTCTATTCCCCTAAGCAATGAAATTAAAAACCAGAAGATATACCCAGAGTTGGTCAAATTGTTTCATCGCTTCGCTAGTAAGGGCGACCTCACTTCATGGCGTCTCTGGTTTGGAAACAGAGTTTCAACTGTGGGCAAAAGTTTGCAACCTTTACTAACTAGAGACGTGTCCTTAATTCACAAATAAAGCATTGCATACAGCGAGAGGTGAATACCATCCACAGAAATCAATGAATGAGAGGAACTGATAAGTAATGATTTCATAGTTTTTTTCCTTTCTGGTCTCAATATATACCTGCGGCACAAGACTAGCATGAGGTGTGTGACGTTGTGATCCACGTGGAGGAACGGTTAAGCATAATCTGCCGGAACAAAGAGGTGCTGTTAGTTTCTCAAGACCAAAAGGCAACTTAGCTTCATTTGTTACCCATCTTGATTAGACTGAAAGCTGCTACATATTGCCTCGGGAACAGTTTGTGGATAAATTTGAAAACAGTAACTGTTAGCTTTCATATTTACTGCGAAGCATCGGTCTGAACCAGATAAAAGTTTCCTCTGACGGAACCTCTTGTTTACTTTGAATGTTAATGGAACTTTAAAAAGTGATTACTCCAATTTTAAATCGCGACTGATAACACAGAAATCATAATAAAATTTTTAAAAAATAGTATCGTCAAAAAGTTGAGGGAGCAAAAACGCAATGTTATCAACAGTTTTTCGCGGAGCACATATTCACAACCGAGCGAGGTGGCGCAGTGGTTAGACACTGGACTCGCATTCGGGAGGACGACAGTTCAATCCCGCGTCCAGCCATCCTGATTTAGGTTTTCCGTGATTTCCCTAAATCACTCCAGGCAAATGCCGGGATGGTTCCTCTGAAAGGGCACGGCCGACTTCCTTCCCCATCCTTCCCTAATCCGATGAGACCAATGACCACGCTGTCTGGTCTCCTTCCCCAAAACCAACCAACCAACCAACATATTCACTCTTCGCGGGACACCAGTGTTCCGCGGAATACAGTTTGGGAAACCCTGATCTAACAAAATGTCCTGTGTTTAGTGCGGAGTGGAAGACCGCCGGTTGGTTTGAGAAAGAGTGCAAAGCTGGTTGTCATCCTCAGGCAACTAACAAAACACAGCTGCACAGATGTGTCTAATTTTTACTCACTGTAAACGATGCACTGTTCAAAATGCAAGGCGAAACTTCATTAACTGGATAAAATTAGAGTACCATTTCTGTAAATATGTAGGACTAGTATCATCAACGTAGTTGTTTTGAAATCGACTGTTCACTTTGGTTTTTATTGTGATCGACACTAAACATTTAATGACGTGAGAAATCTGTGAGAAGCCGCGTGGAAGACGCGAACGGCAAAATTTTCATCAAATGGTGACAGGTGACGATGGCAAAGAGTCAGATAGTGTGTTCACATTATTGAAGCAACGCACTATGGTCGTAAAGCAAACGAGTGAAACAACAAATGCAAGGTTAGTAGACTTGAAACTTGAAACAAATGGAGGGTTAGCAGACTTAAGATTTGAAATTAGCAGAATTAAAAACAGAAACAGTGAATATAAAGATAGCAACAGACGCGGCATTAGCAAACTTAAGAACTGAAACAAATGCAGGGCTAGCGAATTTAAAAACGGAAACAAATGAAAGGTTAGAAGACCTAAAAACAGAAACGGCGAAGTTAAAAGCAGAGACAAATGCTACCTTGAATACTCTCCAATTTGAAACCTGTGTTGCATTTGAAAAAGTCCGAGAAAATCAGCAAAAGCTACGAACGGAAGTTAATGAACAGTTTACTGAAATCCAGAGACTTACGCGAGCTTATACACTCGTTAGTGGCTGACCAGGAAAGATGCGTTCTGACGTTGACCAGGCGCAGCATGCAGTGTCTAATGTTAATCAAAGAGTGGATAAGTTAGTACGTAAGACGTTTGCTAAGGCGCAACAAATCGTGGGAGAGCTCAATGTCAGAAAAGGTGTCACGCGAGCCGCATTAAAATGATTCGACACACGCGTTGTAAACATAGTCCCGGGAAACCCAAAACAGTATGAACCCCTTTGTACAGAATTGAAACAGTGTATCGAGAACCGTACAGAAATCATTAGCGAGGCAACGGAATCAATGGTATCATCCACATAGTGATGGACAGAAATCCAAAATTAAGCAAATCAGTTGTGCAATCTTCCGTAAGAGTAGCGGAAACACCAAAACGTCATGAAATTCTAGTCGTATATCCACATGGGGTTGCGTCAATAATTACCGAAACGAAACAAAGGCAAATAGGAAAAGAACAGTTAAGACAGGTGAGCGAAGCAGGTAATGGGCGGTCACGGCAGACAATGGAGCGAGAAATGGTAAACGCGCATTCCAACATGGCGGCAACCGACCCTCCGAACGTACGCGAGTGACGCGAGAACAGGGCAAGTTACGGTGACACATGTACCAATTCCGCTATTTCCAAGTTACAGTACAACAAGTTATAGACCGCAAGTCAATATGAATCAAATAGGAAGGCAAAACACTGAATCAGTAACGGGAAATGTGAACTAATCTTTCAGTCCGATACATGAGGAACGGTGCGGTTTAGATAACTGCACACCACTGCATAGATACGATGCTAAATTGGACTAAATATGCCATCTCAAGACCCGAATGCGGTAGAACCAATACAAGAACACATAACACAATTGAAGGAAATGGGTAGTGCTGTGAAAACACAAACACCGTATGGTGGAAGAGAAAAATTTGATAATGATCACATTTTGACAGTCAGAAAATTTCAGCATTACAAAGAAAGCGGGAACGGCTTACATCCATGCACGTTTATAAATCAGTTTCAGGTAGTTTTACCAGAGCATTTGCCACTTAGCCATAAACTTGACTTTATTTGTGGGTATATGGACAGAGCAATAGCAGAGATCATGCAAAGAGTAGTTGTAAAGTGTCAATCGTATGAACAGTTCAAATCCGCATTCTCAGACCGATACTGGTCCATAGAAACACAAAACTGAACAAAGTATGGTTTGTTATGGAGGGAGTTTTCCGAGAATTCAGGAGAAAAGAAACTCATTAGATTTTTCAAAGAAATGACAAAAAAAATCAGTGTTTAGATAATCCTTACAGTGATGGGGAACTGATACTTATGTGCACAATGAAAGTACCATTACCTTATCAGCAGTCATTGGTTGGTAGGACAGGATATAATATTCAAGGATCTAAAGGAGTGTTAAGAGAACTGGAATTTATTTTCAGTGAATATGATGCGAAGACATTACGCACAGTCAGGGAAAACAATAGTAGGGGGAATAACAGCAACCGATTAGCCTTTAATAATAATCATCACAATGGCAATAGTAAGGTAGGAAAAGGCAATCATTTTGGGGATAGTGGTGATCGCCCATACGATAGTAATAATAACTATGGTTTTGGAAACGCACAGAGGGCAAATAATAATTATAGTTTTGGTGGGCCGCGGAATTACAATAGTGGATTTGGTCCTAGAAACTATGGTGGTACTATGATCCGAGATATAATCCCCGTGCAAACAAAGCCGGAAGGTTTAGAGGTTTTCAGCAGCAAAATCCAGGTTATTCAGGTGGAAATGAAATGGCCAGAACGCAGAAAGTTCGGGTAAATCAGGCTTCAGCGGGACAAAACACGCGAAATGAACAGGTACAGGAAGTCGAGTTGAGACCACGAAACCCAGGTAAAAGAACTGACGAGATGAACAGTACGAAAACCAGTCACAATTCATTCAATCGAATAATGAAGTTAATATAATTAAACATGTAAATAGACTTAGTTTTGAGCAGCAAAATCCTGAAGTAGGTTTAGGGGGAATCAGACACAAATACCAGTATACTGTGACTGGGAATCGACCAACGATGAGGAACAGCAGTTATTAACGGTGAATATAGACAGTAGTATAAAAACTGAGGATGAGCACCAAATTGTAAAAGATGTAGCGCGTTTGTGCGAAACGGAGAGAGAAAATAGTATGCCAAGAGGATAAAGCACCATTGATAACACCAATAGTGATACCCAAGTTAGAAGTGAAGCCCCACCAGTACCCAAAGTAAAACACCAACATCTTGTAAATTTAGCACCAAGCAACACGAAGGCTACAGCGTTGAAATTAAATACTTTTTTATATGCAAAGGCCCCATGGAAGTGAGTAAAGTAGTTCGTGATAATGCAGTCGAATTGATTAATCCAAGGACGAGAAAATAATTGGATTTGCACCATGTGAGTCATTTAAAATGTATAAAGGGTAGACAAAAGAAAAAAGAGTAACTTCACACAAGAATTTAGTTCTATTAAATGTTCAGAAATCAAAGAGTATGAAAGATAGCAAAATGCACCCAGATAAAACATTTAACGTGTACCTATCTCAGTTAAATAAACGAAGTAAATTTCATAAGAATATTATGAAGAGAAGACAGGAAAGGAAGAACTAAAGTTACTCTTATGCAAACGAAATGTGTTCTGGGGAAAGAGTTGAAAACAAGGAGGAAAATAGAGTTCAGCATGTGGATAGTTTGGTGAAACAGTAGTAGATTCTCTCTTAAAGGTGTAGTGTGAAGGAGGAGGAAGTTGATTTTTGCGGAAGGAAGGAAGTAAAGAAGTAGGAACGAAATAGATAATTAGGTAAGAAAGAGATAGGCATTTCTAATTTGTTCCATCAAGGACAGTGGACAAATAATTGAGGAGATATTTTGGGGGAATGTGTGAAGCATATATGATTTGTGGAAGGTACCACAAAACTGATAATGAAAGACAGATATGAGGGAAATAAATATAAGAAGTCGTTGGGAGGTAATAATTAGGAAAGAGAATTGAATTATTAACCTAAGCGAGAAACATGTTACTTCGTGGAAGGAGGAAAGCAGTGGGAAGTAAGAGTAACCCAGAAAAGACTTCAATAAGGAAGAGTACGATGAGGGAAGAAGGGAATAAAAAAGTTTGCTGTGGAGAAAAAGGAGAAAGTGATAAGTACAACCGAGAAAAGAAATTTTAAGCTTTAAAAACAATGCAATAAAACATTAGAGAAAATTTTTTAAAGGGAAAATAACAATAGAAGAGATAAAATGTATTTTAAAGTTCTGTTACAGCTAATACCAAAAAGAAGAGATTACACAGAAAAAGACGCTGGGTCAGAGTCATGGTGCGAAGTTTTCAAAATAACATAATATACTTGTAGTTAGAAAACTAAATATTAGAGGTATTGGGAAAAATTCACTAACTTACTAACTGTCATCACCATGACCTTTATCTTAAGGAAGAATTGAATAAAATGGGGAAAAGTAAAAGTAGAAATAAGAAAAACATTTTGTTTGGATAGAAGTAATGATACTTTTAGAAAAGTTATAAAAATTTTAATGTTTGTAAAGTTCGTAGCGTAATTTAAGGGAGTAAGGGTTATAATAATGTAAACAATGATATCAGAGGAAATAGAAATTATATGAGGATGCAAGGAAAGTAAGGTTATCATATGAAGGACAAGCATTGTATTAGATATGAAGTCAGCAGACGAGGTGCAGCATCATTGTGGCCAGATCGACGACAAGAATGAGGAGAGCGGTTAGGCGTGAGAGGAAGGGACAGCTCACGAGATAACGAAACAAGAGGCATTGGTGGAAGCAACGTTCCTAGAGGATAAATCCTCTGTGGAAAAGTTTGGAGAACTAAACCACATCATGGATACAATCAACATGTACCATGACGTGAGCTTTATTCATACGAAAGCCATACACAATCGTGATAATAATGGTTTTGTGAAAGTGTTAGATGCTTGGCACTTCTATCGTGAACTGTTTAAAGCAGCATGTCGAGATTATGGCGAGAATGAGCGGATGCAGAGATTCACCACAGGAAGAAGAAGAAACACATTTCTGTAACTCAGTGTACAGAACAGCAAAAACTGTTGTCAAACCCTACGAAATCCAACAACTACGAAACAGTCCCTGAACTCTCATGGGACGGAGTAAGGAAACGATGGAAGGCTGTCCAACCGTTCTAGAGGAACAACCGAATACAATAACCAGAGAAGAACGAAGACACAAGTGAGAAGACAGCAAGAGGCACCAAGAACAGAAAATGCAATGCAGAAGATTTGGAAGAAATAAGAACCCAGACCAGAAGAGATCAAGAAACCTTTTCAAATCCCTTCCCATACAAGATCATTATAGCATTTAACTACCAACGAGAATCCAATTTAACTGTTCTAGCAGTATAAATATTCAAAAGTCCTTATGGCAAATTGCTACATCTTCAGATGTCATACCGAGCAATGGGTGATGGCTACTTGTATGGAAACCTAAAGACGAATTAACTAACAATGAACCAGCACAAAGAGTCGACAAATGATGAAGAAAAGTTTTATGCTGCAAAAAAAAAGAATCTCCAATCCATCGTCGTAGAACAAACGCAACCATGCTTTCATGGCATGCTCAGACTTTCAGCAACCTTTCTCTCTGCCGACCGTCATTCCATGCAGAACAGACACACTGCGAGACACATACCGACCGTCATTCCATGCTCAATGGCAACGCCGCGAGGAGCAATCCGACTGTCATTCCATGCTCAGAGGAAATGCGGCGAAGTGCATACCAAGTGCTCAACAGAAACACAACAAGGCACACAGCTGACCGTCATTCCATGTTCGACAGAGACACATCAAAACACATAAAGAAAAAAGTTATAGTGTTGATGAACCATGTTAAAGATGTAGGAGAAAGAACTGTCTGTGAAAGGCTACTATCCATACAAACTGAAAAAAGAAACAATTTAAATTTTTGATTGTATTTAAAAATATTTGAATTTGAAAACCTTCATGTGTTAGCAATAGATCTTTATTAACAAAGTTCTTTTTTATCTTGATATATCAATAATATTTCCTTGTACTTCATATTTTTCAACATGTTTAATTAATAAAGCCTAACATTAACATTTTGGTACGCTAAGATTCTAGTGTAATGTGTTCATTAAAAATATAGGATAGATAAATATGAATGAGTTTATCTGTTCCAAGATGTCATTGTAAATTTTGTAAAGTAACTAGTAGGATTAGAAATTTAATATGTTTGTAAAAGTCAAATTTGAAACTTTTTGTAAAGTTATAAAGTGCAGAGTTAAGATTTTTGGGGAATATAACTATGTTTATGTATAGGATTACACCTGTAAAGTCGTAGGAGTAATTTGGTTTAGTTATAGATCATAAAGCTTTATTGTAAGATATTAAACTTTCATAATAGTAATTGAAATGAAAGCTAGAGAAAAGTAAAATCTATTATAAGAGGGGAGGATAATGTTAAATGTGGGTTTCCTCTAATTCAATACATATCCAGCATAATTTAACATAAATTAGGTAAGCAAACAACCGATGAGTCTCAAAAAAGAAACATGTTAGGGATGACACAAATTAAGTGGGTTTCCTCAAATTCAATACATATCCAACATAATTTAACATAAATTAGGTAAGCAAACAACCGATGAGTCTCAAAAAAGAAACATGTTAGGGATGACACAAATTATATACACATGTACTCAAGTTTCTAAAATTTAAATGAAAATTATTAAAAATGTAGACAACGATTTTGAAAAAAAATACCTTAGATTAATTAAATAGAATTGTATAAAAATCAGAAAATTAGATTCAATGTTAAATTTTAAAAGAAAAAAGAAAATCACTTAAGAGGTCTAATCGCTAACCATGAATTCGAGTGCAATGTAAAATAACACAGGTAAAGAGACTGAATGCAAAAGGGATGGCACTCAGTCACGGTAATTATCGCACCAATCCTACATAATCCAATTCTACTATCAGTAGGTGAAACAAGCAGTGAGAGGAAACGTTTTGGTTTGGAGTTTCAGAGGACGAGAGCAGAGGCGAGGCCGCGCCATGCGAGGTACAACGGAAACCACTTAGGGTGCGTCCCAAGGCGAATCAACCACCGACCGACCAGGTGACTCCGACGGAAGTGTGAATAATGGCCCACCTGAGGGAGGACAGGAAGAAAGCTTCAGAAAACTGCGTTTCGCAATTCCAAATGGATACAAACGAAACCAATGACGAGTTTCGATCACGTGTCCAGCGAGTGGTACAAACGTGAGAGAGAATGTACGCATTTAGGCATCTGGAGCGGGCACAAAACGCCCGATTGGCGGAAACGCATTAGGAAGGAGTAAAGAGCCGAAGTTTCGACGGAGTTTAGTGGTAGGGGCCTTGCAATTGGTAGAGACTGTTTCCACAAAATAAGAGGAATGCTCCTATTGGTCGAAAATGCTGTGACGTGGAGAACGAAAGATCCCAGGTGGGGAGGCAGTTCGGCTATGAAAAAGACAAGACAGAAATTATCGAGGACTCTTCTCTAAACTGCTGTCTAGTGCAGAATGTGGCGCATAACGCTCTGTACGACGCAGAGGGGAGATTTGTGTGAACACTGGGTCCACATCGTCTGACATCCAGCTAGAAATTAACTGTAGCGTCCTTGAGTTGCAACTGTGAAGGAACGAACCAGCCAGTTCTTGTGAGAACTGAGAAGGCATTATAATATGCACGCTATTCCAGCCATGTACATGTATATAGCCATATTCCAAGACTAGGGATGAGCACATGTTTCCTCGTGTAACGGGAAACGTGGGGAGAGTTTCTGCTGGAAAAATCAGCAAAGGTTTTAATTAGTTTTATAGGAATTTCAGAGGGCGAGAACAGCCATGCAGACGACAGATCGTCGAAGCCAAGGTAAATAGCGCGTGCAGTGGCATAAACTTGTTGGTTCACCAGCTTGGGTCCACTGTAAACTCGAGCGACCTTGGGTAATCTTTTGCTCAACTTGTCACGAAACTAACCATTCTCTGTAGACTTTATTCTCATCCTCAATAGTACCGAACTCAAAACCGGAATCGGATGATTTACCATAGTACTGGTCAACATCATAACGTAATTGTAAGAATAATTTTTGTAAAGACACTTCTAGTTAAATTTTAGTATTGTTGTGTTTAGGATTATATAACATTCTGAGGGGTGAGATTTAATATTATTGTGTTTAGAATTAGTTCACTTTCACATGTTGACGAGATGTCATCCTGACAACTGTCTTAACGTTGATAGATTGTAAACTGTGTAAAAGTGTGTATTTTTGTGCAAATATGGAACCATTAAACATGTCAATACAGCTTACACAGTTGTGTCTCAGTGATAGAATCTAAAGGAAACCCTTTCACCTTACAAAATGTATTTGACGGTGCCAGGTGAGTTGAAAAGGTAGTTTCCATTTCTTATATCCCCAACTCTGTCTGGCTCATTTTCTGTGATAGTGACATTTTTCATTCTGGTTATTATCTGACTCTCTTCTTGCGACACAGTAACTTGACATTCTAAGCAACATAAACAGCCCCGAGCGTCAAAAAGCAAGCTGCAAGGTAAATATTAGTTTTTAATATTTCTTCTCAGTTAAAGGAATAGTTACTATGTCTTTGCATTCCAATCAGTAGCACATTATCAAGAGACATGAAGGATCGCGAAGTAAATGTAAAAACAGATGAATCTCACTGACTCAGTAACATTCGTACAACTTATTCAAGAAAAAATAGGTTCGAATAAAGTATACACTTGGGTGAAAAAAGTCATTGGGACACCTCCTAGTATCGTGTCAGACCTCCTTTTGCCGGGCTTAGTGTCGCAACTCGCTTGAAATTTACAGAATGTTATATAAATCAAGTGTGAACAATTGTGGCCCAGTGACTAATGCATTGCCATCCACAAAAATTCCATCGCTTTTTAGGAACACGACGTCTTGGAATGGCTGTAAGTGATCTGCAAGCAGCCGAATAATCAGAGGACCCAGTGTAAACACAGTGCACGCCACTATGGATCCACCGCCCGGCCCTGTTGATTACTCGGGTCCCTGACTGTGTGGGGTCTGTGCCACACTCGAACCCCAACATCAGCTCTTACCAGCTGAGATCGGAACTCACATGACCAGGCTAACATTTTCCAGGCGCCTAGGGTCCAACCGATACGGTCACGAGTCCAGCAGAGCCGCTGCAGCCGACGTCGTGCTGTTAGCGAAGGCACTCGTGTCGGTCGTCTGCTGCCACAGCCCGCTGACGCCAAATTTCGCCGCGCTGTCCTGACAGACACGTTCGTAGTTAAATCCCACATTGATTTTTGCGGTTATTTCACGCAGTGTTACTTGCCTATTAGCATAGACATTAGCATAGACTACTCTACGCAAACGCCCTTGCTATCGGTCGTTAAGTGAACGCCATCGGCCACTTTGTTCTCCATGGTGAGAGGTAATGCCCGAAATGTGGTGTCCTCGGCACACTCTTAACACTGTGGATCTGGGCATATTGGATTCCCGAACGGTTTCCAAAATGGAATGTCCCATATGTCGAGCTCCAACTACCATTCCGCGTTCAAAGTCTGTTAACCCCACCGTGTAGACATAATCACGTCGGAAACCTTTCCACATGATTCATCTGAGTATGAACGACAGCTCCGACAACGCAGTGCCCTTTTGTACCATCTGTACACCACACTGCCGCCTTCTGTATAAGTGCACGTCGCTATCGCATGAATTTTATCACCTCAGTGTAACTGCAGCTTCCTCTGCTGAAAACAACAGCACACATTTCTGCTGCTGTTTGTTCTGATTATGGTAGCCATTATTCTTGACGTGTATTCTAACAATTTGGCGTGGTGCCTAAGGATTACACCCCGACAGGTCTGTTAATAAGCGAATGTTGCCCGAATGGAATTACTTTTTCTCCAGAAGGTGATTCTGTTGAACAGTATTGCTATCCGTGGCTCAGAGGAGGCAACAACTGTAGCTTTGGTTTCTTCCTTGACGAGAAACTGTTTTGTTCTTTAGACGGTTTTTTTTCTCGCGTCTGTGTGATTTTCTCTTCAGCCAGAGTTGTGGTGGCTTATTTAGTACGTTAAATAAAGTACATATTTCACACATGTTTCCTATGTTCCACATTCACTGGTTTGTCTGGAAGTTGAGACGTAGCGCTTCACATCGCACCTGTGTTAACTAAGGGACGATAGCGAACAGACAGCTTCACACAGCGAGTCGTGGTCCACTGACTGCTTGCAGGTAGTTACAGCTGCGATCGAAAGGTGTCAGCTTCTTATGGACTACGAAATTATCAAGAGTTTAAAACATATTTAGCAAAAAAACTGAAGTTATTATGATTATTATGACTGTCATTAATTATTGGCTCTGAACACTATGGGACTTAACATCTATGGTCATCAGTCCATTAATTATTACTGGATTGTTTGTTAATATGAATGATCGAGTTAATGGAAAATGAGATAGTAAATGACTACTGTTATATCCATTAACTGAGTTAGCGTGAGAGCTGTGACTGCACAGAAAAAGTGGATTATACTCTCAGGAGAATTTTGTGATGTAGGACCAGTCAGTTTATGGGACCGGTGAAACTACACACATTTTTATGATAATTCTGTTGTTTAAAGCGGGAGTTATCTTGACGATTGTGCAGTTCCTAAATTTATTCATTTAGTAAACTGTTCACAAAAGCTATTAAGTTGTGATTGGTCAAATGTGAAAAACGCTTACGCGGTTTGATACTAATATCGGATGGACTGTGATGCGTATCAGGCAATCAGAGGACAGTACGTTCGTGCCTATTTTGTTGGCTAAAGAATCGCCCTGTGAAGCCTAAGGAGTTCAGCTGGGAGCTCAGCCATCATCTTGTTCGGATGCGGATTTAAGGAGCTATGAATACGTGTGATAATGTTGCAGGATAAAGATTGAAAGTTGACCGTGGAGTGCCGCAAAGTGCATGCGAACATGTGAGAAACGAAAATGTGAAATTTCGATATTAATATGCAAACAGTGACTTTTGTGTAACCAAGATGCGCCTGGGTACTTATAAGAGGTTCTTCTGTAAAAGGCCAAGTCTTCTGCTGATTACTAGCACGTTTTCGTCCTTAAACGAAAACAACATTCATCGGTAAATATCTGTAATATACAACACAATGAAATGTGCGTGTAGCGTTAATGGCCGGCGGACCTCTTCCGGGAGGTTTGACCGCCTCGTGGAAGTCTTTTCAGCTGACGCGTCGCTGATACACACACCCTGTACCGGGAGGTGAAAATTCGCCACACGGGCGGAAATCGAACTCGGAGCCCCGTGATCGAGAGTCAGTAACGCCGCTATGAGATCACGAGCTGGTGACAGGACGTCGCGAGGGAGTCGTAAGCAAACTGTCCCATAAAGCGGCGTTTACTCGGGCATGTTTTCGTGCGCCTGTGACCTCGCACGCGAGTGTGAGAATTTTGAGTCCAAGCAAGTACAGCTTAGGTTTTCAACGTGGCGCCAGCTGAATTAATAAGAGTGAAGTTATAGACCGCTCGTGCAGGGAAAGAGAAGATGCAGATGATGGGTCCGAAAGTGGATTGCGAGGAGATATGAGTTGGGAGTGTCTAGAAGCTAAAAGGAAGATGGAAAACTGAGGACGAAGCTTCCTTCGAAAACCATTGTCGAATGAGCAGATGTAGTTTTCTTCTATTGACGCTCTCAGGAACTCCTATTCAGGGAAAAGATTCTCTAATGTGGGACACAATTCCTGCTCGTCTAAAGTTTAATGCTGGCGTGACGTACCTTGCTTCAGGCGATTCATTTACCTCATTCCAATGTACTTGCAGTATAGACTGTATGAGCAGAGAGAAGTACAACTCCATGCATAGAAAGGTCAAATCACTGTATTTTAGGTGTCTTGTTTAAAGCGAGGAATCTAAATTTGCAACAAACTGCGTCATATGGTACTGCATTATGCAATTAAAATTTGGAAGGACTGCTCCAGTACATTAAAATGCTTCTTTGGTGTACCAGATCTGTTAAAGAATCTGTTAAAGCACATTGTGGGGGACTGTTGTAACACGCAGCACTCAAATTTGCATAAATACATATAACTGCATTATTGTTTTAACAAAGAAGAGGCCACATGCCTAGTAAATATTACTGTCTAATATATGCTGCTTTCACATACCGAAATTATCAAAGAAAGTGGTTGAATGATATTTTTGTAACGTTTGAAGAAGTGACCCACGGTACACAAACAAACACCGTTCGAACAGGCTTTGAAGGCCCAATGGAACCGACCAGCCGCCGTGTCATTCTCAGCCCTTAGGCGTCACCGGATGCGACTACGGAGGGGCATGTGGTCAGCACACCACTCTCCCGGCTATTTTCAGTTTTCGTGACTGGAGCCGCTACTTCTCAATCACATGGCTCCTCAACTGGCCTCACAAGGGCAGAGCGCATCCCGTTTGTCAACAGCAGCCGGCAGGCCTGGACGGTCACCAATGCAAGTGCTAGCCAAGCCCGACAGCGCTTAATTTTGGTGATCTGACAGGAACCGGTGTTACCACTGCGGCGAGGCCGTTGGCATGGTACACAGTACTATACAGTTTCATCACTGTGTGAGGCATTTTCCCTCATTCCGTTTACAGTGTCAGTTACTGCTTCTTCCTTCATGTTTCTGACTTTATGAGTACCGAGATTAATGTTCCACAAACGCGGATGTTCCTCGTAGAGTTCCAGAAATCGCACAACATTCTGTAACGGCCAAGTCCCAGTCACAGCCGTTGCATACCAGACCTCGGAAACGAAATTTGCACGATGTCAACTCTCAAAAGGTCAAAAACAGGCTGTGTGCAATACAGCAAGAAGCTCCATCACGTTAAGACGACGGGTTGGGGAGAGGGGAGAGAGGAGGGGGGAGGGAAGAACGAGCCAATGTGCGCAAGTAGGTACACCTGGTTTCAACTTTTATTTCTACGTGCATCACTTGCGACGACGTGCTGTTTTGGGCGTTCAGACGCACATTTTTACGTGTGTAAGTCAACTTGCGCAACCGACATGTGCCCTTGTAAACCCCGCTTAATGTACCACTCCAAACCTCCTAGGATCCTTAGCAAACTAAAGAGAGACAAATACGCCGTAATTTTGTAGTCAATGTTCCCTTTTACTGCACTAAATACGCTCGCTTTTGTGAAGACTATTTTGTCAGACAAACATATACGATAACGCCCGCACTCATCCCTTGTGGTATTCAGAAGTGCAGCCTCTGTTCGCTTAGAGCGCTGCCATCGCAGTGCATTAGAAAAACGGACAACAGTGTGTTGAGAGTTCCTGTTGGCCTACACTGTGGTTAGACTGCACAGCGTCTCTCAGCCGCTGCAACGCGATGTACACAAATACACCTCAGCTGTGTCGTAAGATTTTTAATGCCTTCTGATCTCCCGGGAAACGGCTTTGCCGCAGTGGTATCACCTGTTCCCATCAGATCACCTAAGTTAAGCGCTGTCGGGTTTGGCTAGCACTTGGATTGCTGACCGCCCAGGTCTGCCGAGTTCTGTTGGTCAGTGGGATGTACTCAGCTCTTGTGAGGTCAATTGAGGAGCTACTTGAGTGAGAAGTAGCTACTCCGGTCACCAAAACTGACAACAGCTCGGAGAGTGGTGTGCTCACCACATGCCCATTGTATCTACATCCAGTAATACCTGTGAGCTCAGGATGACACTGTGGCCTGTCGGAACCGTTGAGCCTTCGAGCGGAGTTTGTTTCGTTCCCATCTTCAGCAGATATCACATCTAGACCACACAAAACTTATCGCCAAATCTTTTCTTGGAATCGCCCAATTCGTAAGAAATCACCCATCGTTATACATTATTATACGCATTGTAACTAAAAAATGTATTTTATCAACATAATGTGTTCGCTTTTCTACATCTGGGAAAAAAGGTCATTGCAATGGTGTCACGAAAGTTTGAAACGTAAGTTGGTGTGCCCCAGAGTCGAAAAGTTCGAGAAACGAGGCTCTAACACACAGCAAATCTGCTTTTCGTCACTTGCCATGGTTGTTCTATTATCGACACCTGCAGAAAAAGAGAATTCGAAGTTACCGGTTTTCGTTTAAACACATCGGTAACACGAGATTTGAATTTCAGTTCTCAGTGTGGGCAAGGAAGTCTTCTCGGCGCAAAGGTAAGAATAATCCACCAGTCAGTAAAAGAGCGTAGATAGTTGTGATGCTGACCAGTCGCCGTTGTGAATTTTTGCGGTGTGAGTTACTTGCCCCCAGATCAGTTGGGAAATGTGCTGAAATGCTCGTACATAGTTAGTGACATTTGTATTATGCCAGTGAACATGTATGATTGATATATGTTCTCGAAACGCAGATAGCTTTCGGCGTTCTGTCTCTCTCTCTCTCTCTCTCTCTCTCTCTTTATCCTTCTTCCACAAGAGTTTTTATCCATAACAGTTACTCATAGGCAGAACCCATACTATATCCATTGATTGTGTTTCGCAACAAGTAGAAAAGTTGGATGTGTTGTCGCCAATCCCAAAAGAGCATGCCTTTCCAGTCATTTCGAATATCTTTTGTGGCTTGGGTTTCTCCGATATGTGAATCAGAAAATTTGGTACAAATTTGATGATAGCTACTTTCACACTGACGATAGTTTTATCTTCATCATATGCTGAGTGACGCACGAATGACCTTGTTTCGAAAACGCTATACTGAACGAAACGATAGCTGTGATGCTGTGGTGTCGTGTTGGTGATAACCAGTTAGTGCAACAGTACCGCGAACGAAATGTGACAGACGGAAATGCACATGGTGTCTCAGGAGGAATGTTCGGTAGTCAGGGATATTCCGACAAAGATTATTGAAAGCAATAAAGCCTTAGCAAACGTGTACTCTAAAGCGCATACCTTAAGAGCTGTGACCGCTTCTTCATCTTTGATACTGTGAACCAAATCGCTTTTACAGCCAGCTCTTTGCTTTCCATATTTTCGAGGAAGCGTAAATGTTGTTGTTGTGGTCTATAGTCCTGAGACTGGTTTGATGCAGCTCTCCATGCTACTCTATCCTGTGCAAGCTTCTTCGTCTCCCAGTACCTACTGCAATCTACATCCTTCTGAATCTGCTTAGTGTATTCACCTCTCTGTCTCCATCTACGATTTTTACCCTCCACGCTGCCCTCCAATGCTAATTTTGTGATCCCTTCATGCCTAAGAATATGTCCTACCAACCGGTCCCTTCTTTTTTTCAAGTTGTGCCACAAACTCCTCCTCAATTCTATTCAATACCTCCTCATTAGTTATGTGATATACCCACCTAATCTTCAGCATTCTTCTGTAGCACCACATTCAGAAAGATTCTATTCTCTTCTTGTCCAAACTATGTATCGTCCATGTTTCACTTCCATACATGGCTACACTCCATACAAATACTTTCAGAAATGGCTTCCTGACACTTAAATCTATACTCGATGTTAACAAATTTCTCTTCTTCAGAAACGCTTTCTTTGCTATTGCCAGTCTACATGTTATATCCTCTCTACTTCGACCATCATCAGTTATTTTGCTCCCCAAATAGCAAAACTCCTTTACTACTTTATGTGTTTCATTTCGTAATCTAATTCCCTCAGTATCACCAGACTTAATTCGACTACATTCCATTAGCCTCGTTTTGCTTTTGTTGATGTTCATCTTATGTCCTCCTTTCAAGACAGAAGACACTGCCCATTCTGTTGAACTGCTCTTCCAAGTCCTCTGCTGTCACTGACGGAATTACTGTGTCATCGGCGAACCTCAAAGTTTTTATTTCTTCTCCATGGATTTTAATACCTTCTCCGAATTTTTCTTTTGTTTCCTTTACTGCTTGCTCAATATACAGATTGAATAACATTGGGGACAGGCTACAACCCTGTCTCACTCCCTTCCCAACCACTGCTTCCCTTTCATGTCCCTCGACACTTACAACTGCCATCTGCTTTCTGTACAAATAGAAAATAGCCTTTCGCTAACTGTATTTTGCCCCTGCCACCTTCAGAATATAAAAGAGAGTGTTCCAGTCAACATTGTCATAAGCTTTCTCTAAGTCTACAAATGCTAGAAACGTAGTTTTGCCTCTCCTTAATCTTTCTTCTAAGATAACTCGTAGGGTCAGTATTGCCTCACGTGTTCCAACATTTCTACAGAATCCAAACTGATCTTCCCCGAGGTCGGCTTCTACCAGTTTTTCCATTCGTCTGTAAAGAATTCGCGTTAGTATTTTGCAGCTGTGATTTATTAAACTGATAGTTCGGTAATTTTCACTTCTGTCAACACCTGCTTTCTTTGGGATTGGAATTATTATATTCTTCTTGATGTCTGAGGGTATTTCGCCTGTCTCATTCATCTTGCTCACCAGATGGTAGAGTTTTGTCAGGACTAGCTCTCCCAAGGCCGCCAGTAGTTCTAATGGAATGTTGTGTACTTCTGGGGCCTTGTTTCGACTCAGGTCTTTCAGTGCTCTGTCAGACTCTTCACGCAGTATCATATCTCCCATTTCACCTTCATCTACATCCTCTTCCATTTCCATAATATTGTCCTCAAGTACATCGCTCTTGTATACACCCTCTATATACTCCTTCCACCTTTCTGCTTTCCCTTCTTTGCTTAGAACTGGGTTTCTATCTGAGCTCTTCATGTTCATACAAGTGGCTCTCTTTTCTCCAAAGGTCTCTTTAATTTTTCTGTAGCCAGTATCTATCTTACCCCTAGTGATATGCGCCTCTACATCCTTACATTTGTCCTCTAGCCATCCCTGCTTAGCCAGTTTGCACTTCCTGTCGATATCATTTTTGAGATGCTTGTATTCCTTTTTGCCTGCTTCATTTAATGCATTTTTGTATTTCCTCCTTTCGTCAATGAAATTCAATGTTTCTTCTGTTACCCAAGGATTTCTACTAGCCCTCGTCTTTTTACCTACTTGATCCTCTGCTGCCTTTACTACTTCATCCCTCAGAGCTACCCATTCTTCTTCTACTGTATTTCTTTCCCCCATTCCTGTCAATTGTTCCCTTATGCTCTCCCTGAAACTCTGTACAACCTTTGGTTTAGTCAGTTTATCCAGGTCCCATCTCCTTAAATTCCCTCCTTTTTGCAGTTTCTTCAGTTTTAATCTACAGTTCATAACCAATAGATTGTGGTCAGAGTCCACATCTGCCCCTGGAAATGTCGTACAGTTTAAAACCTGGTTCCTAAATCTTTGTCCTACCATTATACAATCTATCTGATGCCTTCTCGTCTCTCCAGGATTCTTCCATGTGTACAACCCTCTTTTATGATTCTTGAACCAAGTGTTAGCTATGATTAAGTTATGCTCTGTGCAAAATTCTACCAGACGGGTTCCTCTTTCATTTCTTCCCCCCAATCCATATTCACCTACTATGTTTACTTCTCTCCCTTTTCCTACTGTCGAATTTCAGTCACCCATGATTATTAAATTTTTGTTTCCCTTCACTACCTGAATAATTTCTTTTATCTCATCATACATTTCTTCAATTTCTTCATCATCTGCAGAGCTAGTTGGAATATAAACTTGTACTACTGTAGTAGGCATGGGCTTCGTGTCTATCTTGGCCACAATAATGTGTTTACTATGCTGTTTATAGTAACTTACCCACATTCCTATTTCGTTATTCATTATTAATCCTTCTCCAGCATTACCCCTATTTGATTTTGTATTTATAGCCCTGTATTCACATGACCAAAAGTCTTGTTCCTCCTGCCACTGAACTTCACTAATTCCAACTATATCTGACTTTAACCTATCCATTTCCCTTTTTAAATTTTCTAACCTACCTGCCCAGTTAAGTGATCTGACATTTCACGCTCCGATCCGTAGAACGCGTTTTCATTCTCCTGATAATGACGTCCTCTTGAGTAGTGCTCGACCAGAGATCCGAATGGGGGACTATTTTACCTCTGGAATATTTTACCCAAGAGGACACCATCATCATTTAACCATACAGTTAAGCTGCATGCACGCGGGAAAAATTAAGGCTGTAGTTTCCCCTTGCTTTAAGCCGTTCGCAGTACCAGCACAGCAAGGCCATTTTGGTTAGTGTTATAAGACCAGATCCGTCAATCATCCAGACTGTTGCCCCAGCAACTACTGAAAAGGCTGCTGCCCCTCTTCAGCAACCACACGTTTGTCTGGCCTCTCAACAGATACCCCTCCATTGTGGTTGTACCTACGGTACGGTCATCTGTATCGCTGAGGCACGCAAGCCTCCCCGCCAATGGCAAGGTCCATGGTTCATGGGGGAAACAAGGTGTAAATAGCGATCAAAAAGTTTCAGTATAAGGGTGTTGCTGCAGCGTATGTGCAACCCAGTGTGACTCTGATGCTTGTATATAGTCATGTGTATGCAAGGATGTAGTGTGTTAATAAAAAGCTGCAGTAGCCGACTGAGACAGACGCAGCAACAGGGAAGTAAACGGCTTTTGTCACTTACGAGTTCCTAATCAGGAACGAATTTTATTATATCATCTGTGTTGTAATAGTTCTGTTTTTTGTGTTTCTGCGTGTAAATTTAATATCTAATAGAAACAGTTGTCGCGTTTTTGTTTGGGTCGGAAATTAAACCGATTTTGTTGCATATTAAAAGTTCCTAATCGGGGGCAAATTATTTAGCTTCACTGGAGTGCTTCGGTAGATAGGTTTTTGACTATCTGCGTGTTACTAGATACAGTTCGTGCGTCTTCGACGGGGTCTACAGTATAGTTGCACAGCATGTGCTGACAGTCCGTTTATCTGCATAGTTTAGTTTTCCATGGCCTTTAGTATGGACAGGGACTGCGATTGTTGTGTGCGGATGCGAGCCGAGTTCGCTCTCAGCTTCAGGCTGTGATGGCTTCAGTTACACAGCTTGAGGCTGCAGTGGATGGGCACCACTGTTGTGGGCCGCCTGTGGGGATCCAACGGACGTCCAGCACGTCAGAGTCCTCCGATCGGTCCTCACTGGTGGCCAACCCAGTTACTGCTCGAGCTGAGGCTGACTCCTCACCTGTAGTCGAGTGGGAGGTCGCCCTGGGGCTGTCGCAGAAACAACGAAACAAACATGCCAAATTTAAACAGACCCAAAATCCCCAAGATTGGCGATCCTTTACAGAAGCTCGAAATTTGGTGCGGACTTCAATGCGAGATGCCTCTAACAGCATCCACAACGAAACTTTATCTCTAAACCTGGCAGAAAATCCAAAGAGATTCTGGTCGTATGTGAAGTATGTTAGTGGCAAGAAACAATTAGTGCCTTCTCCGCACGATAGCAATGGAGATACTATCGAAGACATTGCTGCCTAAGTAGAGTTACTAAACACAGCCTTCCGGAATGCCTTCACAAAAGGAGACGAAGTAAATATTCCAGAATTCGAATCGAGAACAGCTGCCAACATGAGTAACGTAGAAGTAAATATCCTTGGAGTAGTGAAGCAACTTAAATCACTTAACAAAAGCAAGTCTTCTGGTCCAGACTGTATACCAATTAGGTTCCTTTCGGAGTATGCTGATGCATTAGTTCCATACTTAACAAACATACACAACCGTTCGCTCGACGAAAGATCCGTACCCAAAGACTGGAAAATTGCGCAAGTCACACCAATATTCATGAAAGGTAGTAGGAGTAATTCACTAAATTACAGGCCCATATCGTTATCGTCGATATGCAGGAGGATTTTAGAACATATATTCTGTTCGAACATTATGAATTACCTCGAACAAAACGGTCTATTGACAAACAGTCAACATGGGTTTAGAAAACATCGTTCCGGTGAAACACAACTATCTCTTTATTCACATGAAGTGTTGAGTGCTATTGACAAGGGATTTCAGATCGATTCCGTATTTCTGGACTTCCGGAAAGCTTTTGACACTGTACCACACAAGCAGCTCGTAGTGAAATTGCGTGCTTATGGAATATCGTCTCAGTTATGTGACTGGATTTGTGATTTCCTGTCAGTGAGGTCACAGTTCGTAGCAATTGATGGGAAGTCATAGAGTAAAACAGAAGTGATTTATGGCGTTTCCGAAGGTAGTGTTATAGGCCCTTCGCTGTTCCTTATCTATTTTAACGATTTTGGAGACAATCTGAGCAGCCGTCTTCAGTTGTTTGCAGATGACGCTGTCGTTTATCGACTAATAAAGTGATCAGAAAACCAAAACAAACTGAAAAACGATATAGAAAAGATATCTGAATGGAGCCAAAAGTGGCAGTTGAACCTAATTAACGAAAAGTGTGAGGTCATCCACATGAGTGCTAAAAGGAACTCGTTAAACTTCGCTTACACGATAAATCAGTCTAACCTAAAAGCCGTAAATTCAACTAAATACCTAGGTATTACAATTACGAACAACTTAAATTGGAAGGAACACACAGAAGATGTTGTGGGGAAGGCTAACCAACGACTGCGTTTTATTGGCAGGACACTTAGAAAATGTAACAGACCTACTAAGGGGACGCTTGTCCGTCCTCTTTTAGAGTACTGCTGCTCAGTGTGGCATCCTTACCAGATAGGACTGAAGGAGTACACCGAAAAAGTTCAAAGAAAGGCAGCACATTTTGTATTATCGCTAAATATGGGAGAGACTGACACAGAAATGATACAGGATTTGTGCTGGGCGTCATTAAAAGAAAGGCGTTCTTTGTTGCGACGGAAACTTCTCACGCAATTCCAATCACCAACTTTCTCCTCCGAATGCGAAAATATTTTGTTGACACCGACCTACATAGGGAGGAACGAAAACCAAGATAAAATAAGGGAAATCAAAGCTCGTACGGAAAGATATAGGTGTTCATTCTTACCGCGCGCTATGCGAAATTGGAATAATAGACAATTGTGAAGGTGGTTCACTTAAATGTGATTTGCTGAGTATCCATGTAGATGTAGAAATGTAGTTAACTGATTAAGTTGATATTTCCTTGTGGCTCCTTTCGAATCGTTATCTAATAGCTGGACTGCGTCACGCCGAATTCAATTCGTGAAGCAGGACTGGGTCAGTTAAACATCTGAATTCCTAACGTACGTTTCCGGATGTGGGTTCCTATTCAAATATTATGCACTCACTCCCTTCTACAAGTCCCAGAAATTTGTAACGGGAATTTCCGTACATCCTGTAGCCCAGTGCAATTAATAAACCGCGATCGCAATTATTTCGGTAATTTCAGTTTTTCAGTACGTTATATGAACTTCCCCCCAGTTGTAAAATCTAAGGTTTTAACATTGGAGCGCACGTGTGCATATGGCCACATTCGAAAAACCAAACGAAATAACGACAAAAATCGTTTCCCCCAGCTGTCCACTTTCCAGTGGAAATTTCGGTTAAACAAATTTTGATGAGCATCAAATTTTCTACAAACTTATATCTATAATTTTGTTCTCTCATTATGGGTTCCTAGATATTATGCCTTAAAAATGCGTGTCAGTTAGCAAAAACACACATTTTTCACGAATAGATTTCTCATGAGTAGTTCTTTCCCAGGACAATTTTGAGGAAAATGAACTGACAACAATGTTATACAGCATAAAATATACTATAAGACATATAAGTTGCAGTGGTGTAATACTGAGCCCTTGCTAGAAATGCCGAAACTGAACACCATTTTAGTTGATATGTTACAGTTTCCAGTCGGAACTAATACGACTTTAATACATTTCATCTCTGTTTTACTACGAGTTTTAATCGACATACAGAGTTATGCTAATCACTGCAGATAATTTTCGATAGATGTTCCAGACCTACTGCCGTACAAATTACCAATTAAAATTGCTATATAAATCGCTGATGTGTTTTGTGACCAATTGCAAGCAATAATTGCTCTCATCATTGCCAGCGATATACGATTCGTGTGTGGGCTGCTAGATGAACTCGTCGTCGATGAACCTATCACATCATGGGATAAACAACTGCGTAAGAGGTCACGTGTAACTGATCCTCACTGCTATAAGTTACGTATCACCAAAATGGAACCCAGCATTAAGCTATGACAAGCATAGCTTTTGAGTAATATTAACATAGAATAAGGAAGTTTGTACAGTCAGAAGGCGGAAACCTCCTGATTTTGGCCTTAACTCATTATCAAGTTCAACAATGTTGGGTATAATTAAAGATTTGTAAGTGAAGTCATCGTCAAGTTCCATTGATATGGATGTCCCAGCGCGCAGGCAAGTACAAAATTGTCTCAACCTATGACAGACAGGTAGCAAATATGTTTTCCAGTCATTAAACAATCGAGCCATAGAATGAACGTCAGTGCAGTACTTAGATGTATAGTGAATTTGGTCTGAAAATAGATTATGGAAAATACTGGTTGACTGATGGTCAAAGATGAATAGCGTAGGTTGTAAGTCCACGTTCGATAATCCATGTTCACAGGAAGGTCAGAGGTACATAAAACCATACATCTTTGGAAGAACTATATTATCAGTGAATACATTTATAAATATATCTTTGGAAGAACATTGTTATTTGTGATCACAAGGTGTAAATAGTACGTTCTTAGTAGAAAAATATGACATCATGCCGAAAGGAATACCCACATTGTATGCAAGTTTAAATGACAAACACGTCCATTACTCATACATGCAATGGTACAGAAAATTGCGAAAGTTTGCCATTAAAATATTTTACATTGTAACCAACATGTTGCAGACCACTATAGTGTCACGACTATGACCTCAATGCCAAAGTTGACAGCGAAATGAAACAACATATCAGCAGCTCAAATTCGCGCAGTCTCTACCAATTCAGCCGTAGGAAGATGAGATGCCAAGATAATGCGACAGTACTGCCCTGATGTTAAGGATGCGAATTACATCTACATCTACATCTACACTCCGCGAGCCACCTTACGGTGTGTGGCGGAGGGTACTTATTGTACCACTATCTGATCCCCCCTTCCCTGTTCCATTCACGAATTGTGCGTGGGAAGAACGACTGCTTGTAAGTCTCCGTATTTGCTCTAATTTCTCGGATCTTTTCGTTGTGATCATTACGCGAGATATATGTGGGCGGTAGTAATATGTTGCCCATCTCTTCCTGGAATGTGCTCTCTCGTAATTTCGATAATAAACCTCTCCGTATTGCGTAACGCCTTTCTTGAAGTGTCCGCCACTGGAGCTTGTTCAGCATCTCCGTAACGCTCTCGCGCTGACTAAATGTCCCCATGACGAATCGCGCTGCTTTTCGCTGGATCATGTCTATCTCTTCTATTAATCCAACCTGGTAAGGGTCCCATACCGATGAGCAATACTCAAGAATCGGACGAACAAGCGTTTTGTAAGCTACTTCTTTCGTCGATGAGTCACATTTTCTTAGAATTCTTCCTATGAATCTCAACCTGGCGCCTGCTTTTCCCACTATTTGTTTTATGTGATCATTCCACTTCAGATCGCTCCGGATAGTAACTCCTAAGTATTTTACGGTCGTTACCGCTTCCAATGATTTACCACCTATGGCATAATCGTACTGGAATGGATTTCTGCCCCTATGTATGCGCATTATATTACATTTATCTACGTTTAGGGAAAGCTGCCAGCTGTCGCACCATGCATTAATCCTCTGCAGGTCCTCCTGGAGTACGTACGAGTCTTCTGATGTTGCTACTTTCTTGTAGACAACCGTGTCATCTGCAAATAGCCTCACGGAGCTACCGATGTTGTCAACTAAGTCATTTATGTATATTGTAAACAATAAAGGTCCTATCACGCTTCCCTGCGGTACTCCCGAAATTACCTCTACATCTGCAGATTTTGAACCGTTAAGAATGACATGTTGTGTTCTTTCTTCTAGGAAATCCTGAATCCAATCACAAACCTGGTCCGATATTCCGTAAGCTCGTATTACATTGTCACAAGGACGATAAAGACGCCTTATTTAATGACAAACAGAAAAAACAGCGAATAAATTCTAATGTCCAATTTCATCCTAGGATTAGACCCCACAGCGAGCATTCAGATGCACAGAATTGATCCTCTCTTGTCTACACACATTGCCACTGTGGTTATGTGATGTTGGAGTGCCACACGTTTGTCTGTAAAACGTCCTATATATTGTGAATGTCGCCATGTCGTTAGTTCAGATAGATGCCCTCCGTATGTGCTGTGTATTTGGGACAGGCGTTTTGTAGACACCGTAACAGTTTCCAATTGATACCTGGAATAAATTGTTCTCTTAGCTGTGATGAGCAAAATTAGCGGGCATCACGTCACGGCACCGTCACGTCAGCGTGTATTCACACTGTCCATCATGTCATGTCATGTCAGATCGCTTAGTCCGTGTCAGTGTGTATTTCAAAATGGTTCAAATGGCTGTGAGCACTACGGGACTTAACGTCTGAGGTCATCAGTCCCCTAGAACTTAGAACTACGAAGGCAGTTCAATAAGTAATGCAACACATTTTTTTTCTGAAACAGGGGATGTTTTATTCAGCATTGAAATACACCAGGTTATTCCCCAATCTTTTAGCTACACAATAATATTTTTCATCGTAATCTCCATTCAATGCTACGGCCTTACGCCACCTTGAAATGAGGGCCTGTATGCCTGCACGGTACCATTCCACTGGTCGATGTCGGAGCCAACGTCGTACTGCATCAATAACTTCTTCATCATCCGCGTAGTGCCTCCGACGGATTGCGTCCTTCATTGGGCAAAACATATGGAAATCCGACGGTGCGAGATCGGGGCTGTAGGGTGCATGAGGGAGAACAGTCCACTGAAGTTTTGTGAGCTCCTCTCGGGTGCGAAGACTTGTGTGAGGTCTTGCGTTGTCATGAAGAAGGAGAAGTTCGTTCAGATTTTTGTGCCTACGAACACGCTGAAGTTGTTTCTTCAATTTCTGAAGAGTAGCACAATACACTTAAGAGTTGATCGTTTGACCATGGGGAAGGACAGCGAACAGAATAACCCCTTCAGCGTCCCAGAAGACTGTAACCATGACTTTACTGGCTGAGGGTATGGCTTTAAACTTTTTCTTGGTAGGGGAGTGGGTGTGGCGCCACTCCATTGATTGCCGTTTTGTTTCAGGTTCGAAGTGATGAACCCATGTTTCATCGCCTGTAACAATCTTTGACAAGAAATTGTCACCCTCAGCCACATGACGAGCAAGCAATTGCACACAGATGGTTCTCCTTTGCTCTTTATGGTGTTCGGTTAGACAACGAGGGACCCAGCGGAAACAAACCTTTGAATATTCCAACTGGTGAACAATTGTGACAGCACTACCAACAGAGATGTCAAGTTGAGCACTGAGTTGTTTGATGGTGATCCGTCGATCATCTCGAACGAGTGTGTTCGCACGCTCCGCCATTGCAGGAGTCACTGCTGTGCACGGCCGGCCCGCACGCGGGAGATCAGACAGTTTTGCTTGACCTTGCGGCGATGATGACACACGCTTTGCCCAACGACTCACCGTGCTTTTGTCCACTGCCAGATCACCGTAGACATTCTGCAAGCGCCTATGAATATCTGAGATGCCCTGGTTTTCCGCCAAAAGAAACTCGATCACTGCCCGTTGTTTGCAACGCACATCCGTTACAGACGCCAATTTAACAGCTCCGTACAGCGCTGCCACCTGTCGGAAGTCAATGAAACTATACGAGACGAAGTGGGAATGTTTGAAAATATTCCACAAGGAATTTCCGGTTTTTTCAACCAAAATTGGCCGAGAAAAAAAATGTGTTGCATTACTTATTGAACTGCCCTCGTACTTAAACCTAACTAACCTAAGGACATCACAAACATACATGCCAGAGGCAGGATTAGAACCTGCGACTGTAGCAGTTGTGTGGTTCCAGACTGAAGTGCCGAGAACAGCTCGGTCACAGCGGCCGGCAGAACAGAGTATAGTATTGCAATTGAGGAACTAAGGTTATTTATGGCCGAAGAAAAATTCATAAAGCATTTTCTCGATCATTTTTGTTTGATGAAGTGCTGAGACGTGAAACAACATCTCAAAACGTCGACATTTCTTGGTATGGGAAAGTGGGCGTCTGTCTGTTCTGTTGTTGTCAAACCTAAGTAATTTTCCGCTCCGATATCTCACATTGCTTGTGTAAGAAAATCCAATGGAAAAACATCCAAGTTGGCATGCAACATTTACAATTTGCCACAAAAATAAAGCATAATAATTAAATAAAGATTAAGAAGGTACAAAAGCACAATATCCAGTACTATAACACGACTGAGTACGGCAAAATAGGTTAACTTGCAATGTTAGCAGAAGATGACGCTATCGACAATTCCTTCCCAGGAAAACCTGACCTGCCGTGATGTGATGTCATGGTATGCTGACGACTTGTCTGAATGCTGCCATTTCAAATACATTGTGGATTGTTTTGACTTGACATGACGGGTCTTGACGGCCAAGGTGAACTGGTCTTAAAAAGATTCATCCCGATATCACGTGAAAATTTCAGCTTACTGTTGACAACATATGCAGCACACAGTGCTCATTCTAGAGACGTTTCTACTCTATGGCTTTGACCGACGTCATATGTGAGTCACAGAAGCTACTTAGAGGCAACATTTGAAGAGAATGAGGTTTATTCCTAAACCAAAGAATGTATCAGAGAACAGAAAGATTCTACACATACATACGAGGGTGAGTCAAATGAAAACCTTAAATATTTTTTAAAATATTACTTATTCTGCAGAAGTGGTACAAAGCTGTACCACATTTCAACATAATCTTCTCCAATTCAAGTCCTACCGCGGTTACAAAGTGCATAAATTCCTTTAGAAAAAAATTCTTTTGGTAGTCTGCGCAACCACTCACGCACCGCATGGCGTACCTCTTCATCAGAACGGAACTTCTTTGGTCCCATTGCGTCTCTGAGTGGTCCAAACATATGAAAATCACTTGGGGCAAGGCCTGGTGAGTATGGTGGTTGAGGAAGATACTCAAAATGCAGGTCTCTGATTGTTGCAACTGTTGTACGGGCAGTGTGGAGCTTACATTGTCATGTTGCAAAAGGACACCTGCTGACAGCAATCCACGTCGCTTTGATTTGATTGCAGGCCGCAGATGATTTTTTAGGAGATCTGTGTATGATGCACTGGTGACAGTGGTCCCTCTAGGCATGTAATGCTCCAAAATGACGCCTTTTTCATCCCAAAAGACAGTCAGCATAACCTTAGCTGCTGATGGTCTTGTTCGAAACTTATTTGGTTTTGGTGATGAGGAACGGCACCATTCCTTGCTCGCTCTCTTCGTTTTCGGTTGGTAGAAGTGAATCCAGGTTTTGTCACCAGTGACAATTCTTGCAAGGAAGCGATCACCTTCTCGTTCAAAGCGCCGAAGAAGTTCTTCACAAGCATCAACACATCGTTCTCTCATTTCAGGAGTCAGCTGCCGTGGCACCCACCTTGCAGACACTTTGACAAACTGGGGCACATCATGCACAATGTGGTGTGCTGACCCATGACTAATCTGTAAACATGTTGCAATGTCATTCAGTGTCACTCGGCGGTTTTCTTTCACTATGGCTTCAACTGTTGCAATGTTCTGTGGAGTCACAACTCGTTGTGCCTGACCTGGACGAGGAGCATCTTCCACTGAAGTCACACCATTTGCGATCTTCCTACTGCATTCGTAGACTTGCTGCTGTGACAAACGTGCATCAGCGTACTGAACCTTCATTAGTCGATGAATTTCAATAGGTTTCACACCTTCACTACGCAAAAAGCGACTAACACAACGCTGTTCTTCCCTGGTGCAAGTCTCAAGTGGGGTGGCCATCTTTATACTCATACTGCGACGGTATGTGTGCATCTGCACTATGCTGCCACCTACAGGCCATTCTGTACGTTGTTTGTAGCACGCTTTCCGACTTACAGTATAACAAATTTCGATTTGTTATTACAAATTTAAGGTTTTCAGTTGACTCGCCCTCGTACAATAAAATTCCATTGCAGCTCACGCTGTTAATTACATAGCCACAAGTTATATCCCAAAGAAATTGAGGTAACAGAAAAGAAAATAACAACACAAAAAACATACATGCATCAAATAAATTATTATCACAGTTTACGCAAGCAAGTGAAAGAGTGATAGACGGCCTTTAAAGCCCACTATAATATCACCCCTAGTAAACTCGTACTCTGCATGTACGTCTACATGGATACTTTGCAAATCGCACTTACGTGCTTGGCAAACGTTTCATCAAACCGCCTTGACAATAATCCTCTATTATTCCAGTCTCAAATACCTATATCTTTCCGAGCGAGCCCTGATTTCCTTATTTTATGATGATGATCGTTTCTCCCTGTGGATCGGCGTCAACAAAATATTTCCGCATTCGAAGCAGAATGTTTCCGTTGCAACGAAAAACGCCTTTGTGTCACTGATGCCCACCCCAAATCCTGTAACACGTGACACTCTTTCCCCTATTTCTCGACAATACAAAACGTGCTTCTCTTCTTTGAACATTCTCCATGTACTCCGTTAATTATAACTTGTAGGGATCCCACATTACGCAGAAATGCTCCAACGGAGGACAGACAAGCGTAGTGTAGGCAGTATCCTTAGTGGATCTGTTACATTTTATAAGTGTTCAGCCAACTCAGTCTTTGATTCGCCTTCCCCAAAGCATTTCCTAAGTGTTCTCTCTAATTTATGTTGTTCAGAATAGTGATTATTAGGTATTTAGTTCAATTTACGGCCCTTAGATTTGACTGATTTATCGTTTAGCCTAAGTTTAACCGACTCCTTATAGAACTCATATGGATGAACTCAAACTTTTTATTATTTAGCGTCAACTGCCAACTTTCGCACCATTCATATATCTTTTCTAAATCGTTTCGCAATTTGTTTTCACCTTCTGATGACTTTACTGAACGGTAATTGACAGCATCATCTGCAAACAACCTAAGACGGCTGCTCAGATTGTCTCCGAAATCGTATACATAGATAAGGAACAGCATTACCTTGGGAAACGTTGGACATCACTTCCGTTTCACTCTATGAGTTTCCGCCAATTACTACGAATTGTTAACTCTGTGACAAGGAATCACGAATCCAGTCACAGTTCAGCCTGTGACGACATTCCATAAGCACGCAATTTGACTACAAGCCACTTGTGAGGTACAGTGTCAAATGCCTTCTGGAAATCTAGAGAGACGAAATCAATTGGAAATCCCTTGTCAATAGCACTCAATGCTTCGTGTGAATAAAGAGCTAGTTGTGTTTCACAAGAACAATGTTTTCTAAATCCGTGTTGAATGTGTGTCAATAGACCATTCTCTTCGAGATAATTCATAATTGCCCCAAAACCTGCTGCAAATCAACGTTAGTAGTGTGACCATTTAATTTCATTGATTACTCCTACTGCATTTCTTGAGTATTGGTGTGACCTGTGCAAGTTTCTAGTCTTTGGGTTACGGATCTTTCGCTACGACAATCCTGTGTTCACTAATCTCAGTATACGTTTTGGTGCTCGTTATTAGCTCAGGATTATTTGTTGCTAAGAGATAAAGTGTGTTTCCACAACCGTTTACTTTTCGAGTGGGCTCTAAATAATTTTGAGAGAATGTGTTCAGCGCAATTTATTTCGGATGATAAGTTCCACATATACCTCTGGATTTAAACATGGATTTTCGCCAATATATCAAGGGTAAACTGAAGTCGCAACCAACTATGGTTGTGTGAGGCAGGTACGTGTTTAAAATTAGACACAAATTTTCTTTGAACGTTTCAGCAATTGTATCATCGGAGTTGGGAAGTCGATAAAAGGATCCAATTATTATTTTATTCCAGTTGCCAAGAATGACCTCTACCCATTCTACCTCACGGGAACTACACTCCTGGAAATTGAAATAAGAACACCGTGAATTCATTGTCCCAGGAAGGGGAAACTTTATTGACACATTCCTGGGGTCAGATACATCACATGATCACACTGACAGACCCACAGGAACATAGACACAGGCAACAGAGCATGCACAATGTCGGCACTAGTACAGTGTATATCCACCTTTCGCAGCAATGCAGGCTGCTATTCTCCCATGGAGACGATCGTAGAGATGCTGGATGTAGTCCTGTGGAACGGCTTGCCATGCCATTTCCACCTGGCGCCTCAGTTGGACCAGCGTTCGTGCTGGACATGCAGACCGCGTGAGACGACGCTTCATCCAGTCCCAAACATGCTCAATGGGGGACAGATCCGGAGATCTTGCTGGCCAGGGTAGTTGACTTACACCTTCTAGAGCACGTTGGGTGGCACGGGATACATGCGGACGTGCATTGTCCTGTTGGAACAGCAAGTTCCCTTGCCGGTCTAGGAATGGTAGAACGATGGGTTCGATGACGGTTTGGATGTACCGTGCACTATTCAGTGTCCCCTCGACGATCACCAGTGGTGTACGGCCAGTGTAGGAGATCGCTCCCCACACCATGATGCCGGGAGTTGGCCCTGTGTGCCTCGGTCGTATGCAGTCCTGATTGTGGCGCTCACCTGCACGGCGCCAAACACGCATACGACCATCATTGGCACCAAGGCAGAAGCGACTCTCATCGCTGAAGACGACACGTCTCCATTCGTCCCTCCATTCACGCCTGTCGCGACACCACTGGAGGCGGGCTGCACGATGTTGGGGCGTGAGCGGAAGACGGCCTAACGGTGTGCGGGACCGTAGCCCAGCTTCATGGAGACGGTTGCGAATGGTCCTCGCCGATACCCCAGGAGCAACAGTGTCCCTAATTTGCTGGGAAGTGGCGGTGCGGTCCCCTATGGCACTGCGTAGGATCCTACGGTCTTGGCGTGCATCCGTGCGTCGCTGCGGTCCGGTCCCAGGTCGACGGGCACGTGCACCTTCCGCCGACCACTGGCGACAACATCGATGTACTGTGGAGACCTCACGTCCCACGTGTTGAGCAATTCGGCGGTACGTCCACCCGGCCTCCCGCATGCCCACTATACGCCCTCGCTCAAAGTCCGTCAACTGCACATACGGTTCACGTCCACGCTGTCGCGGCATGCTACCAGTGTTAAAGACTGCGATGGAGCTCCGTATGCCACGGCAAACTGGCTGACACTGACGGCGGCGGTGCACAAATGCTGCGCAGCTAGCGCCATTCGACGGCCAGCACCGCGGTTCCTGGTGTGTCCGCTGTGCCGTGCGTGTGATCATTGCTTGTACAGCCCTCTCGCAGTGTCCGGAGCAAGTATGGTGGGTCTGACACACCGGTGTCAATGTGTTCTTTTTTCCATTTCCAGGAGTGTATATACTTCAATTTTACTAAAAGATAAACCATCGGCACAGCAACAAACACGCCACCGCCAAATGTATTTATCCTATCCTCTCTGAACACCATTAGATCCTTTGCAAAAATTTCGGCTGGCCTTAGCCCCAGCTTTAGCCAGCTTTCAGTGCCAAAAACAAGCAATTTACAACTGTTATACCGATGGCTCCTGGGTCTACGTTCTTCCTGCGGTCGACCCGCACCCTTTGAGACGGAAGCCCTCTCTGTATTTCTTTGAAATCCTCTAACCTAAATAACTGACCAGTCCACGCCACACAGCCCCTGCTACCCGTGTAGCCGCTCATGCGTGTAGTGGCTCCTCACCTATTTAGCGGAATTTTATGGAACACCGGCAGTATGTAATAATAGTAACTATCGAATCTAAGGTGATATCGCGGGAAAGTGGAGGTTTTGGAAGGGGACAAACTAAATCTGACAACAACGGCAAAATGACATACGAGGGATATTCAGAAAGTAGGGAACGTTTTGGCATTAAAAAAAACTAAGTATAAGAAATATATTTTTTTATCTACATCTGAAAGAGCGACTGACATACTGCTTTTCCACATAGTCAACAAACACATTGAGGCACTTATCACAGCGGTGGACAAGCTCTGAAAGACCTGCGTCATAAATTTTGCCGCCTGAGACTTCAGCTAGTGAGTGTTGCCTAATTGGAGTTCCGTGTCATCATCAAAGCATTGCGTTGCAAGCCAATTCTTCATCTTGTGAAACAAGTGGAAGTAGCTTGGTGCAAGATCGGGGCTCCAGAGCTGATGAGTGATTTTTCCCATTTGAATGAATTACGGAGTTCTTTAGTGCGGTTTGCCGTGTGAGGTCGGGCATTGTCGTGAAAAAACACGTCTTCAGCTTTCTTCGGCATTTATTTGACCTGCTCTTCTAAGGCTGTGGAAAATTTTGACAGTACCGGGCAGAATTTATGGCTTTTCCACGTACGAGAAAACCATTAAGAAGCACACTTTGCCTATCTCAAAATACAGTCGCCATCAACTTCCTTGCTGACAAGATTTGTAAACATTGTCTGAGATTTTGGGAGACCTTGTGTGCCTGCACTCCATGGAGTGTAATTTTGTGTTTCACCGTAGTCTTGTCACTGGTTACGATTCGATCAAGTAATGAATCACCATGTTTGTGGTAGGCCTCCAGAAATGTCACCGTTGCCCCTATTCACTGTTCTTTGTGGTGCTCTGTAAGCGTTTTGGGCACCCATCGTGCACAAAGTTTGTGGTAGCCTAGCTTTTGAGTGACAATTTCAAGCAATAAAGTCCGTGAAACTTGTGGAAAAGAAAGCGAAAGCTACGTTATTGTGAAGCGACGGTTTTCACGAATCGTTTCATCAATTTTAGTGACCAGATCGCCAGTCACAGTGCTCGGGCTTCCACTCTTCTCTTCATCATGAGCGTTGATTCGGCCATTTTTAAACAGAATGCACCATTTCCGGACGGGACATTCACTCATTACGATGTTTCCGTACACTCTGCACAGTTCATGATTAGTTTCTGTACGTTTTAGGTTTTTTGCCAACAAAAACCGTATCACAGACCCCACCTCACAACTGGCGGGATTTTCGATTGCAGCGCACATTTCAAATTCGAATATCGAAAGAAACCAGACACGCAGAGACGTTCCCGCTGTCACGCATGGATGCCGACTGAGGTGCCGAGCAAGCACATACCAAAATACACGCGATCGGCGCGAACCTAGCGGCGTCAGACGGAAACGTTCCCTACTTTGTGAATAGCCCTCGTAAATAGTAACATATGGGAATTGTATAGATACAGACTTCACACAGAAAAACGCAAGGGAATTCTGAAAAGTTTTCAAAGAAGTAATAAAAGGCTACGAACAGGTGGACCTTCACTACAAAGATACAACAGGCAAACTGATCACCAACAACAAACACGACTCTGTATTACAAGCAAAATGCTTCAAAAATCTTCTAAATTGCAGAGGAACCAACCCAACGACTAATTTTTAGACAGCCTAAAAAAAAAAGAAACCAACCTTCAGAGCCATTGTACCGCATTAGACTGAACAACACACTAGTCAGCCGAGAAAGAACAGAGCGCTAGAAGAGGACGGTATATTGGCTGAGATGTGAAAAGCAGGAGGCAGCTGAAACCGTTTACGAGGTTATGAAACATTTCTGGGAGGAATATCGGACGACTGGAAGCAAGCCATAATCCATCCGCCATAGAAGAAGGGAGACAGAACAGACACCGACATTTATCCAACTCCACACTACGACCTTTGCTGGCGAATGCCAAGCGGGGTTGAGGAAAAATAGTATTTGCCCGGAGCAAGTTCCTAGCTTGAAAACAATCCTCAGGACCAGAACAGTGCAGAACTTCAACACAGTTGTTGCATTCACTGATTTAAAAAAAAAAGCCTACGATTCTGTAGACGGACAGACAGTATCCTTAGCACTGGGAGAAGCAGCTGCTGACAAAATCAGCAGACAGTCAGTTAGAGACACAACTTAAAAAGTTAAATTATTGGGAGAGGTTTTTGAAGCCTTCACAATTAACACAGGAGTCTGGCAGGGCGATGGACTCTCGCCGGTTGTCTTCTGTGTGATCTCAGATAAGAGCATGAGGGAGAGGGATAAAGAGCTACAAGAGAAAAACATTGAAGGGACACATCTAGAAAAAGGAAGAGGAAGATCTGAGATCAAATATTTTGTTTTTGCTGACGACAGTGCTATGATTTGTATGGACGAAACAGGTGCAAAGATAATGATAGAAACACAGTACAAAATTGCAGCTACAACCTCAGTGCAAATGTCGAAAGCGAAAACGGAATACATTGAACATAAACACAATAGAGATGATGGCTCTAAGCACTATGGGACTTAACATCTGAGGTCATCAGTCCCCTAGAACTTAGGACTACTTAAACCTAACTCACCCAAGGACATCACACACACTCATGACCGAAGCAGGATTCGAACCTGCGACCGTAGCGGCCGCGTGGTTCCAGACTGAAGAGCCTAGAACCGCTCGGCCAGACCGGCCGGCCAGAATGGAGAAAAAGAGATACAAACACAAGACGGAAAAGTTGAAAGAGTTGATAAGTTTAAGTATCTGGGAGAGTAGATACAATCAAATGGGTTAGATAATGCCACAAGTAAAGAAAGATCAAATGAAATGAAATTAGAAAACAAACTGACCCAAAACCGATATAATAAAAAATCAGCATCATCCCAGACAAAAATTGAACACTACGCTACAGTAATTAAACCAGATGCACTATGCAGATCTGAAAGCCTAAAACCTATTACAAGAGGTGAACAAGAAGAACTGTAAAAGCAGAAAACCTTCAGGGACACAAGAAAACAAAGCTAATAGCTTGATGAAGAGAAGAAATTGGACCAATCGCTGACACAACAAGAAAGAGGAGATGGAAGTTTTACGGTCATATTTACAGAATGAATAACAACAGCTAAAGAAGAAAACTTTTAATCTCATTTCCAAATTAAGAAACACCACGAGATGGCTGGAAGACACAAGAAAGGATACGAGAAAACTTAACGTCACAGAAGACACCAGACGGGACAGGGAAAATTTGAGGCTTCTGATCAATACTGAAATATTTGTTACCCGGCAACAAAACTCACGATCTAGGAACGTGATGTCAAATGAACAAAGGCAGACCGTCAGCCAATGCATAAAGAGATTCTGGGAAGAAAGAAATAACGTACCATTGTCTTACTTTCTAAGCTATCTATAGTTGATCAAATTCTGTAATAAAAAAAATAGGAAACTTAAGCAGGACGTAAGCAGGAAATAAGGGGAAATCAACACAGAATTTCTAAAAGAAGAACTACAGAGGTAAGGAAAATTCATGTAAAAGTGACATATGTTGAAACCGGTCACTAGAATTGAACTACACTCCTGGAAATTGAAATAAGAACACCGTGAATTCATTGTCCCAGGAAGGGGAAACTTTATTGACACATTCCTGGGGTCAGATACATCACATGATCACACTGACAGAACCACAGGCACATAGACACAGGCAACAGAGCATGCACAATGTCGGCACTAGTACAGTGTATATCCACCTTTCGCAGCAATGCAGGCTGCTATTCTCCCATGGAGACGATCGTAGAGATGCTGGATGTAGTCCTGTGGAACGGCTTGCCATGCCATTTCCACCTGGCGCCTCAGTTGGACCAGCGTTCGTGCTGGACGTGCAGACCGCGTGAGACGACGCTTCATCCAGTCCCAAACATGCTCAATGGGGGACAGATCCGGAGATCTTGCTGGCCAGGGTAGTTGACTTACACCTTCTAGAGCACGTTGGGTGGCACGGGATACATGCGGACGTGCATTGTCCTGTTGGAACAGCAAGTTCCCTTGCCGGTCTAGGAATGGTAGAACGATGGGTTCGATGACGGTTTGGATGTACCGTGCACTATTCAGTGTCCCCTCGACGATCACCAGTGGTGTACGGCCAGTGTAGGAGATCGCTCCCCACACCATGATGCCAGGTGTTGGCCCTGTGTGCCTCGGTCGTATGCAGTCCTGATTGTGGCGCTCACCTGCACGGCCCCAAACACGCATACGACCATCATTGGCACCAAGGCAGAAGCGACTCTCATCGCTGAAGACGACACGTCTCCATTCGTCCCTCCATTCACGCCTGTCGCGACACCACTGGAGGCGGGCTGCACGATGTTGGGGCGTGAGCGGAAGACGGCCTAACGGTGTGCGGGACCGTAGCCCAGCTTCATGGAGACGGTTGCGAATGGTCCTCGCCGATACCCCAGGAGCAACAGTGTCCCTAATTTGCTGGGAAGTGGCGGTGCGGTCCCCTATGGCACTGCGTAGGATCCTACGGTCTTGGCGTGCATCCGTGCGTCGCTGCGGTCCGGTCCCAGGTCGACGGGCACGTGCACCTTCCGCCGACTACTGGCGACAACATCGATGTACTGTGGAGACCTCACGTCCCACGTGTTGAGCAATTCGGCGGTACGTCCACCCGGCCTCCCGCATGCCCACTATACGCCCTCGCTCAAAGTCCGTCAACTGCACATACGGTTCACGTCCACGCTGTCGCGGCATGCTACCAGTGTTAAAGACTGCGATGGAACTCCGTATGCCACGGCGAACTGGCTGACACTGACGGCGGCGGTGCACAAATGCTGCGCAGCTAGCGCCATTCGACGGCCAACACCGCGGTTCCTGGTGTGTCCGCTGTGCCGTGCGTGTGATCATTGCTTGTACAGCCCTCTCGCAGTGTCCGGAGCAAGTATGGTGGGTCTGATACACCGGTGTCAATGTGTTCTTTTTTCCATTTCCAGGAGTGTATATATTTCAGTTCTAGATATCGAGTCCAAGTTTCATGTCATCAGTGTTTCTGTAGCAGGTGAATGTAGTTCTTTGTTACAGGATTTCTGTTGTTGGCGTTGCATTCTGTACTACTGCGACAAATAATAAATTCTTGAATTGACAACTAAGGTTGATCTAGATAACTCAAGTACAGAGACAAGAATCAAAAAAATCCTAAAAAATAATAGCAATACACACTTAATGAAATGTCAGGAAAAATAACGAACAATGGGAAGGAGAAGTTCTAATATATTTACCTGTCCACTTAGGTTCCTGCCTGACCTCACCCTCATAAATCGTGCCGTTTGTGGTAAAATACAGACAAATATTCGTGAGAATAAAGGTTATAAATACGACTGCTAATCATTCTATTTACAGCAATTTAAGCTGTTTTCTTAGCTTCTTCCCGACCCCACCTTCGGAGATCATGTCTTTTTGGAAAAGAAGTGGCCAAATATTTTACGAAAACCAAGATTACAAATACGATTGCTGCTTGATTCACCAGCAGCAGTTTAAGCTGTGCGCCTAGGTTGCTGGCTAAACACGCTCTCGGAAATGGCGACATATTTACAATAAATGGCACAGTTTACGTCACGCATTAAGACAACAGCAGATAACATGTAATAACAGGACACTTTCATCTTGCGCATCGTAGACCGATGATGTCACGACGTCGCCGGTCAAAGCTGATGGGTGGAATAGGACACTAAAATCGAACCAAAGTAGTACTTAATGCCTGAAATTCATCTGTAGGTCGGCGGAAAATCTTGTAAAACTAAATTATGTCTTACGATAGGTTCATGGAGGAGGTGTGTTTCAACAAACCTCAACCTTGTACTAACCTTGTCGAGCATTATCCAAACGACCGTATGAAGAAAGCACGTGGCATGGCAGCTTTGTAGGAGCATTTGTAATTTGCAGACGTCACATCTTCCTGTAATTAAAAGATACGTAAAATTAATGTTTCTCCTACACAGATTGCCTTAGACAGTTTCGTATGAATAATCCGCTCGACTGGTTTGCAAAAATAAATTACTCTCAATATAAATGCTGTGACGAAGATCTCCATATTTATTAAACATACACGAACCGAGAATTAATGTCATACATCAGCAAAAGGTGCAATCGATTTGACGCCCGTGCTTTGGCAGAAACCGGACGCTGGTTGATGACTTACCAGATGCCTTACTGCAGTCGCTGCTCCGTGCTGTGACCGCATTTCTCTGTGTTTTAAGGCTTTGCTGGGAATGGGGACAGGAACAGTCGTCTTGCTCGCCTTTCGACTCAAACCGTTGCTAAGCTACGGCGTGGGCCGTTGAGGAGAGGCGTGTATTGTTGACAGGAGCGTCACGTCACCACGATTTGTCGTCTTTTTTACTCATAGAGGGTACAGTTTATTGATACAGTCATTTTCGACAGGCCCTTAATCCTAATTTTGACAAAATGAAGTACGAAAGGTAACAGATCCTATACACATAGATACATATTTTTTCACGAGAAAGTCCTTATTCAAGATATTGTAAATGAGTTTTGGCGACTGAGTTACAGCGACGTCATTTATGAAAGGGCTTTACTCCTGGAATAGCGCCCTTTCATTGGTGATCATATTCGCATGCCATCTATCGAATACTTAATGCACTATATCTTACATTTCGCTTTTCATAGTTCAATTGTTATTTCTGAACACGTGTGGTGAAATGTAAAATGACTTCTGGTACTTGGTTGTAACGTAGTGAAAGTACCAAGAAAAGAAAGAAGTAAGAAAGAAACACGTAATGTTGGAAATTATGGGTTGTTTGGGGGAAGAGGCCAAACAGCCAGGTCATCAGTCTCATCGTATTAGGGAAGGACGCGGAAGGAAGTCGGCCGTGCCCTTTCGAAGGAACCACCCCGGCATTTGCCTGGAGCGATTTAGGGAAATCACGGAAAACCTAAATCAGGATGGCCGGACACTGGATTGAACCGTCGTCCTCACGAATGCGAGTCCAGTGTGCTAACCACTGCGCCACCTCGCTCGGTTGGATATTATGAACAGAATGTTATAGAAACAGTAATAGTGAACTGTCATGAATGTACTACCCATAAAAACAATAAATAGGTCAGTCAAGGCGAGCCTTTCATTAGGTTAAAGTGATGGAAGTCATGTATCTATTTTTGTTTTGTTGCACACGTCTAGGTTGATGAGCAAGTCTCTACGGTGATGGAACGAATCGGTACATCAAACTAACGTCTGAGACCTTAATAACAGATAAAATTTACACGAATAGTGCCCAGATATTAAGCCTCTAAGTAATACTTAGTGTAATAAACAATAGAGCTCATGACTTTGCTCAGTTATTATCCAAGGCTTCACGTCAGTGCAGAAGGAGTGACTCATGAAAATCTTCAGATCAGGCTTGAAAGTGAATGGATTCTTGTTAAGATTTTTTAATTCTTGCGATAATTTATTGAAAATGAAGAATACTGCACGTCCAAGTTATGAGATGCGGTCGAAATGCAGGGTCTGATAAAAAGTCTGTTTTAGTTCAGTTGTTCGCCAGAAACTGTAAAAACTGAGTAGCATCGAATTATTTTCTTGAATCCATGAACTTACGCCCTGGACTGCCCCATTTGATACAGTGCTTATGCTGCACTCAGTATCCTTCTCTACCAAAAAATCAGTCAGAAAACAGATATATCTTAGAATTTGCTGTAATATCCACATCTACAGTAATACTCAACAAGCCACCAGATGGTGTGTGGCAGAGGGTACTTCTGGATCCACTCGCGAATGGCGCGTGTGAAGAGTGGCTGTCGGTAAGCCTCTGTGTTGACTCTAATTTCTAGAATTTTCTCGTCGTGCTCGTTTCGCGAGATGTATGTGGAAAGAAGTAATTTGTTATCCGACGCTTTCTGAAAAGTGCTGTCCAAAAATAAACGATCCCGTGACGAAACGCGCCGTTCTTCGATGGATCTTCTGTATCTCTTCTGTCAGTCCTATCTGGTGAGGACCCCAGATGAAAGAATCGGTGGAACAAACGTGGGTTCTTGTATCTGCGTCCACACTTCGCCGCTTCTCTGTATGAACAAAGCGTCCCGTGATCAGCTAATGTGGTTCCTCGCGACAGATACACAGCAGTCCTTTTCGGATCTGTTTTCATACAACAAAGCTTAGAAGGTTACTCCCCCACTATTTTAACTGCGAGAGATAATTGTTTCACCTACCGTTTAATTATTCCCTATTGACTTATGTGCCTTATGAACCCTCCAATTTCAACCAATTCCGATATGAAGAAAGTTACGTGTGCAAAAACATAAACTGCATTATCCGTGTAAGAATCGCTCACGGACCAGGTGTCTTGGTCACTCGCCTAGCGCCGCTTTCGCTGGAGTATGTTTACCTCCATGCGTGTCAAAGCGGCAGTCGTAAAGGTTTCTTTTCTTGATTTCTCGAAAATAGACGTTTTCGGACAACATATACGATGATGAAAAAAGCTCAATTTACAATTATCTCTCGACCCAGTTAATTTTGAGTAGATTTAGTGTTATGAACTTTAAGGTCGTTTTCTCAACTTCTGGAAGGTAATGAGCCAATATGTCTTATACTCTTTATTTTCCGCTCATACTCAATACCTACCATTTCGATGTTCGGACAATGACTGAAAGCTGGGATCGCATTCCGACCATCCACAGTGAAACAATTTGGGAAGAACGAATTCGGTATTTCGGCCTTCTCTCTGTTTTGTTCCGTTTCGGTGCCAGTTTGGTCTCTGAGTGACTGAATAGATGGTTTAGAACTGCTTTCTGATTGTACGTAAGACCAAAATTTGTAAGGGCTTTTAGTCGAATCGGTTGCCAAAATTTTACTGTCAAAGTCATTGAACACCTGTCTAAGTTTCCTGCTTTTGCTCACTTTCGCTTCGTCCGGCTTTTGTTCGTCAGCTAGATGTTCACTTCTGTTAAATATGTGACGAAGGTCTCATTGCTTACACAGCAGTTGTCTAATACGGCTTCAGACCTCTGGCAGGATACTCGTACAGTGGAGCCAGTCTAAAACCGACACTGGTTACGAAACACATGTGGGTCCCATCATAGAATGATACTCCAGTGTGTGGGAACCGTACCAGGTGGCACCGACAGGGGCTACTGAATGTATACAGAGAACAGCAGCACGAATCGTCACAGGTTTCTCTGACCCACGGGAGAGTGCCACGGAAGTGTTGAAAAACCTCAGTCGGCAGACGCCTGAAGAAAGACGCAAGCTATCCCACGAAACGCCGCTCACGAAATTCAGCAGACGACCGCTGAGCGAGGAGTCCAGATTCGCTCTCCAGCCACCACGCGTCGCCGCCGTGAGGAGCCTGGAGGCAGAGCCAGGCCGGCGACAGCGCGGGGCCGCCTCAGCACTCGCCCTTGCCGCGCACTCCGTCCGCCACGGGAACTGAAACAAGTTTCGAGACTTGTTACCGTGCAAAGTGCCCTCTGCAATGCACTACACTGTGCTTTGCAGCCGACGTAAGGGGCGTAGCTGCAGACGTGAGGGTGAATTTCCACTCCTTGTAAATAAGTCGTGTGAGTGGACGATTTGACGTCACAATTGTGCACACTCGCGTGAGACATGCAGCCATCAGTGGAAATACGTGGCAGTTTTCTGAAGCACACTTTTTACGTCTCTGTATGCGTTTTAGAGGCTGGTACGAGTTCGCGGCACCGCATGTGACGTAACTGCTTGCCGATTCACAGAGACAAATGTGAAAACACTGATAAGTACTAGGAAACTGAACATATGTAACACAAATCAAGCGAAAGGAATAGGTAATTCTGGGAAGAGAGACGAATTTCTAACATTTCGCGTCGTTTTCTACTTAGCACGTATAACAGTTCGCAAAACCGAGCAATATAGCTATTCGGTTAACTAACAAAACGGTTTTTCATTTCAGAGATCAAATCGCCCAGCCATAATTTCAACATGGACGGCCGCTGTTTATCTTACAAGGGGAGGCCGCTGTTTATCTTACAAGGGGAGGCCGCCAATTGTGAAATTCAGATTCGATTCATATTGCGCATAATAAAACCTCATAGCCAGAGGTGTAATGTGACAAAGCACCAAGATGCACTTCTCAGCCGTTGTCGAGAAAATCGACAGTGAAAAGAAACCGTTGAGGTGAAATACGCTCTACGATTTGTAATGTCCTACAGCGTCGTGGCGCAGTAGTATGCGCTCGGGCTCGTAATCCGAAGGTCGCCGGATCGAATCTCGCGCCATGCAACTTTTTTTTAGTACAACTTTTTTTTTTTTAGTATTTGTAATTAAAATATCCTCCCCCATGAACCATGGACCTTGCCGTTGGTGGGGAGGCTTGCGTGCCTCAAGGATACAGATGGCCGTACCGTAGGTGCAACCACAACGGAGGGGTATCTGTTGTGAGGCCAGACAAACATGTGGTTCCTGAAGAGGGGCAGCAGCCTTTTCGGTAGTTGCAGGGGCAACAGTCTGGAAGATTGACTGATCTGGCCTTGTAACATTAACCAAAACGGCCTTGCTGTGCTGGTACTGCGAACGGCTGAAAGCAAGGGGAAACTACAGCCGTAATTTTTCCCGAGGACATGCAGCTTTACTGTATGATTAAATGATGATGGCGTCCTCTTGGGTAAAATATTCCAGAGGTAAAATAGTCCCCCATTTGGATCTCCGGGCGGGGACTACTCAAGTGGACGTCGTTATCAGGAGAAAGAAAACTGGCATTCTTACGGATCGGAGCGTGGAATGTCTCATCCCTTAATCAGGCAGGTAGGTTAGAAAATTTAAAAAGGGAAATGGATAGGTCAAAGTTAGATATAGCGGGAATTAGTGAAGTTCGGTGGCAGGAGGAACAAGACTTTTGGTCAGGTGAATACAGGGTTATAAATACAAAATCATATAGGGGTAATGCAGGAGTAGGTTTAATAATGAATAAAAAAATAAGAGTGCGGGTTAGCTACCACAAACAGCATAGTGAACTCATTATTGTAGCCAAGATAGGCACAAAGCCCACGCCTACTACAGTAGTACAAGTTTATATGCCAACTAGCTCTGCAGATGATGAAGAAATAGATGAAATGTATGACGAGATAAAAGAAATTATTCAGGTAGTGAAGGGAGACGAAAATTTAATAGTCATGGGTGACTGGAATTCGTCTGTAGGAAAAGGGAGAGAAGGAAACATAGTGGGTGAATATGGATTGGGGGGAAGAAATGAAAGAGGAAGCCGCCTTGTAGAATTTTGCACAGAGCATAACTTAATCATAGCTAACACTTGGTTCAAGAATCATAAAAGAAGGTTGTATACCTGGAAGAATCCTGGAGATACTAAAAGGTATCAGATAGATTATATAATGGTAAGACAGAGATTTAGGAACCAGGTTTTAAATTGTACGACATTTCCAGGGGAAGATGTGGATTCTGACCACAATCTATTAGTTATGAACTGCAGATTGAAACTGAAGAAACTACAAAAAGGTGGGAATTTAAGGAGATGGGACCTGGATAAACGGTTAGACCGTCAGTGAGAGAGCACTTCGATTTCCTGCTGCTAATAAGGCGAGTACACCGTTCGCTTGTTACACATTTTTACGAGCTTCAAACAGGTACAACTTATTTTCAGTTATCTGGGTAGTTACTATTTTATTTTTGTAATTTCTTGCGTGTTTGAGTGCCTACTAGACACAACCTTTTATTTTAATAACAGTGTAGTGCACAGTATCGCCGTTGCTACTGACCCTCGTATCGTACAGGCTTTTGTTTGTTTGGTTAGAACAGCTCAGTGTCGGTTAGACCGTCAGTGAGAGAGCACTTCGATTTCCTGCTGCTAATAAGGCGAGTACACCGTTCGCTTGTAGGGTAAACATAGTCATGTGTAGGGACTGTGGTTGTTGTGAGCGGACGCAAGGAGAATTGGCCACTCTTCGGGGGCAGGTGGAGGCTTTGTCTGTTAGGCTCATCGAGCTCGAGGCGCAGGCGTCGGCTCGTAGTGGCGTTGGGGCAACTGTGGTGAGACCTATGCCTACTTCGGTGGCCTTGGAATCGCATGGAACCCCTGATGTCGCTGCGTCTTCCGGCAGTGAGCATCTTACCGGTCAGCCATCACTCCAGGGTGAATGGCGGACAGTGGTGGGCTCGCGCGTGCCTGGCCGAAAGGCGAAGGTGGGATCTGGCCGCGTGGCAGCTGCCTTACCCCTTTCCAACAGGTACGGGGTGCTTCCTAGTGGTGATGACATCGTTTCCGAGCCACCACAGGATGCCTCGCCTGTTGGGCCAGTGGCCGATTCTCCGGCAAGGTCCCGACAGTCACAGAGGGCGGGCCTATTAGTTATAGGGAGCTCCAACGTTAGGCGGGTTATGGAGCCCCTTAGGAAAATAGCGGGTAGGTCGGGGAAGAATGCCAGTGTGCACTCGGTGTGCTTGCCGGGGGGTCTCGTCCGTAATGTGGAGGAGGCCCTTCCGGCAGCTATTGAACGCACTGGGTGTGACCGGCTGCAGATAGTAGCACATGTCGGAACGAATGACGCCTGCCGCTTGGGTTCTGAGGCCATCCTTGGTTCCTTCCGGCGGCTGGCTGATTTGGTGAAGACAACCAGCATCGCACGCGGAGTGCAAGCTGAGCTTAATATCTGCAGCATAGTGCCCAGAGTCGATCGCGGTCCTCTGGTTTGGAGCCGTGTGGAGGGTCTAAACCAGAGGCTCAGACGACTCTGCGACTATAATGGTTGCAAATTCATCGACCTCCGTTATTGGGTGGAGAACTGTAGGGCCCCCCTAGACAGGTCAGGCGTGCACTACACACCGGAAGCAGCTACTAGGGTAGCAGAGTACGTGTGGCGTGCACACGGGGGTTTTTTAGGTTAGAGGGACCCCCCCTTGGGCGAAACGATAAAATACCTGACGGCTTACCAGAGAGGACATTATCATCGTTGATAAAGAACGTCCGTCCTCAGAGACCAAAAACAGGAAAAGTCAACGTAATATTGGTAAACTGCAGGAGTATCCAGGGCAAGGTTCCTGAATTAGTATCTCTTATTGAAGGAAATAGTGCGCATATAGTATTAGGAACGGAAAGTTGGTTAAAACCGGAAGTGAACAGTAACGAAATCCTAGACACAGAATGGAATATATACCGCAAGGATAGGATAAACGCCAATGGTGGAGGAGTATTTATAGCAGTAAAGAATTCAATAATATCCAGTGAAGTTATTAGCGAATGCGAATGTGAAATAATCTGGGTTAAGTTAAGTATCAAAGGTGGGTCAGATATGATAGTCGGATGCTTCTATAGACCACCTGCATCAGCAACCGTAGTAGTTGAGCGCCTCAGAGAGAACCTGCAGAACGTCGTGAAGAAGTTTCGTGATCATACTATTGTAATAGGGGGAGACTTCAATCTACCAGGTATAGAATGGGATAGTCACACAATCAGAACTGGAGCCAGGGACAGAGATTCTTGTGACATTATCCTGACTGCCTTGTCCGAGAATTACTTCGAGCAGATAGTTAGAGAACCAACTCGTGAAGCTAACGTTTTAGACCTCATAGCAACAAATAGACCGGAACTTTTCGACTCCGTGAATGTAGAAGAGGGTATCAGTGATCATAAGACAGTGGTTGCATCAATGACTACAAGTGTAATAAGAAATGCCAAGAAAGGAAGGAAAATATATTTGCTTAACAAGAGTGATAGGGCACAAATCGCAGAATATCTGAGTGACCACCATCAAACGTTCATTTCTGAGGAAGAGGATGTGGAACAAAAATGGAAAAAATTCAGAAACATCGTCCAGTACGCCTTAGATAAGTTCGTACCGACTAAGGTCCAAAGCGAGGGGAAAGATCCACCGTGGTATAACAATCATGTACGAAAGGTACTACGGAAACAAAGAAAGCTTCATCATAGGTTTAAGAGTAGTCGAATCATAGCTGATAAGGAAAAGCTGAACGAAGCGAAAAAGAGCGTAAAGAGAGCAATGAGAGAAGCATTCAACGAATTCGAACATAAAACATTGGCAAACAATCTAAACAAGAACCCTAAAAAGTTTTGGTCATATGTAAAATCGGTAAGCGGATCTAAATCCCCTATTCAGTCACTCGTTGACCACGATGGCACCGAAACAGAGGACGACCGAAGAAAGGCAGAAATACTGAACTCAGTGTTCCGAAACTGTTTCACTGCGGAAAATCGTAACACGGTCCCTGACTTCAGCCGTCGCACGGACGCCAAAATGGAAAATATTGAAATAAACGATATCGGAATTGAAAAACAACTGCTATCACTTAGTAGCGGAAAAGCATCCGGACCAGACGAGATACCCTTAAGATTCTACAGTGATTATGCTAAAGAACTTGCCCCCTTTCTATCAGCAATTTATCGTAGATCGCTGGAAGAACGTAAAGTACCTAGCGACTGGAAGAAAGCGCAGGTCGTTCCCATTTTCAAGAAGGGTCATAAATCAGATGCGAATAATTATAGGCCTATTTCGCTTACGTCAATCTGTTGTAGAATAATGGAACATGTTTTGTGTTCTCGTATTATGACGTTCTTAGATAATACAAATCTCCTTCATCATAACCAACATGGATTCCGCAAACAGAGATCATGTGAAACTCAGCTCGCCCTATTTGCCCAAGAAATTCACAGTGCCGTAGACACTGGCGAGCAGATTGATGCCGTATTCCTGGACTTCAGGAAGGCATTTGATACGGTTCCGCACTTACGTTTAGTGAAAAAAATACGAGCTTACGGAATATCGGACCAGGTTTGTGATTGGATTCAGGATTTCCTAGAAGAAAGAACACAACATGTCATTCTTAACGGTTCAAAATCTGCAGATGTAGAGGTAATTTCGGGAGTACCGCAGGGAAGCGTGATAGGACCTTTATTGTTTACAATATACATAAATGACTTAGTTGACAACATCGGTAGCTCCGTGAGGCTATTTGCAGATGACACGGTTGTCTACAAGAAAGTAGCAACATCAGAAGACTCGTACGTACTCCAGGAGGACCTGCAGAGGATTAATGCATGGTGCGACAGCTGGCAGCTTTCCCTAAACGTAGATAAATGTAATATAATGCGCATACATAGGGGCAGAAATCCATTCCAGTACGATTATGCCATAGGTGGTAAATCATTGGAAGCGGTAACGACCGTAAAATACTTAGGAGTTACTATCCGGAGCGATCTGAAGTGGAATGATGACATAAAACAAATAGTGGGAAAAGCAGGCGCCAGGTTGAGATTCATAGGAAGAATTCTAAGAAAATGTGACTCATCGACGAAAGAAGTAGCTTACAAAACGCTTGTTCGTCCGATTCTTGAGTATTGCTCATCAGTATGGGACCCTTACCAGGTTGGATTAATAGAAGAGATAGACATGATCCAGCGAAAAGCAGCGCGATTCGTCATGGGGACATTTAGTCAGCGCGAGAGCGTTACGGAGATGCTGAACAAGCTCCAGTGGCGGACACTTCAAGAAAGGCGTTACGCAATACGGAGAGGTTTATTATCGAAATTACGAGAGAGCACATTCCGGGAAGAGATGGGCAACATATTACTACCGCCCACATATATCTCGCGTAATGATCACAACGAAAAGATCCGAGAAATTAGAGCAAATACGGAGACTTACAAGCAGTCGTTCTTCCCACGCACAATTCGTGAATGGAACAGGGAAGGGGGGATCAGATAGTGGTACAATAAGTACCCTCCGCCACACACCGTAAGGTGGCTCGCGGAGTATAGATGTAGATGTAGATGTAGAAAGAACCAGAGGTTGTACAGAGTTTCAGGGAGAGCATAAGGGAACAATTAACAGGAATGGGGGAAAGAAATACAGTAGAAGAAGAATGGGTTGCTCTGAGGGATGAAGTAGTGAAGGCAGCAGACGATCAAGTAGGTAAAACGACGAGGGCTAATAGAAATCCTTGGGTAACAGAAGAAATATTGAATTTAATTGATGAAAGGAGAAAATATAAAAATACAGTAAATGAAGCAGGCAAAAAGGAATACAAACGTCTCAAAAATGAGATTGACAGGAAGTGCAAAATGGCTAAGCAGTGATGGCTAGAGGACAAATGTAAGGATGTAGAGGCTTGTCTCACTAGGGGTAAGATAGATACTGCCTACAGGAAAATTAAAGAGACCTTTGGAGAAAAGAGAACCACTTGTATGAATATCAAGAGCTCAGATGGCAACCCAGTTCTAAGCAAAGAAGGGATGGCAGATAGGTGGAAGGAGTATATAGAGGGTTTATACAAGGGCGATGTACTTGAGGACAATATTATGGAAATGGAAGAGGATGTAGATGAGGACGAAATGGGAGATATTATACTGCGTGAAGAGTCTGACAGAGCACTGAAAGACCTGAGTCGAAACAAGGCCCCGGGAGTAGACAACATTCCATTAGAACTACTGATGGCCTTGGGAGAGCCAGTCACGACAAAACTCTACCATCTGGTGAGCAAGATGTATGAGACAGGCGAAATACCATCAGACTTCAAGAAGAGTATAATAATTCCAATCCCAAAGAAAGCAGGTGTTGACAGATGTGAAAACTACCGAACTATCAGTTTAATAAGTCACAGCTGCAAAATACTAACGCGAATTCTTTACAGACGAATGGCAGAACTGGTAGAAGCGGACCTCGGGGAAGACGAGTTTGGATTCCGTAGAAATGTTGGAACACGTGAGGCAATACTAACCTTACGACTTACCTTAGAAGAAAGATTAAGAAAAGGCAAACCTACGTTTCTAGCATTTGTAGACTTAGAGAAAGCTTTTGACAATGTTAACTGGAATACTCTCTTTCAAATTCTGAAGGTGGTAGGGGTAAAATACAGGGAGCGAAAGGCTATTTACAATTTGTACAGAAACCAGATGGCAGTTATAAGAGTCGAGGGGCATGAAAGGGAAGCAGTGGTTGGGAAAGGAGTGAGACAGGGTTGTAGCCTCTCCCCGATGTTATTCAATCTGTATATTGAGCAAGCAGTGAAGGAAACAAAAGAAAAATTCGGAGTAGGTATTAAAATTCATGGAGAAGAAGTAAAACCTTTGAGGTTCGCCGATGACATTGTCATTCTGTCAGAGAGAGCTAAGGACTTGGAAGAGCAGTTGAACGGAATGGACAGTGTCTTGAAAGGAGGATATAAGATGAACATCAACAAAAGCAAAACGAGGATAATGGGATGTAGTCAAATTAAGTCGGGTGATACTGAGGGAATTAGATTAGGAAATGAGACTCTTAAAGTAGTAAAGGAGTTTTGCTATTTAGGGAGTAAAATAACTGATGATGGTCGAAGTAGAGAGGATATAAAATGTAGACTGGCAATGGCAAGGAAATCGTTTCTGAAGAAGAGAAATTTGTTAACATCGAGTATAGACTTAAGTGTCAGGACGTCATTTCTGAAAGTATTTGTATGGAGTGTAGTCATGTATGGAAGTGAAACATGGACGATAACTAGTTTGGACAAGAAGAGAATAGAAGCTTTCGAAATGTGGTGCTACAGAAGAATGCTGAAGATAAGGTGGGTAGATCACGTAACTAATGAGGAGGTATCGAATAGGATTGGAGAGAAGAGAAATTTGTGGCACAACTTGACTAGAAGAAGGGATCGGTTGGTAGGACATGTTTTGAGGCATCAAGTGATCACAAATTTAGCATTGGAGGGCACCGTGGAGGGTAAAAATCGTAGAGGGAGACCAAGAGATGAATACACTTAGCAGATTCAGAAGGATGTAGGTTGCAGTAGGTACTGGGAGATGATGAAGCAAAAAATGGTTCAAATGGCTCTGAGTACTATGGGACTCAACTGCTTAGGTCATAAGTCCCCTAGAACTTAGAACTACTTAAACCTAACGACAACACACACATCCATGCCCGAGGCAGGATTCGAACCTGCGACCGTAGCGGTCGCGCGGTTCCAGACTGTAGCGCCAGAACCGCTCGGCCACAGCGGCCGGCATGGAGATGATGAAGCTTGCACAGGATAGAGTAGCATGGAGAGCTGCATTAAACCAGTCTCAGGACTGAAGACCACAACAACAACAACAATTAAAAATAATATATATATATATATATATATATATATATATATATATATATATATATATATATAAAAAATTCCCGGCAATCAGTTGCAACAATTATGCATATAATAAGTTGTTGAAAGTCGTTTGTCGTGAAAAAATTGGCGACTTCGAACATGATTATATTTTCTGCAAAGAAAGTTGTACTTCACAAATGTTATTAATTGTCTTCATAATGTTTACACGTGTAGTTAACGGAAGACGTAGAAACGATATTCCAAAACGAATACGTAGAGTGTAGGTCAAACGTTCGAATTAGAGACCCCATGATATATATATATCCGGCAACCTTTGGATTACGAATCCAAGCGCTTACCGCTGCGCTACGACGCTATAGGAAGCTATACATCGTAGAGAGTATTTCACCGCAACGGTTTCTATTAACTGTCGATTTTCTCGACAACGGCTGAGAAGTGCATCTTGGTGCTTTGCCACATTACACCTCTGGCCATGAGCTTTTATTATGCGCAGTATGAATCGAATCTGGATTTCACAATTGGCGGCCTCCCCTTGTTAGTGTTGAGAGACTACAGAGCAATTCCGCCACTTATTTACGCACCAGATGGGAGGAACAGCTTCGCAGACATCGACACCTTATCTGCCAACACAAGGGCGCTGAGATGGTCCCGAAAAAAAGGCGACGGAGATTTTCGTCCTTATCTCGATTTGCTGTTCGAATCTAGCGCGGCGAGAATACAGAGAGCGTCTGTCACAAGAATGGCGTCGCGACAGACTCCGTAGCCGGCTGCAACGGAATTTCCGGCACAGAGTTGTTTAGCTAAGCTTTGCAAATTGCTCGTCAGTTAAAGTGTTTGTTTTCTCTGTGGCTGACGCCATGAAAACTACTAAACTGAGCAGAAATGTGACGATGATGATTTGGCTTTCCAAACACACGTGTTATCGGAAAAATTGCTACCGACGTGTTTGCTTGCATTTTACGTGTAGTACACGAACTTGAAACGCGATCGGTGCTAACCAAATAAGTGTTCCAGTTACGGCCGATGCTGAAATGCAATCGACTCCCTTCTTGCGATGACGGTACTTCATTCTGTTATCAGACAAGGGGGAGGCGGCGGAAAAGAATCCCAACAAAGAAAAGCAGAATTCCGGAAACAGTTTTTATCATGTAAAACCTGAATCGCTTTCGCTAACAAAATGACGTATCTATTTTGTGGAGGTGTAGTTACTTTACGCTAATGCTGTCTGTGGAACAGCTGATCTATTTCGCTTGTGCGATGAGGGAAGTTTAGCAGCACTTCGGTAATAATTTAAATAAAGGGAGAGAAAAGTTTCTTTATGTATGTCAGTCGCGTCGTGATGAGGAGGACGAAGAGACTATTTGTTCGGAATCGATGTGTAAAAATCTCTTCTTTTCCTGTTAATTCTTCTAGGCGCGCAGTCCGGAACCGTGCGACTGCTACGGTCATAGGTTCGAATCCTGCCTCGGGCATGGATGTGTGTGATGTCCTTAGGTTAGTTAGGTTTAACTAGTTCTACGTTCTAGGGGACTAATGACCTCAGCAGTTGAGTCCCATAGTGCTCAGAGCCATTTGAACCATTTGAACCTGTTAATTCGTTCGAAGCATTTTCATCCTCTGAACTCAGATACGCACTTCGTACAAACAGTGGGAAGCAGTGGCTGATGGAAGATTTTCTGTGGACGTCGGAACTGCTCTGTATGGATGGACTCAAATGTGATAATGAGATCCTCCCGTCGTTAGACTTTTCAGGAATTAGTTCGTTGCGTTGTAGTGGTTAATAAAAAAAGAAAAATAAGAAGAGAAGAAAAGGTTGAAAATGTGGAAGAAATCGTGAATATAAATGGTTTTTTCAAAATCGTTAATGACCGTGAAAAAAGGGAAAGAAAGAAAGAAATGCAGACCGGACTTCGTTATGCGGAAAAGCTATTGTTGGGGTGGTCCTTGTGGCGTTTTTGAGCAAAAGTTAAACCAATTTCCACGACAAAAATTACTGAAAAGAAACAGAGAATAACAGAATGTAACTGACAGGGGGAAGTGGCGTAGATGAGAGATCATCCTTTACCAGGTTAACTTATCTTCTTTCGGGTGGCGTCCAGGTCTTCAAAAATCTCCTTCATTTCTGCGTGAAAAATCTGCTCCGAAATCTTGCAATAGTCCAGGAAACACTAATTTATACCAATTAAAATCATCTTGATACTGTATGCAATTTAATTCACTTTGCTACTTCCATCCTCCGAATTTCTTAACAACTTGCACAATGTCTACACATTACAATCAGATCAAGATTAGCCATTAAGTTTTTTACGTCAGCATCAGATCACGTCTGCCTAAAACTTCGGCTAACAAGAGACAATTGAAACGGAATAAAAAACAAAAAAGTTACCATTTTAGTATTTTCTCTGCCGTCGAGCGCTCATACCGCTGCGACGGTATAATTTATTATCTGAGGGAACGAGTGTAGCGCGGCGAAATTCAAAGTCCCGCTACAGCGTCAAGCAGGGACTCTCTCTCACTTGCATCATTAACGTTTTTATGTAAATGTATGAAGTGTGTATAAACTGATATCACTACAGATGTTCTGCTTGGTAAATGCGAGCTACATTTCAGAGATGCTGGTACGTCGCTTCTCACATCTTTCAGTGAAGCGAAATGACTCTGCATGTGGAGATAGCTAATCTGGAAATAAAACACTACGGCTGGCCCTCTCAGTCTCAACATTTAAGCGAGTTGGTCAGACTGCTGCCTCGCCTCGTTAGTGATGACGGACTCATGTAACAGCGTTTCTGGTTGGCGAGTGGTGCTCCGACCGTTATTAAAGCTTTGCTACGTCACTGACTGGAGATGAGGTCTTGGTTCAAGAATAAACCAGAGCTGAGTATCATTCAAAAATATGAATTAGGCGTCATTAAATACATGGATGTAAAGCAATTTTTCTTTACGGTTTCAGTATATACTTACGTCACAATTTAACGTTATGTGTGTGACGCAGTGCTGATCATAATCTGTCGCAAATAACGGGTGCCATCAATTTATTCTCACTAGAACCAAACGTAGTTTCATGTGTTACCAATATTGCCTCAGCGTAAAGCCGTTAAATATTGCCTCCAGAACCGTACAAGGATAAGCTCTAAAACTTTAAACTTGGCTAGAAGTTTCGATGTTCACGTCAAAACACCGGTGTGAGCAAAACGAAAGAGTCGTTCCTTAGTATGCGTCATTCATAGAAATACTCGGAGTAACAGATGAGATTCCTTATAAAAATTTAGTGTATTTATTAGAAAGCGCACAGTAATTCTGCCGTAGCAGATGTGTTTGCGCTAGGTGGGACATAGTTTTGTGAGATTAAATACATTTACGATTCGGGCCAATTACTAACACAGTCTGGGACACCCTGCACACCACGTTACTAAAGTGCTGTAACACGACCTGCAGTTAACTTAGAGAGAAAAACTGAAGTTTGTCTGACGAACCTATTGTTTCGTCGTTAAAATTTGTTTCTTACGGACTCGTCAGTGTAAGAGACATTTAAGTGAGGAACGGGTGCTGTAGCGTGTGGAAATGTTTCTGCTTCACAGAGGCACAGCGTGTCACAGGAACAGAGGCCAGGGCCTGACGTGGGGGGGGGGGGGGGGGGGGTGACATGAGGCTGGAGCCTCGTGATGTACCGTCAGCTTCTTAGGCGGTACTGATATTGCGTAAGGTGACTCAAGTAAAGTTCAAACTTTGTTTATTTATGGAACTGAAAATATGTGCGTTTATAAGTGCTTTTGAGGAGAGCAATTATTGTGTAACAGGACCCTACAGGGATCCGACACAGCATACTATTCGGAAAGATGTTGATCACATTTACCTGCAAGATTTTGCATAAACCGACAGCTCTCGGAACAGGTGGGCAGAGCGACAAGAGTCCTACGTTACGCCCACTTCCTTCTGAAGTTTTTTTATCAACGATCAATCGCAGTTTGGAAACGAGAGAAGATTTCTGACTGGCGACCTAGGATAGAAAGAATACTAACTGCCGAGATGGCGTCATTTTCCACAACAGTTACTAATGAGAATTGCACACCGCACTGGGTTAAAAAAAACTGTGTCATTTTCACTTAATTTTATTTCGGTTTGTTACAGAAAATTACGAACTACTGACAACAAGTGAGGAGAGGTGTTCTGTGAGGAAAATCACAGGTCTGCGGCTCTACGTCTGCGTCTACAGTACGTTCCGCAAGCCACCTAACGGTATATGGCAGAGGGTAGTTCGTGAACAGGTGTCACTCCCCCCTTTCCTGTTCCAGTCGCATATCGTTCGAGGGAGGAATGATTGCTGGTAAGCCTCTACAATTTTATCCTCGTGGCCTCTTCGGGAGATATAGTCTAGGAAGAGGTAATGTCGTGGTCGACTCTTATAGCGATGTACGCTCTTCGAACCTTAACAGTAGACCATAACGTGATGCAGAACGCCTCTCTTGCAGCGTCTGCCATGGGAGTTGCTGAGCATCTCCGAGACGCTTTGGCGCTTTCTAGACGAACCTGTGACGAAACGCGCTGCTCTTCTCTGGATTTTGTCTGTCTCCTCTATCAGTCTGTCTGATGAACAGTATTCAAGCGTAGGTCGAACGAGTGTTTTGTGAGCTGCTGCCTTTGTTGATGGACTACATTCTTCCAATGTATCTCAGTCTGGCATCTGCCTTGCCCCCTTTCTCCCAGCAGGTGGAGCGGGGGGTATATAGCGACTGGAGAAAAGTGCCACTCATTCCCGTTTGCAAGAAGGGTCGTGCGATAGATGCACACAATTATTTACTTATAGCCGGCCGGTGTGGCCGAGCGGTTCTAGGCGCTACAGTCTGGGACCGCGCTGCTGCTATGGTCGCAGGTTCGAATCCTGCCTCGGGCATGGATGTGTGTGATGTCCTTAGGTTGGTTAGGTTTAAGTAGTTCTAAGTTCTAGGCGACTGATGACCTAAGATGTTAAGCCCCATAGTGCTCAGAGCCATTTTTTTTATTTACTTATATTGTTGATGTCAATCTGTTGCATAATTTGGGGACATGTCTTGTGCTGAGGTATTATGAAATTCTTGGATAGTGAAAATCTTCACTATAAAAATGAAAATGGATTCCGCAGACAGGGACCTTGCGAAACTCAGCCCGCTCTGTTCCTCCATGAGACACCGGCTCTCAGCTTCACTGGCAACTGCAGGAAGGCGTTTGGCAGCGTCCCGCTGTGCCGTTCAGTGAAAAGATCCGAGCTTGGGCGAGTATCGCACTAGATCTGCCACAGGGTAAGAGACTTCCTTGAAGACGGAACTCAACGCGTCGCATTTAACCGAATAAAATCAACAGGTGTAACGGTAATTGCCGGAGTACCGCCGGTAAGTGTCATAGGCTGTTTCTATTTACAAAGTATGTAAGTGATGTAGCAGAAAGCTTCGCCTGGGGTACATGTCACATCGCTGCCGACGTGTACGCATTACATTTTATTGCCGTGTTTTAATCCACAGAATAGGAAGTTTTTACTACGGCAGCCTGGCGAGTAGGTGGGGTGACAAGGCAGTCTCGTCGGTGGACGCGCCAGATGGTCGCACAGCCTGAGAACGGCCGGGCCAGCGAGAGCCGTGTCGTGCTGCAGCAGTGGGGACTCACCCACCGCGCTTTCATCATTTGCATTCACTGGTTAAGTACCAACATACAGCTCCAACTGTGCGTTACCTGCACTGAGAACTTGTTAGTAATAATTTCAGTATCAATCAATTCTTTAGGACATGCTAATTCCAAATTTTAGTTACTGTCAGAGCACATTGATGTAAAGGATGGACCAAAAGGTAGGCGCCAAACTGTTCATATACCTCGCGAGTAGTCTACGATCGGTTTTCGAAGTGGTAACAGGCGAACCATTGTGTGAGCTACAGCTGCGCATAAAGATAAAGTTAATTGTTACAGTTACCTCGGAAAATGTATTACCTCAGGTTGATTGTAAGAGCGTGTGAAGAATTTTTGTGACTTTCTCGTTGCTCGGGAACTACTGATTGATGACCGGGTATCTTCTTATAAATATTAACGATAGACTGACTCTAGGAATCGTCTTATTAACTTTGCGATTGGTGAAATAAAACAAAATTAGTTGGCACCCTTCCACGACTCTTATTATGTTTAGCATTTAAGGCTACGCACTTGTCACGTTATTATGCACTGTTTATGGCCCAAGCGTCAGACCTGCCGACCGACGGAGGAGAAACCTTTTCGGGCAACTTCTATGAGACGCGAGGTAAGAAGCTTGGTTACCAACCAGTTGCGAGAAATGTGCGGTGGACACACTGGCCTTTCATGCGTAAATCACTCTTAGCATCACAGTGCGTGCCCGTGTACGTATTGAGGCAGACTAAATTGCGGAACATTCCCTCCCCTGTCTGCTGTGATAGAGTTACTCTTGACATCCCTGTGCGTGGATGTGTGTCTAAAGCGGCGGACTACGTTTTGAACAAGTGCTTCTGTAGGCTTCGTGTTATAGTGTTATAGGTAGAAGCTCCTTAAAACTGTTCGCTGACGATAAAGGTTGTATATAAGGAAATATCGACGGCAGAAAAATGGTTCAAATGACTCTGAGCACTATGGGACTTAACATCTGAGGTCATCAGTCCCCTACAACTTAGAACTACGTAAACCTAACCAACCTAAGGACATCACACACACATCCATGCCCAAGGCAGGATTCGAACCTGCGACCGTAGCATTCGGGCGGTTCCGGACAGAAGCGCCTAGAACCGCTCGGTCACCGCGGCCGGCTACGACAGCAGAAGACAGTATCGATTTTCGATGTGATCAATCACCTGGAGAGGGTTGATGAATGGTGCAGTCTACATCTACATCTACATGGTTACTCTGCAATTCACTCTTAAGTGCCTGGCAGAGGGTTCATCGAATCATTTTCATACTACTTCTGTACCCTTCCACTCTCGAATGGCGCGTGGGAAAAAGGAACACCTAAATTTCTCTGTTCGAGCTCCGATTTCTCTTATTTTATTATGATGATCATTTCTCCCTACGTAAGTGGGTGTCAACAAAATATTTTCGCATTCGGAAGAGAAAGTTGGTGACTGAAAATTCGTAAATAGATCTCGCGGCAAAGAAAACCGCCTTTGTTATAGTGACTGCCACCCCAACTCGCGTATCATATCAGTGACACTCTCACCCCTATTGCGAGGTAGCACGAAACGAGCTGCCCTTCTTTGCACTTTTTCGATGTCCTCCGTCAATCCTACCTGGTAAGGATTCCATACCGCGCAGCAATATTCCAGCAGAGGACGGACAAGTGTAAAGTAGGCTGTCTCTTTAGTGGGTTTGTCGCATCTTCTAAGTCTTCTGCCAACAAAGCGCAGTCTTTGTTTCGCCTTCCCCACAATATTATCTATGTGGTCATTCCAATTTAAGTTGCTCGTAATTGTAATTCCTAGGTATTTAGTGGAACTGACAGCTCTTAGATTTGTGCAATTTATCGTATACCCTAAATTTATCAGATTTCTATAGTACCCACGCGGATGACCTCACACTTTCCCTTGTTTAGTGCCAATTGCCACTTTTCGCACCATACAGAAATTCTCTCTAGATCATTTTGTAATTGGAATTGATAGTCTGATGATTTTACTAGACGGTAAATTACAGCGTTAGCTGCGAACAGTCTAAGGGGGCTGCTCAGATTGTCACCCAGATTATTTATGTAAATCAGGAACAGCAGAGGGCCTATGACACTACGTTGCCGAATGCCGGCTATCACTTCTGTTCTACTCAATGATTTACCGTCTGTCACTACAAACTGTGACCTCTCTGAGAGGAAATCACGAATCCAGTCACACAACTGAGACGATACTCTATATGCACGCAATTTGATTAATAGTTGCTTGTGAGGAACGGTATCAAAAGCCTTCTGGAAATCTAGGAATATGGAATCGATCTGAGATCCTTTGTCGACAGCGCTCATTACTTCATGGGTATAAAGTTGTGTTGCACAAGAACGATATTTTCTGAATCCGTTTTGGTTCTGTATCAATAAGTCATTTGCTTCAAGGTGATTCATAATATTCGAGTACAGTATGTGCTCCAAAATCCTACTGCAAATTGATGTCAGTGATATGGGTCTGTAATTCAATGGGTAGCTCCTAATTCCTTTCTTGAATATTGGCGTGACCTGTGCTACTTTCCAGTCTTTAGGAACAGACCTTCCGTCAAGTGAGCGGTTGCATATGATTGCTAAGTAAGGCGCTACTGTGTCTGCATACTCTGAAAGGAACCTAATTGGTATACCATCTGGACCGCAGGACTTGCCTTTCTTAAGCGATTAGAGTTATTTCGCAACACCTAAGATATCTACTTTTAGGTCACTCATGTTAATAGATGTTCTGGTTTCGAATTCTGGAACATTTACTTCGTCTTCTTACCTGAAGGAATTACGGAAAACTGCATTTAGTAACTCCGCTTTAATGGCACCATCATCGGTAACATTTCCATCGCTATCGAGCAGTGACGGTATTAACTGTTTTTGGCCACTGGTGTACTTTACATACGACCAGAATCTCTTTGGGTTCTCTACCATATTTTGATACAATGTTTCATTGTGGAAACTATTAAAAGTATCTCGCATTGACGTCCACACTAAATTTCGAGCTTCCGTGAAATGTAGCCAGTCTTGGGGATTTTGCTCTGTCAGATGACCTTGAACGTAAATAAATGTAACATACTGCGCATACATAGGAGAAGAAATCGACTACTGTAGAACTGCAGTACTGATGACAAATTAATGGCTCTGAGCACTATGGGACTCAACTTCTGAGGTCATCAGTCCCCTAGAACTTAGAACTACTTAAACCTAACTAACCTAAGGACATCACACACATCCATGCCCGAGGCAGGATTCGAACCTGCGACCGTAGCGGTCTCGCGGTTGCAGACTGTAGCGCCTAGAACCGCACGGCCACTCCGGCCGGTGATGACAAATTAATGGAAACAGTGTCTGCCGTAAAATATCTAGGAGAAACTATCCAGGGCGACCCTGTGTAGAATGATCAAATAAAGCAGTTAGTAGGAAAAGCGAATGCCAGAGAGATTCATAGGGAGAATCTTAAGGAAATGTATCCCAACCACGAAACATGTTGCTTACAAAGAGCTTGTGCGTTCGGCTCTTCAACATTGTTCACCAATCTGGTACGCTTACCAAATAAAACGGACGGAGAAGATCCAAAGGAGAGAGGCGCTTTGCGTCACGGAATCGCCTGGTCGACGCGAGAGCGTCGCAGAGATGGTCAACAAACCCGAGCGGCAGGCGCTGTGGAACACGGAGAGGTTTCCTATTGAAATTCCGAGAGAGCACTTTCCGGAATAATCGGGCGACATGTTACTTCCTCTCCCATACGTCTGGCGAAATGACTACGGCGAGAAAATTCGGAAAGTTTGAGCTGATACTGCCAACAATCATTTTCCTGAAGCGCCGTTCGCGACAGGAAAGGGGGAGATTGTTGTCAGTCAGCGGTACCGGAGGTAGGCTCCTCTTGAGGAGTGTGACGTAGACGCAGGTTAATTTCATGTGGTCGTCCCACTTCAACTCGCTTTATACGCCTACTCCAAGATATTTTAGGTGAGTAACTGTTTGCAGTGACTGTTCTGTAATTTAGTAATCACACACTAAAGGGTCTCCCAGGGTATATACTGGCAGTACGTTGCGTTTGTTCGTGTTGAGGGTCCGTCGCGACTCCCTGGACAAAGCGTCGGTCCTCCGCACGCCTTCCTGCGCTTCGCTGCAGTTTTCTACAGTCGTGACTCGTCTGCATACAACACCACCGACCGCGGAGTGCCTCCTTCAACTTCCGACGTCGTATGTTAGGTTCTTGATATCTACTGTGGAAAAATAACGGTCCTATAACGCTGCACTGGGGCACTCCCGAAGTTACTTGTACGTCTGAAGACTTCTCTCCCTGCAGAATAACACGTTCTGTTCCGTTTGCTAGACACTCTTCAGTCCAGTCAGACAGCTGATCTGATATTCCGCACGCTCCTATGTTGTTGATAAGGCGGGCGTACGAAACTGTACCGAAAACCTTTCGCAAGACAAGGAAGAATTTAGAATGAAAACCAGGTGCCTTTGTCCCATAGTGGTCAACGGTTTTGAAAGAAGAAGTAGACATACCAATCGCGCCGATATGTGAAACAATTTTGTGATGTCCACTATTTAAGGACGACGGATGGCACAGTTTATGTGAGTAGAATTCGTTACACAAAACTACGTAACTGTTTTAATGTACGTTCGGAATATGGAGCAGACTTGAGCAGAATTTCAAGATGGAAGATGCTACAGCAATGGTGACATGTAGCCAGCGCAGGTCACGTGGTCAGATTGTCGAAACAAGAATAAAGCAGTAAAAAGGTATACGTTCGGCGCTTTTAACCCGGTGCGTAAGAAACGGTCGGACAGATTTCCATCGTTTGTTTTCAATGCGTAGCAGAACTATATTATAACAGAATGTAGACACATTCAAGTCGAAAGACGGTTTCGTCATGAAAGCATTAATCTTTCAGAGTGCTAAATGTATTACCTTGGTGAGAGGAATAGAAAGGCAAGCTCACTAGAGTATACGTCACACTGCAGAATTGCTCGTGATAAATACTTCGTCGTAGTCGATATTATGACGTCACCGTAGGTCTATCACAGAGAGAGGACTTTCGCGATCAGTAGCTACTGATATACTGTCGCAAAACAAAGCTCCAGAAATACTCAATAAGGTCGTGAAAAGATTACGAAGCGGTACAAAGATTGTCACTTCACTTACAATGTACAGGAATGTGAAACTGCGCACTTAGCGAGCATCGTGTGAATGCCAGATCTATGATCAACAGTTGGAATGGGCCAACTCGCGCAAATATCCGGGAGCAGCTGTTTGTAGGTACGTGGAATGTGACGACCACAGAGGGCCAGTGGCAGGCGAGACGCGAGCCAGACTTGGGATCGTAGGCAGGACACTGGGGGGGGGGGGGGGGGGGGGCGGTCAGCCCAGGGAGAGCGACCGCTCTCAAGTCGCTCGCGCGTCCCGTCTTGGAATGTGGTCCAGGCGTGTGGGAGCCGCACCAAAGAGGACAAGCAAGGGGCTCTGGAAGGCCGCAAGGACCGTTTCTGTCACTCGTGGGAGATCGCGTCGGAAACGTCGAGAAACCCGAACTTGCAGACTCTTGAAGACATACGCAAACTGTCCCACGACAGCCCGCTTACAACGTTTCACAGACGACCGTCAAGTGATGATTACAGACACGTTATTCATCTGTGACGTGTCACTACCGACCTCATCCGTCTTATGCGACTGGAACGGGAAAAAATTCTGACAGGTGTCATGGTACCTTGTACCCTCTGCCATGCACTTCGCAATGGTTTTGTAGGGTTCCATCGTCGATACGGTGAATACTCTGTTTCTACGTACGACCGGAATGTGCAAGACACCACAGTACCATTTTGGCAAAGATGTCCCAGAAGTGTAAATATGTCGTCTACAGGGCTCGCGTGATGCTTTTGCTGAGTCGCAACATGAAATGATTAATTATTATGTAGTTGGCAGCTGTATCCAGCTGAGTTGAAACCGATCGGAAAGCTGTCCGCCGTTTGCGTTTTCAAGGTGTATTAGGCGTATACTAGAGCAAAAAAGAGGCGCTTTGAAATGGAAAATAATTGTTTCTTCAGAAAAATCTTTTAAAGTACTCAATGCATTACTTTAGTAAGAAGAATGTCAGGCCAGACACATTCGATTGCTGGGGCAGCATAGGCGGCAGTGCAGGACCGTTCGTAATGAATGAGTCACCCCAGTGCCGATGTTATGACGTCACCACAGTGTATCAGCAACAAACGCCACCCGAGACCTGAGTACATGTAACGCAACTGAAGCGAAGGGAACAGTTAATGCTGGTAAGGATGCCATATTTCTAACATTCTTCGTCATTTTCTACTTGACTTAACTAATTACAACAGTACACACCACTGTTTTAGACAGAATCACCTACAGTACTGTTATCAACGCAATATCGAGGGATGCAGATATTGTTTTACGTAATAAAAGGGCTTTGCATTTTCTGTCATCAGAGAGGCGTCAGAGAACAGATTTAGCAACAGTAGTTCCAACCCGGACAGCGCCTATTGTCTTAGCGTCAGAGCAACTGGCCGAATTTATTGTCTCATTGTGGGGAAACAGCGTCGCAGACATCGACACCTTCTCTAGCAGCACGGCGGCAGTGATACGGTCCCGAAAAGAAAAGACGACGGACGTTTTCAAAGAAATCTAGAATTGTTATTCACGTTTAACTCGCCAAGAATACGGACGGCGTCTGACGCAAGTATGCCGTCGCGAGCAGCTCCGTTCCCAGCTGTTCGCTCGGAAACTGATACACGTCGCATCATTTTAATTGTTCGTTTATCTCATACTCACGAATTACAGAGCTGTGATGCGGAGAGAAATGTCATTACGACGATGAGAGATGAAGGACTTTAGTTAGCAGTAGATTAACCACAAGCACGTAACATTTCTTATTGTGTTTTCTGTCAGTTAAGGGAGACAGCACTATGTACTTTCAGTTGATTCCTCTAACCAATGGAAGTAAAAAGTAGAACATCTAAACGAGTTTGTCAAATTACATCTTCGCCTCATTATATAGGGGGACCCGATTTGATAGCGTGTCTGGTTTGCAAACGGAGATTCAGCCGTGGGCAAAAGTTTGCTACCGTTACTAACTAGAGAGGCGTCCTTACTTCCCAAATAACGCAGTGCACGCAGCGAGAGCTGAATAACATGCACAAAAATAAATAAGACGAAGTTACAATATCGATTTTGTCGGTTTTTTTCTGGTTTCAATATATGTCAGTGGCACAAGACTAACAGAGCGTGTGTGACGTTATGGTGTACGCTGAGGAACGGTTAAGCATAATATGTCAGAACAAATGGGTGCTGTCAGTTCCTTACAACCTGACAACGACGTAGCTTCATTTGTTACCAATACTGACTAAGCTGAAAGCTGCTAAATATTCAATCCAGAACCGTAAGTGGATAATCTCCAAAACAGCAGCTGCAAGTTTCGATATTTACATCGAAGCATCGAAACAAAAGTAGTATGCGGCATTCACAGAAATGTTCTGTGTACGAGAGAAAATTTACTACATAAAGCCAGTGTATTAAAGAGAAATTAAAGACGCCAATAGTACATAGTAGTTTAAGCTTAGCAACTCTGCCCTAATTTGGATGTGGTTTCAAAGATCAGGTACACTTGACAGCAAAAAAAGTGGAAGTGGGTCACTGCCGAATACAACCAACATAATGCAGCTGTGTTGCAGGTCCTCTAAACACCAAAACCCCGTGGGGTACAGTTGTTTGACTACACACAATGGGTACCGCAAGAGACTACTAAAGTACAAAGGTCTTTATGGCAGTCAGTCTAAGGGTCAACTACTATCGTCATACAAAACATATTACAAAACAGGTTCTTAGCGATGAGACACCCCATAACACTCATAAACTAACCTTAATTACAACAAGTGACATTCCAAAAGTTCTGAGAAAACGGATTATTTTACCCATATCGTACAGAAATCCTTAGTCAAAATTAAATACTTGAGACAATATATGGAGTTACAAAGCTGTACAGCAATTGGAAAAAGGTTTTTCGCTCTCGAAAAGGTTTTCCATACACGTGCCGAACGTTGCTCAACGGCGAGTGGCTCTGGAAACTGGGTATTGGACGAACAAGTAAAAAAATGCGATTAAAGGCAACACGCACTCTACGGAAATCTCAACATTAACAGCGAATCACCAGTAATACCATTGTTCTCGTAAAACACCAACAGCTACGTGAACACATATTTGAACTTTAAATGACATGACCAACGTCGTAGTTCTGGACCTGGATTCAAACCCATCACCTATAGCCATTGCTAACTAAGCTAAGCTTTGTTTGGGCCTTTTTGAGACCTGATCACTAGGCATAAAGAGACGTGAAGTATAGACGTTTGCACCAGTATCAGTTATCAATTCAGATCCTGAAAATAAATGACGAAAATTTTTGTACTGTACTGGGAATCCTGTCATAACAGTTACCTTCCTGGGAACTACCTCCCACGACGTTTAATATGGTGTCATTCACAAGGAACAAGGTATGCTCATGTTTAAAGTTGAAATGCCGTCACGTAAAGCTTGTGACAGGGATGTGAACCCAGCACCTAATCGGTTTGTTAATGAAGTACATAAAATCAGAAGTTAAATATCAAATGTTTTCACCAATACCGAGATGTTGGAACCTTAAATGACGATAGAATTGTTTTTGCCTGACTGGGATTCGAACCCAGCATCTAGCGCCGTCTTTTTTTAGCCAGGAACAGACGATAGCTACTGTTGGTTCACCAGTAGCGAGATGTGCGCATGTTTAGCTAGACATCAGGCGACGAAAAGTTCTGTGCTGAATGGAATTCAAACCCCGCACACGTGGTCATGAAGGCATTTCAACTATCAAATTCTTTTCCACTAATAGCTAGGAGTGGTATGTTCGTACTTTCAATGATGTGATGGAAAATACTCTGCTGGCTAGAAGTTGAATCCACAACACATCGTCGTTGGTGATCACAACGAAGACAACGTTAAACCCAAATCCGTTTTCGCTAGTAGGATGGAGAGGAAAGTTTGAACTTGAAAAGATGTAAGGAAACGTTTGATCTTGTTATGTTGTGATAAAAAGCTCATCATGTGGCTGTGAGTTGAAACGAACACGCTACAGCTGACAACGCACGAAGAGACGTTGAAAATGCTACTATTTTTCACTAGTAGTTCGGAGTGCACATGCCAGGGCTTGAAATGAAATAATGAATATTTTGTGCTGATTAGGATTCGAAACCAGATAGGTGACTTTCGAGGAGGCCTAGAAAAGTTTGCAATCTTGGGGAACACAGTGAAATCGAATTCGAATCCCAGTCCAGCACCACAGTTTTCAACGTCTCAGTTTCAAATAAAGTAAGAGCCTTGTGAACTTGCATGGCCATTGGTTCATTAAATGAAATACGTTTTCTAGTTTACGACGGCTTGCGTGTGACAGAGTCTCTGCCTTCCGGGGTTTCTCCATCTGTCACAGCTCAAACGAATGCCGCTCTGCCCAAGTCGGCAGCGAAGGGATGTTATCTTTACTGCGGATATTGAACTACGGAGTTTACTGGCGTTCTGAACTTGGCGTTGCTAGGGGTGAAGGAGAGTTACTTGTGTGCGTTAAAAATCTTCACCTGACGTGAGATGTGAACCTACACGTTTTACACATCAGTACAAGATTAATCCAACAGGCCACAGAACCCCCTGCCAAGCACACAATTATCAATTGCAGAGTATTCATTTAGATGTAGATGCAGACGTCAAGTGACGGGTAACAGGAAGGAGAGCGGGATCTGGGAATGGATAGAAGTGCAGAAGTGCAAAAAATAAGCGTGAAATGCTTGCAGAGTTTTTGCTTACTTAGATGTATGCCACAGTTCGTTTTATCTTAGGACCGAGAGATAAGGAGGGACTGTTTTCAGAACGAAGAATGGGTTACAGGGAAGGGGAGATCAAAGAATACGGTTTCATAGGTGTTGAGAGGAATGAGAGAGAGTAAAGACAGCAGCAATTAGAAGAGAAAATGTAGCGTCAATGGAAACCCCTAGATTTGTTTATAAAGCTTTGGGGGAATGAAATAGAAGGGCACTTGCGGCGGTAGTGTCAGAGAGAGAGAGAGAGAGAGAGAGAGAGAGAGAGAGAGAGAGTGTGTGTGTGTGTGTGTTTGAGAGAGAATAGAGGAGATATTAACAACGAGTAAACATAATATTAAATCGTTTGCGTATTGTGTGGAGGATGGAGGGTGTATTCATGGATGGAAGGGAAGAGAGAGATGTATTTGAAATAATAAAAACTACTGTGACTCAGTCCATCTACGCTGATTAGTTTGTAAGTATCTAGACAGGGTATAAATGAAATCAAAGTAGAATATTTAATAAACTATATATTCAAAAGAAACCCACTTGAATTAAAAAGGCAGCTCAAAGGAAAACTAACCCATATTGTATCTTTTCTGTTGCCACGCGATCTTCCACTAGCTACTAATGAGGAAAAATAACGAAAAAGAAGACATAAGAAAACATTTTAAGGACTCTAATATTTTATCCAGAATCCTTCATTATTTTGTACTTCTATCATGCGTCTTGGCATAGAATGTATAAGGCGTCGGATGTAACATCCTGAAGAAGCAACTTTCTCCCAGGCTTCCAGGACGCAGTCCCAAAGAGTGTCCGCAGTAGTTGGTTGGTTTCGTGGCCAGTCCTCTGTTAATGTTCTGGCGGCCTCAGCCCACATGTTTTCCGTGGGGTTCATTTCAGCCGCCCGTGGCGGCCAGTCCATGACGTTGACGCCAATCGTGGAGAGCCGCTGCTGAACAAATGCAGACTTGTGAATGGGACAATGGTCCTCTTGCAATGGTCCTCTTCTGCGTACAGCATTCGCACTGACGGAATCATCACATTTTCCAATATGTGGACATACTGCACGCTGTCCAGAGTTCCTTCTGTTGTGTGAAGAATTCCCGCCCCTCTCGCAGAAATCCAACCCCAGCAGGTAACAGATAGCCAGCCACTTCTTCTCGTCGTGGTTACATATTCGCGTCGATGGCGAGACCCTTGCATCCTGTAAACGATTCGTGGACCGTCGTTACTGGTGGAAAACACCTTCTCATCAGTGAAAATGACATTGTCCCACGACGCCCTCATATGGAGCTCCGCCAATGCTAGCCGGTATAAAACTTTGTCTTCACTGAGCTCTTGTTTCACGGCAGATCGTCGTGCATGCAGTCCAGCGTCTCTCAGCCTTCGGCGAATCGTCTCACTGGAGCCGGGGAAGTTGGTCTCCCGCCGCAACAGCTTCGCGTTCAGGAAGGGATTTTCTCTGCTCCTAGACACTAGGTCCCTGTCTTTCTGCTGTGAGCTCACTCTCTTCCTGCCTGAGCCAGGAGCCCTGTTGCTGGTGCCTCTTTCAAGGCAGATCCTCCACCATCTCGTTGCAGTGGTATGTGGTACGCCATACCGTCTGCCAGCTTCTCTGATGGAACATCGTCCTTCTTCAGTGAGAGCGACATCTCGAGTAGACCTCTCCCAGTGAGTCATTATGGCAGACAGCCTGATGTGTATTTCTGCTTGCCGCTCTCATACTGATTCCAGGAGAGGAGGTAAACATATTTACGTCAAACGGAGCGGCAGAGGCAGAGGCATGCGGCGCAGCCGTGCTGGCTCGTTCCGGGCTGTTGGCCCACCAACGCCACCGCCAGTTCGCTCACTTCCGTCTCGCCTCGGCCAGCCTGGCTGGCCCGTAGCTCGCGAGCCGCGGCTAGTACAGACCAGGGCCGCAAGACCACGATCACCCCTTGAAGGATCAAAAGTTACACCTAACCTACCCAAGTCTGTAGTGTAAACTAACGCAGCTGCAGCTGTTATACTATACCATGTGCAGGCACACCTACAGTTGACGATTCATACAAATATTTGACGAACAATACGTTCAAAAATACATTTATTTTAAACATAGTTACCACAAAATATTTCACCTAGCTAGCAGTAGCATGAAGCAGGAAACTATTCTTTCTTGTAAGCGCTCTGCATTAGATGTAGCCTTAAGAAAACGTGTATTCAACCACGACAGCTAAGCGGAATGTAAAAGTAAACAGGTTTGGCGGCAGCTTCTCCAAATAGTAGTACATACGTAGTATATAATAGACTTTTGTGCACTTATAACATGTACTCAGTTTCTCTGAAACAATACGTGCTTAGTTTAGTTAGGTTTAAGTAGTTCTAAGTTCTAGGGGACTGATGACCTCCGAAGTTAAGTCCCATAGTCCTCAGAGGCATTTGCACCTTTTTTTTTTTTTTTTTTGAGAAATGCCTTAAGATTTGCAACTAAGCATGCTACTCCTGGCTACTACTGAATACGAATTTGATTATTAACGTGTCTTCATAACCATGTGTGCGGCGTTCGACTCTGTCAGCATGGACGTTTCCGTCGCTTTATTTCTAGTTAAACGTGCGCACATCTCGCTGATGGTGGACCAACAGTGAACATGTCTCGTCTGTTCCTGGTTAGACAACGACGGCGGTAGGCGCCGGGTTCGAATCCCGGTCACGCCCGGGTTCCCGGGTTCGATTCCCGGCGAGGTCAGGGATTTTCTCTGCCTCGTGATGACTGGGTGTTGTGTGAAGTCCTTAGGTTAGTTAGGTTTAAGTAGTTCTAAGTTCTAGGCGACTGATGACCATAGATGTTAAGTCCCATAGTGCTCAGAGCCATTTTGAATCCCGGTCAGGTAATACAACTTCAGTCGTCCTTTAAAGTTCCAACCTCACTACTGTGATATCAACATTCTGATTTTATGTACTTATTCAACAATCCGATTAGGTGCTGGGTTCGCATTCTTGTCACCAGCATTACATGATGTCATTTCAATTTTAAACATGTGCATCCTTTGTTCCTTGACTATGTAACACTGTACAACGTCTTTCGAGGTTAATTACCAAGAAGGTAATTGTCATGTTAGGGTTCCTGGTTTCGTACAAACATTATCCTCATTGACGTTCAAGTTGAGAATTGATAACTGATACTGGTGCAAACGTCAATATTTGAGGTCTCTTTCTGCCTAATGCTCGAGTCTCGATAAGGCACAAAGCTTTGCTTGGTTAAAAATGGCTTTATGTTCTGGGTTTGCATTCCGGATCCAGAACGAAGACGTTGGTCATGTCATTCAAGGTACAACTTTGTGTACAAGTAACTGTTGACGAGTAATGTGAACAATTATATTACTTGTGATTCGCTGTTAATGTTGGGATTTCCGTAGAGTGCTTGCCGCCGTTAATCACGTTTTATTTTAACTGCTTAGTATTACATAAAGTTGATGCAAAACCTCTCCCCATTAAACGTTGAACGACGTTCAGCATGTGTTGGGTAAACCTTTTGGACAGCAAAGAATTTGTTTCCAATTGCCATACAACTTTATAAATCCATATAGTGTCTCAAATATTTAATTGTGCCTAAGGATTACTGAACGATTTATGTGACAAAATTAGTTTTCCCATAACGTTTGAAATGTCACTTATTGTAATTAAGTTTAGTTTACAAACGTTAAGGACTGTCTGCTCTCTTCTGTACTATCATGGTGTTGCTTTACATCTGGACGGGCTGTCATAAAGACCGGTGTTCTCCAGTAGTCTCTCGCGGTATCCATTGTGTATCTTACAATGACTGTACTGTGTAGGGTTGCGACGATGTGCAACACAGATATGCTATGTTGGTTGCATACGGTCAGGTGCAACCTACACGTTGGAATTCAGGGGAGACCCACTTTTTCTGCTGTCTAGTGTACATGTACTCTCAGATGCAGTGATAAGAGTGTAGTGATTCGACTTATGAGGACCAAAGTTAAGTTGTCCAGCCAATAACATAAAATAAAGCTCCGCAAGCTCACGTCTCGACAACAGTATTTCAATTATTTAGACGAGTCAGGAGACGCGGATGAAGACTTTGACTTATTACCAACACATGAAGAATTACTGACGAAGGCTAATGAATCTGATGGATTAGGTGACTGACAAAGAAAGGAACTATACGACCTGTTGACACAGTTTATCAATGCCTTTTCTAAGAAACGGGGAATCATAGCCAACTATGTATTCGACATGAAAGTTTAGCCCCACAGCACCTCCTGTAAAACCACTTATGCAGTTCTGCAATCCCGCAAGGAAGCAGTACGACAGGAAAGCCACAAAATGTTAAACTGGAGAATAGTTGAGCCGTCTGACTCTCTATATTCGAGCCCATTATTGTCTATATTTAAACAGGACGGAAGTGTTAGGCTTGTTCTAGACGCTAGGAACATCATCAGAATTATTGTTACTGTGGGTACCCGACCGGAAGCATTGGAGGAGCAACTAAAAAGGTTTTATGGTATCAAATTTCTAACCTCCATCGACCTTCGAAGTAGCTATTGGTAGGTGAAGTTATCGCCATCTTCAAGGAAGTACACAGCCTTTATCTTTGCGGGTCGGTCATATCAATTTTGTGTTGCACCCTTTGGCTTGAATATTAGTTCAGCTGTATTTATTTCGGGATTTGACCATGTCTTAGGTCATGATTTACTGGAAAAATAACTGTCTATGTCGATAAGCTCTTCGTACCCTCGACTTCATGGGAGGAACATTGTGGTGTCACCGCCAGACACCACACTTGCTAGGTGGTAGCTTAAATCGGCCGCGGTCCATTAGTACATGTTGGGCCCGCGTGTCGCCACTGCCAGGATCGCAGACCGTGCGCCACCACACGGCAGGTCTCGAGAGACTGACTAGCACTCGCCCCAGTTGTACGGACGACTTAGCTAGCGACTACACGGACGAAGCCTCGCTCATTTGCAGAGCAGATAGTTAGAATAGCCTTCAGCTAAGTCCATGTCTACGACCTAGCAAGGCGCCATTAGCCTTAGATAGCTTGTATCTAAAGAGTCTCACTTGTATCGCCACAATCTCCAGATGTCTCATCAAGAACGATGTATACAAAGGATGGATTAAAGTTAAGTAGTCCAGAAGCTACGTACTTTTCTTTATAGCATTCATTACGTATCCTGCTTCAGACCTCACTCCATCCTTCGTGAGTTAGCGCGTGCATCTTGGCCGCCTCTTTCAATTCGTGTGCGTAGTGTTGGCAAGTCTGCCGACACTACAAACATCTTGACTTGATTTGAAAAATCTTCGTGATGTTTGCTAACTTTGGCGTTACTGCCAATTTACAGAAATCAAAGTTTGTAAAAAAAGAAGTAAAATTCCATGGTCATATCATCTCTTCTGAGGGAATTTCTCCCAATCCTAACAAACTGTTTGCAATAAGGATCTTCCCTGTGCCCTCTACCAAAAGACAATGAAAAGGTTTTCTAGGGTTAACGTCTTTCTTTCGTCGCTTTATACCAAATAAATCCATGAACCATCCAGTGTTGCACAATCTACTAAAGACAAACGTTCATTGGTTATGGACCTCTGAATGTCAACCAGCCTTTGAAAAACTCAAACAAGCTCTTCTGAATAGCAATATCCTCACTCATCCAGATACGAACTCAGAATTCTGACGCCTCATTTCAAGGCTTGGGCGCATGTTTGTTCCAGCTAAAGAAAACTGGTGATAAAGAAGAGATTAGGACAGATAGTTTCGCCAGTCGTGTGCTGACGGAGTGCGAGAGATCTTACTCTGTTACGGAGTTAGAAGGATTGGCAGTTGCATGGGCGTTACGCCGTTTCAATTATTACATTTATGGTCATCCGATCAAAGTATATTACGACCATCAAGCTCTTAGTTTTCTCCTCTCGTGTGAGCTCTATCATCCGAGACTTACACGCTGGTGCCTATTTCTGCAAGGCTACAATTTCGAAATTGTTTACGTAAAAGCAAGAACAACATCGTTTCAGATGCATTGTCACGCATGCCGGAAGGTATGCCGGAGCCTACAGAACTTGTAGAACAGGTTTCCAATCACAAGATACACCTTGATCCCTTGAATAGTAGTTATTTTCTATGTCTTTGCTGACAGATGGGTACTCTGCAAGAAAGTGACCGTAAATGGAAGAGTGTCAAACAGCTTCTACAAGACAACCCTAACAATCGTTTGTCGAAATTTTATAAATCACACAATGGTGTTTTATTTCATCGCACATCTATGTTGACGGAGCAATGGTGTGTTTGTATTCCTGAGGAGTGCGTTGAATATCTCATATGGTACACACACCTATCCTGGGGACATTATGGCCCTGAGAAGTGTAAAAGAAAGATTTCTGCCTATTGCTACGTTCCCAATCTGCATAAGAGAATTCACGAATTGCTAAGCACTTGTTTAACCTGTCAGAAGGCAAAGCCCTTCAATCTTTCGAATGCCATACCTTTGAATCCTATCTACACCGAGCGTCCTTACCAAATAGTCAGTCTCGACTATGCAGGTCCACTTCCGAGAGGAAGAGGAGGTGCTAAGTACCTTGTTGTTTTGCTAGACCTCTTCACTAAGCGCGTGCGTTTATACGTGATGAAGTCTTCCAGTGCAAAATCTTTAGTAAGACGAATGGAAAAGGATTATTTTCCTCGTTTTGGTAAGCCGGAAACCATGTTGTCTGATAATGCTTCAAACTTCGTTGGAAAAAAGTGGAGGCTGTTTCTTGCCAGTAATGGTATTTCAATTTCAAGATTTAGATCCCAAAGTAACCTGACAGAATGAATCTTCAAAGAATATAATCGATTTATTCGCACCTATCTACCGAATCAGCAAACACGGTGGGTCGATTTCTTTACTCCATTTGAAGAGAGTGTAAATAACCTTCCACACACTTCGACCGTTTTGACACCTTCAGGCAAAAGGAAAGCAATGAATGGACTGATCCTATCCACAAGATACAAGGTCCAGAAGTAAATCTAGATAATAAGTTAAGACAAGCCCTGATCTCTATCACAACTCATGCTAATTTAAGAAAAAAGGCATTTGACAAGCATGTCAAAAAAGTTCTGTCGTATCGCTTGAACGAGCGTGTTCTTCTGAAGCACATTTCAAACCATCTCTCAACTTACGTAAAAATCGTAATTGGCAACACCTATACGAAGGACCGTTTATTATAGTCAGGCAGCCACATATTGGTTGTTATGTGTTGGTGGATCCAGTTAGTGGACGAGTAAAAGGACTTTACCACCATGTAGACCTAAAGAATTACCATGAAAAACATTTAAAAAATCATTTGTTATGTTAAGCAGCAACTTGAAGCAAGAGTGTGATCTGCTTAGAAAGTATGTGAGTCAACAGCATACACATGTATTCTGCAGGTGACGTAATCATTTGAGTGAGGTGGACGCAAAGTAATGATGGAGCTTGAAGGATATGAAGTGATTGAACAAGGTATTTGGAAAATAAGATTTCTCTTAATATTTTCTTAAGCCATAGATGGTTGCAGTCTTTGAACTGAGTAAGGGATGTGGCGAAGTGCCACCTCCTGCTTTAGTTTTAATTTATGACAAATCTCCCTTCTACGAAGTAGTAAAGGTTTTCTTTAAATTCCTCATTTTATTTAATACTACGAGACATCCAGAAATGTGCATTTATGATGATAATTAGGTCCTGTATTGGAGAAACTTAGAGAGACTATTCCTATGCCACGAGTATCATATAGAAACCTTCGATACTAAGATACTTAGTTGAGGGCCGAGATAATCTGCTAATATTCTACTGCTATGTCAGCATGGCGTGATTTTGAGATACATTTGACGATGCTTTGGAAGTGGATTTGTGCGACATTTTAATACTGAAGTCAAGATATGCGGCGTGGATGACATTAAAGGCGGTGTAGCCAAAGAATGAATTTGCTAAACTGATTATTTCACCTATTATGCATCTTCGTATCTTTTATTTCTTTGCATTATCCTATTGTAGTTTTCTTCTTTAGCGTTCTTACCTTTCTACCTTACCCGGCAGGGGAAGAAATTTGGAAATTGGTTCAAAACACTTGACGTGTGTATATTGTGTTTACTGACGATCGTGGTTCATTGGTTAATGCATATCTGCAGTTACTTATCGAAATATGATGTAAATCTGATTTGCTGTGAGCAAAAGCAGCCTAGGAAATATGAATAATTTTCCCGATTTCTATTAGATGAAATTTTGAACGTGAACTGTTCGGCACACAAAAGAGGGTATATTTTACTGATTATTGATGTAACGGACTAAATTAACAAAGAAACTAAAAAAAGGCTGATAGAGAACAATAAGAAGAAAAGAATCAGATTTACAATACATATAAAATCTAAAGTGCTTGAGAAGCACCATTCATAATAGCAAACACGACTTTCGTTAGGTCTTGGACAGTAGTTAAAAAAGCTATGTATATTTTGTAAATGATCCTTTTATGATAAGTAATTTTAACATTATCTGTGCTACTCTGTGGTATAAAGACACCTATATGGATACGTATGGACTGCTGCGTATGACTCACTTAATTACAAAATGATGGACACATACATAAATATGTGCGTGTAAAATCGTAATCTGACACATGTATGGACACGAAAAACTAGTTATCTCTTGTATGAATCAAAACTGAGATAAACTTATGGACACGTCGGATATTCCGCGGGTGAAGTAGCATTGTAAGTATTCTCACGTTGCAACGACGATACAGTGGTTATCAGACAAAGGATAGACAAGCTATTGTACTTACTGCAATCGGTAAACGTAGTCATTTTCATCGACGACGGTTCTTCGTCGCTGGTGCAGTCAATTTACCGTCCAGGTTGACCATGTCGCCTTGACGAGCTGCTCCAGTACTCATGATTCAACAAAGTGCACAAGTTATACAACGATTGGTAGCCACTGAACTATCTGCCTCGTGCAGGACGCGGACTGCCAACGCTGTTAAACCTCCAGTTCGTTACCACGTGACTGCGAAGCACTGTGGCAACATTCAATGACTGCTTGCCGGCCCGCGCTCAACAATAAGCACTCCTCTCCATAACAGGCGCGAGCATGCTCCAGATTTGAGATGAAAATGGAAATAAAAATAATAAAACGGTTAATAAACTACGCGCGATTTTACAATATTTGCATGAAAAGTACACTAATGATGACTTTTCCCTAACTATGAAAATTGATACGGCAATATTGCTAAATACATTACTTAAAAAAGACCTGTACAAGACGAAATGTGTTTTGCTCAGGGTTGCTAATGAAAGAATATGAAACCTAGACATAAGCCATGAATAATATATAATACATATGTGCATAGTATGTATAGTAATTTTTATTCTCTTAAATTCTTACTCCATATTCCCTTAGATTAAAATACTAGTTAATGAGCAAGACCTAATACAGATTTTTTTTCTCTGTATTTTCATGTGCTGAAACTTGAATTGGAATGAGATTAAGACAGCCCCCAAACTGACACATTCTTCATTGAACCAGTCATCAACTTTCCTGACTCCCGACACGACCCGATGGATCGTTGAGTCAAGAAATATCTCGTACCCCTTCACATAGTGAAATTCCCTGTGTTTTCCACCAGAATGTGAAAAGGTGATCCCCAGTTATAGTGCAGTGAAAATGAAAGGTGATGAAAGAACTCCGCTGTGAAAATCACCCGACTTCATAAGAAATACTCCCAACCACCAAGTGAAGAGTGACATTGCTACGAAAAAGACTGATGGAAGTTTTATTTTCTGTTCAAAATTTTCCTCTTGGTTCAGATTAATGTACTGGATCTTTTTAGAAAAAAAGATTTTGGGTAGCCTGCGATTCATTTGAAACTTGGTGCTTTTTAAATCTTATTTGGCGAAAGTTTTATTTATTTCGTTTATCTATAGTATTTTGTCTATGTATTGGTAAAATCTTCTTCAATTAAGCCATAGACAAAGGTCAGATTTTTATCTGATTTAAGACCCATTCTAGCATCGTTACTTGTATTTCAAATTATATTACAGAAAAAGGTTCACCGTCTTTTCCCAAGGGGGTTTTGTTTAAAAGGCTTTAATTGCTTATTCTATTTTAAGGCATGTTTTATCATACTTGCTCTTCTGTGTGTTTTAGATCACTGAAGAGTGTGATCCCCTCTGTTTTATAATTGATATCTGTTTGAGAAGGGAACATGTTTGGAATACCAGACACAGCAGTTCCTGTATAAAAGCTGCTGAAAAATGTGGCAACAACAGAGGAATTATTATCTAATTTAATGTTTAAACTTTACAGGTTTTAGAGAAACATGACTGACTAATAACAATAAAAGCCACGAGAAATAAGCAAATTTCTAAAATGGCCATCTTTCTATGAGTTACTTGGTAAAATGAAATTGTGAACAGGTATTGTAATATTATTGGGCTTCCCATCGTATGAAAGGTGTGAGTACCCTAGGAAAGGCGTTCACCTAGCTGTGTATTAAATGATCAACTTATGAGGTGAAACCTATCCTTTGAAAGACATTTGTTTTAAATAATTTACGTAACTATAAAGATTCACATCTAGCGCTAACGCTAATACATCGATTGCGCAGTCAAAGAAATACTTTAACAGAAGCAGAACTGAGCATTCTGCTTGGATATAAATAAATTTAAAAAAAAACTTTGTAGTTCTTCAGATTTTATCGTACTTCTGCTTGTAATGTGAAAGTGTAAAGAAGGTCGTCTTTAAGCCATAAAAGTGAGCGGTCTTACCAGCATGCAGACAATAGTTATAAATTAATAAAATTCAAGTAATTTATGTTCGAGACTGTAAATCGGCAAGTTATTGTTATGAAAGTGTTGAACAGTGCAAGAATTGTCTTTAACGAAGGAGAAAAGTAATGACTGTAATTTGTGACAAAAACGTGAACCAAGAAGCTAGCATAGGACAGGCTGAAATCTGATCGCACTATACAGTCAGAAAATTTCTTATGTAAATTATATTGTGTATAAATAAACCCAAATTGCTTGTGAGAATTATTTGAATATATTTAGTGTTTACCTGACTTCTTATTCTGTTCTTTTCCTTTATTTTTTTACCTCTATGTCATATTATTTTTATAAATGTCAAAACAGCCTGTACTACAGCAGCGAATACTGCGGCATCCTGGTCGTAGACAGAAGGCCACTCTTTGTCGTCTATACATCTCATAGCTGCCCCATTTACTAATGATTTCATCTGCAAATGCAATTTATTATTGTTCCTTGTTAAAGGTCTCTTAGGTAATTATAAAATTCATACTGATTACGTAAAGGAGTCCGGGTTGTTCTTTTCCAAATGATAGAAGCCTTTGCATAATCAAAAACTAACCTCCTTCTCAAAACGATCAGGAACCGACCAGAAGATGGACGTCTTCGGCCTCTTCCGTGTTTCCCGTGACAAAGCTGTGCCAAACTGGGAGCACAACAATCTAGTATGAAACACAATATATATATAACTATCAGGTTAAAATTGAATCTATTGAAATACATTTAATTAATTTTTTCTTTTATCATACTAGAGTGTATGTGTTTTTTTCTGAGTACATGCACTTCATACCTTCCACTATGGAATGATGCATATTTTCTTGAGGTAATTTTATGATAGCTGAGATAGAATATTAAAAGACCTGTACTTCTTTCTACAAATACGCTTGTTAGTGATTTTGTGAAGAAAATTGTTGATGATTGTGCTAATGTTAAAGAGAGGAGGGACTTACACATCTTAACTTAAAAAATACTGGAAATGTCGCTGTAATTACATTATAATCGATAAGAATGGAGGCCCCATGTTTTAAATTAAAAATTTTTAGGTCATGGGGTTGGGAGAACCTTTGTTTTTCTCTCTACTCCAAGTCCTATGCTGACAGAAATTATGGGGAAAGCTCATACAGAACTAACTTGATCTAGAAGCTGCTAAAACAAATGTGGTTTTAGGTGTGTGTTTGACAGGGGGAGGGGTGATAATTCGGGTAGTTGACTAATGTCCAACTCAGTATACAGCAAATCTATGATGAACCTCACAGATAAGAAAATGGAGGTTAAGATTGTGGTGGTTAGTGTTCAACACATGGTGTTCCAAGTGGCTTATGCAAACAAAACAATATGTAATACATTACATCTCTTCACAAAGTGTATACTGCCGTACCTAAATTTCATTGTGCAAAACCAAGACACTTGTTGTTGCTTACACATCATTAGTGCATTTTATGAGGAAATTATTCTGTGCTGGGTGGTTCCTGCAACAGATTACAGCCACAATTGTGCTCTTCTATAGCTATCTCGGTTGATCTGTGGAGTGAGAAGTTTTGAACAGGTTTGGATATTAATGAAATGACATTTGTAGTGTGTTTAGATATTTGGAGCAGAGGGGGGAGGGTGTTGAAGGAGAAAAAGAGACACAGAGATAGATATTTGTTATATTTCATAGAATTGTGTTGGCTAACAAATTTAATCCATTAAGCTGTAAGATGTGAATATTTATCTTTTACTGCGTGCATTTTTAAGTGTTAGGATATAGGAATTTTTTTCTGTTACATTCATAATAATGGCGTTCCATCTCTCTTCAACAAGAATATGTGAAATTTCTCGTGATAAGTGATCAACACATGATGGTCTAAGTAACTTGTGCAACAGTATAATTATGTAATTCATTACAGCTCTTAGTAAAGCATTTCCTACCAAATTAAATTTCATAGTTCAATGCCAACAGACTGATGCTGCCGATACATCACCAACACAGGAGGTAGTTAAGTCCGTTCTGGGTTACATCTGCAACAGACTATGGACCTATCTGTGCACTTCTTCAGGTATGTTGGTTGATGAGTGAGGAGATTTAGTTCTTAATGAAGTGAAATTTGTTGCAACTGTACACGTTTGATGGAGGGGATATTGGAAAGAGAAGGTGAGAAATAGAGACAGATTTTATTTCAGAAAATTATTTTAGCTCATAAAGCTTCTCCTTCCTGCTGAAAGATGTAAATATTTATGATTTATAGCACACGTTTTCTTATAGGTTATGGGATACAGCCTTTGTCTAAACAGATGAGTACTGCTTGACCTCTCCTTTTTTCTCAATTCTCTGTATTACTGTTTGTACGGTATTACAATGCCTATGTTATTCAGAAATACGATACAGAGATCCTCGAGACATGTACGCACGCCCTTAGGAACAGGAACTGCAGCGACTAAAGCAGTTATGAAATACATGAAATTCATTCACAGTTGCAAATGTGGGCAACCGTCAGCTGCATACCCGAATGACAACAGGGAAAATTTGTGGCAGACCTCGGCTCGAAGCAGGATTTCCCGCTTATCGCAAGCAGTCGCCTGACCATTAGGCTACGCAAGCACGAGTCACGGCCAAACCCAAACCTCCATATGTCGTCAACCATGTGTCTACAATCTGCACTCGAATATCCGTTATGTATATTCCCACAGAGAAGAGGCATTTTTAATTTAACGTTGCTTGCCCTGTTTCAGCTTGTGTTGCTTACAAGTACAATAGAAAGTGCAGGCTTGTGGCCATCGTCTTCTTGAATCTCCTGCTCGCTCTGATTACGCGCATAAATTATGCCAGAATGTGCCTCGCCTCTGTCACGTACCACTGCAAATCGTTGTAACGTTACTAGTCATCGTTTGGCACAAATCTCTCCTGTAATTGGAATTTTGCGCTCAAGTAACTTATTTCTGTGCTGTAGGAAACCATATACTCATATATACTTGTTTCTCAGTTTCTGTGAACGCTCAGTGAGATTTTCTACTTTCATGTTAACGTATCATGGACTAAACACCGGCTAAAAAAATCTTAAAATTCGGCCAATTTTTGTACCTTCTGGACAGTGCAAAGTATTCTGAGCATTTTACGCCTGTTGCGTGGGTCCCTAATTAGTTTTGATTAATGTTAATTGCCACTCTTAAAATAGAAACTGCTTAATATTCTTATTCATTGGCGTTGACATAGTGTTTTTATTTGCCTTTCTATTACGAACCTCATTATGATCATCCAAGTGTCTGAGATATTGTACCTTTTCAGCAGCTCACTTTAGAATTCACTTTAGAATATCATATCACCTAACCTAGATATTGTAAAGGCGAGCAAACCATTTTGTAATGCTCATACGTTTTTATATTTCTGTTATTGCAAAGTGAAGTGAATTGAGTCTGAACAAACTCGGTTACACTTTAAATAAAAGTTACTTACAGGACCCCTTCACCTATGTCTCATATGTCTTTTCGAAAGTGTGAATGATGAGCAACTCTAGATGTCAGTCGTCGAAACAGTGATTCCTTAAAGTTAATTTTTATCTTTTCGTTTCTCATAAAGTTTCATCTTCTGTGCCCAATTGTTGTAGCGAGGGAAATATGCCGCTACATGAGTTCTGTTGTGGGTGTATCAAAGCTCAAGGGCAGCACTGAGACCTAGAAAAGTTACAGCATAGGTCAGTACTTATTCAATAACTAAGCAGAATGGATAGGGAGAACGCCTCCCATACCTTCCTACACATACTTGTGAGTTCATCTTTTGTAATTTGATTCTGCTAAAGGGAAGATGTCTTACGCCAAGGGCTTTCAGATTTGCTAGTAGCACAGGCCACAAACTCCTCACTGTGACTACGTAAGGATCGCAGCAAGTTAAGAAAAGTCGATGCCATTTGTTTCACAAAGATTCATTTTAATTATTTTTTATGCTTTTGTTATTATAATACATGTTTAGTGGGCTAATGGCATAAAGTGAAGAATTTCACTGACGCAAAGCATGTACTCTATAATACCCAACCCACTGACGACTAAACAACGCTGTTCCCCACAGGCCCACGTGCAGCTCTTGTCACAGGAACTGCTCTGTTGTGGAAGTGTGCCACTTCAGAAATAATTTTCAGTAAAATAAGTTATTATATCGAATGTGGATTCCTCTGCCGCAGTACCAGCTATATTGGCGTGACTCAAAAGTTGTACAAGGGCAGAGCCACTCCTTTCCAGGCAAGAGTGAAAGGTAGGTAATAAAGTTTACTAGAATCAACAGTGAGCGGTGTGCCACCATCATATCAACTGTGAGAGCTGCGGTTTGTCCATACCTGGTTTAGGCCATCTGCAACAGTCGCTTTCGTGTTTTGTCTCTGTTACGGAGCAGAAGACACAACCTTGATGTTCTTGAGATGGGGAACTCCACCTTATGAAGTGTCCCAATGTAACCTATGTTAGTGCTATAATCACAGACTGTAGTGATAACTCCAAACTGCCTTTGACACGGAATTCTTTGACTGTAATTATGTCTCAGTGGACCTCGTGACAAACATTAGTTCTATTCTACCCTCAAGGCACATGGCAGGCTTTCTAAAATGGTTCAAATGGCTCTGAGCACTACGCGACTTAACTTCTGAGGTCATCAGTCGCCTAGAACTTAGAACTAATTAAACCTAACTAACCTAAGGACATCACACACATCCATGCCCGAGGCAGGATTCGAACCTGCGACCGTAGCGGTCGCTCGGCTCCAGACTGTAGCGCCTAGAACCGCACGGCCACATGGCAGGCTTTACATTGCAGAAACTCGTATAGTCCCACGAACACAGGTGACAGGATTTCGTACTGAGGTTTGATGAGTTTTTCCTAAGGATATAATGTTTTATTGTTAATATCACAATACTGAAAGCCTTCTTCCTTGGTGCCTCTTCCACAAATGATACATATTTGTTCCCCAGAAGTTATTATTTTAGACGAAACTTTAATTTTGCCTGAAGAGAAAACGGTTACTGGTAGTAACGGAAAAAGACAATGCATGTTTAACAATTTGAATTATAACAATATATGTTAAAATCAGGTGATCATACGCTACAAAAAGAAGCTTAACTTCAAGAACCACTGCAGTGGGATACTCATGTACCCCAGGCACATATTTTTACATGAAATGACTACATCAGATACCTCTCTCATGAGCCATGAACTGTAACCAAAGACATAAAACTACACAGATGTACAACTTTACTGCTCCACCTTGCAGAAATTTATACGAATAATAGATGAGTGGCCTACGTAAGTAGCCTATGTAGTGCACAGAATTATCTCACCCCTTACAAATGAAACACAATTAATTAATGAAATAATTAATTTAACCTTTTAAATTGACAACTACCTCATTAACATCAATAAAGGGAGAATTTTAATAACAGGAACAACAGTTATACACAAAACGTAAACGAGTAACATGTATCAGAAATTACTTTTCTACTTTTACATTTTAATGAGGGACCGTTTATTTATCTTCGAGTAGCACTTGTATCATCTTCCAGTAAACTTAGTTCAATCCAGTAATTCCAAACGAAGCGAACTGCAGTTCTGCAAAGGACACAATGTACGACGGTAAGTCAAAATTATCCAAATCTTCCTAAAAATAACACTTTCGCGGTAGTGTGTGAAATCATACTTACCGTTGGTATTACTATGGTGGCATGCAATTCACTTGATCTTTATCGCAACTGAAGTAAGCTGGCAGTGGCAGCGTAAAAATATCCCCTCCATTAGCAACATGCGCAAACGAAGAACAAGTACCAGTGATACGGTTAATTGGTCATAAGGAGTGAAAGGGGCTAAAATTCATGGTAGACTATTAGCACAGTACAGGGACATTACACTGCCAAGGTCAAGTTCTTTCAAGTGGGTCGAGAATTCAAATGTGGCTGGACAAAACTGACTCACAAACAGGAACCAGGGCGCCTGTCAACGTCCACAGCGGCCGACAAAATGGAGCAAGCTCAGTTGACGGTTTTGACGAATGGGCGGATTACTATCGACGGCATAGCGCCTACACTGAACATCAGTCAAGGTTCTGCTGATACCATCATCCGTTATGAACTTGGATTCCATAAAATTTGTTTGTCATGGACGCCATGAGTGGAGTGGAAGCACCCAGAATCACCAGTGAAGAAAAAATTCTAGTCTGCAACATCACCAAGAAAGGTTACGCAAGCCGTGTTTTTCGATGCAAAAGGAATATTACATGGAGAAGGGGAAAACCATTAACATAGTCTATTATTGTGCATTGTTGACTAAGAAATTTAATACAGCAATTCGCAATAAAGGATGAGGTCTTTTGTCATGGTACGTTTTACCGTTACGTATTAGGCCTAACGCACATCCTCACATGACTCGCCTCACCCTTGACACAATCCAGAAACTGTGTTTCGAGCCGCTGGAATATCCACCTAACAATCAAGATCATTCTCCATCAGACTTTTATTCGTTTGGGCCGCTGATAGACGCTTTGCGAGGTCACCGATTTGCCTGGGACACACAGGTGCCAGAAGTGTCGCATCAGTGGCTTCACAACCAACCGCAAACCAGTGGCTTCTCAACCATCACAAACCTTTTCGGCAGACATACACAAGATTGTGGACGGCTGGACCAGGCGCATTTCACAGGCAGAAGACTATATTGAAAAATAATGTGTAAATCAAATTCTATTTTTCAAGTACACTCCTGGAAATTGAAATAAGAACACCGTGAATTCATTGTCCCAGGAAGGGGAAACTTTATTGACACATTCCTGGGGTCAGATGCATCACATGATCACACTGACAGAACCACAGGCACATAGACACAGGTAACAGAGCATGCACAATGTCGGCACTAGTACAGTGTATATCCACCTTTCGCAGCAATGCAGACTGCTATTCTCCCATGGAGACGATCGTAGAGATGCTGGATGTAGTCCTGTGGAACGGCTTGCCATGCCATTTCCACCTGGCGCCTCAGTTGGACCAGCGTTCGTGCTGGACGTGCAGACCGCGTGAGACGACGCTTCATCCAGTCCCATACATGCTCAATGGTGGACAGATCCGGAGATCTTGCTGGCCAGGGTAGTTGACTTACACCTTCTAGAGCACGTTGGGTGGCACGGGATACATGCGGACGTGCATTGTCCTGTTGGAACAGCAAGTTCCCTTGCCGGTCTAGGAATGGTAGAACGATGGGTTCGATGACGGTTTGGATGTACCGTGCACTATTCAGTGTCCCCTCGATGATCACCAGTGGTGTACGGCCAGTGTAGGAGATCGCTCCCCACACCATGATGCCGGGTGTTGGCCCTGTGTGCCTCGGTCGTATGCAGTCCTGATTGTGGCGCTCACCTGCACGGCGCCAAACACGCATACGACCATCATTGGCACCAAGGCAGAAGCGACTCTCATCGCTGAAGACGACACGTCTCCATTCCTCCCTCCATTCACGCCTGTCGCGACACCACTGGAGGCGGGCTGCACGATGTTGGGGCGTGAGCGGAAGACGGCCTAACGGTGTGCGGGACCGTAGCCCAGCTTCATGGAGACGGTTGCGAATGGTCCTCGCCGATACCCCAGGAGCAACAGTGTCCCTAATTTGCTGGGAAGTGGCGGTGCGGTCCCCTACGGCACTGCGTAGGATCCTACGGTCTTGGCGTGCATCCGTGCGTCGCTGCGGTCCGGTCCCAGGTCGACGGGCACGTGCACCTTCCGCCGACCACTGGCGACAACATCGATGTACTGTGGAGACCTCACGCCCCACGTGTTGAGCAATTCGGCGGTACGTCCACCCGGCCTCCCGCATGCCCACTATACGCCCTCGCTCAAAGTCCGTCAAATGCACATACGGTTCACGTCCACGCTGTCGCGGCATGGTACCAGTGTTAAAGACTGCGATGGAGCTCCGTATGCCACGGCAAACTGGCTGACACTGACGGCGGCGGTGCACAAATGCTGCGCAGCTAGCGCCATTCGACGGCCAACACCGCGGTTCCTGGTGTGTCCGCTGTGCCGTGCGTGTGATCATTGCTTGTACAGCCCTCTCGCAGTGTCCGGAGCAAGTATGGTGGGTCTGACACACCGGTGTCAATGTGTTCTTTTTTCCATTTCCAGGAGTGTAAATGGAGTGTCTCATTAAAAGTCCGAATAATTTTTGACTTACCCTCATGAAACTGTATCCTCGTCATTTATGTTGCAATCTGGACTCCAGTGAGAAACTATGTTGGTCTAACCATGTATTGACTCATGCTTTAAAATTAAACAGGACCATTAAGACAGAACTGCCAGTCGCTCTGAACTCATTTATGGAGCAGTTACGTCAGCTGTTATCGTCTGCTGGATAATTTTTGTTAGTACTTCTATGTTGGTTACATGACAGAAACGTTGGCTTTACTACAACGGTGTGTGTGTGTGTGTGTGTGTGTGTGTGTGTGTGTGTGTGTGTTTATGAAATAAACAAGTGCGAAATTAATGGTTTTTTTTTTAATTAATAGCTTGACATTCAGTTACTGTATAATTCCCACACAGTGGACTATGTACTTCCTGTAGCGTATCGACTGTATTCGGTAAAAAAATACGTCAGAGCTGCAACAAAGACAGACGCAGGTGGGCGAGAGCATTATGCATTGCAAAGCAAAACTCGGCAAAGTGGCGTTGTGAAGCAGAGCCATCTGGGCGCGGTATAGCAACCATCGGTTGTGAAAATATACTTGACCTCTTAGCAACAAATAATCCTGAGTTAATAACGAGGATAAAAACGGATACAGGGATCAGCAAACACAGGGTTGTCATAGCAAGACTGAATATGGTTACCCCCAAGGGCAGCAATTAAGAGATATATACCAAATAAATTAACAAACGACGGAGCAGATCCTCCTTGGTATACAAATCGGGTCATAGCACTATTGCAGAAACAACGAAACAAACATGCCAAATTTAAACAGACACAAAATCCCCATTATTGGCGATCTTTTACAGAAGCTCGGAAGTTTGCGCGGACTTCCATGCGAGATATTCATAACGGTTTCCACAACGAAACATTGTCTCGAAACCTGCCAGAAAATCCAAAGAGTTACTGGCCGTACGTGAAGTATGTTGGCGGAAAGAAACAATCAATGCCTTCTCTGCATGATAGCAATGGAGATACTATCGAAGACAGTGCTGCAAAAACAGCCTTCCGAAATGCGTTCACATAAGGAGAGGAAGTATATATTACAGAATTCGAATCAAGAACAGCTGCCAAAATGTGTAATGTAGAAGTAAATATCCTCGCAGTTGTGAAGCAACTTAAATCACTTAATAAAAGCAAGTCTTCTGGTCCAGACTGTATACCAATTAGGTTCCTTTCAGAGTATTCTGATGCATTAGCTCCATACTTAACAGTCATATACAACCATATGCTCGATGGAAGATTCGTACCCCAAGACTGTAAAGTTGCACAGGTCACAGCAATATTTAAGAAATGCAGTAAGAGTAAGCCACTAAATTACATGTCCATATCATTAACATCGATATGCAGTAGCATTTTGGAACATACGATATCTGAATGGTGCGAAAATTGGCAGTTAACCCTAAATAACGGAACGTGTGAAGTCATCCACATTAGTGCTAAAAGGAATTCGTTAAACTTCAGTCACACGATAAATCAGTCAAATCTAAAGGAATACATAGAAAATGTTGTGGGGAAGGCGAACCAAAGGCTGCGCTTTATTGGCAGGACACTTAGAAAATGTAACAGATCTACTAAGGAGACTGCTTACACTACGCTTGTCCGTCCTCTTTTAGAAAATAACTGCGCCGTGTGGGATCCTTACCAGATAGGACTGACAGATTACGTCGAAAAAGTTCAAAGAAGGGCAGCACGTTTTGTATTATCGCGAAATATGGGAGAGAGTGTCACTGAAATGATACAGGATTTGGCCTGGACACCATTAAAGAAAGGCGTTTTCCTTTGCGACAGAATCTTCTCACGAAATGCCAATCACCAACTTCCTCCTCTGAATGCGAAAATATTTTTTTGACACCGACCTACATAGGTAGAAACGATAACCAAGATAAAATAAGGGAAACCAGAGCTCGTATGGAAAGAAATAGATGTTCATTCTTTCCACGCGCTATCCGAGATTGGAATAATAGAAAATTGTGAAGGTGGTTCGATGAACACTCGCCTAGGCACTTAAATGTGATTCGCACAGTATCCTCGTAGATATGGATGTAGATGTAGAAGCCTTTCCTCACTTGCAACTAAGGAAGAGTCTAGAGCACATGCCTTAAGCGTTCAATTTCTCAGCCATTCCCATTCACGTACTAAATGATTCTCGTCTCAGTATCACAGCCTAAACCACGACCCTGTGACACCCATAGCGACATCCCAGAGTGCAGTATGGGGCCTGCTGTTCTACCACGATCCAGGGCACTCTGCCATGAGTCACAAGGGAGGCGCTCAGGTCGCTGCCAGAGATGTGACTGACAGCAGCATTCGAGTGACGCCATGCTTGGCCTCGCTCTCTGCGTATTTAGAAGTAATGGACGTCAATTTTTTACACGAGAGGCAACTGGAGGCCTCCACCAAGCTGCTCCTGATGTACTACGGCCGAGGGCCAGAAGAAAGAAATTAATTGAAAAACTCTACTGTCGTACTGATGTCTCATTTCAACTTGCACGGGAGACAATGTAAGGGTCTTTAAACACTGGTGTCAGAACACTGATGTCACTTTCTCAGATCAGAGTATGAACCTGCAATCTTTGGTACAGTGATTCAAAAAAAATTATTTTATTTTGGTCACGGAGAAGAAGTTTGATGGTCATGCATTTTGTAAAGTAGATATTATTGCAAGTAGGGTTTAATTGCTGCTTTTTTCCCGCAAGGCACCAAGGATGTGCAGGCCTTTGTGGGAGACTTTCGAAATCTGGCTCATATGGAAGTTTGGCCTGATAAGGAATTATTGAGTGTTGCAAAACTGAGACTAACAGGGGAAGCATAAACTTATGTAGGGTATACAGAAGCACTTAAGAGAGCCTCAACATTCGAAGGATTTAAAGAAGGGTCAATTCAAAGACATACGGAACGAAATAGTGCCAGATACTATAGGGAACAATTAGGGCTGATAACTAAGAAGAATATGGAAACCGTGGAACAATTTGCATATGGGCTAAGGAAAATTAATGGATGTACCTATGAATAGGGATAGAAAGTGAAATTATTTTCCAAGAAACTAAGCACAGAGTGCTCGATGCTTTTTTTAAGAAAGTTGCATGCAGAAATATCAAGACATGTGTGGGCTGGGGTCAGACGGATTTGCACACAGCAGTTCAGCTAGCTATAGAATGTGAAGAGAGCGACTTGTTGATTGGAATGTTCAGGAAACAGACAGTGTTTGCTGCTAATATAAAATGTTTCAGGCGTGGGCAAATGGGGCATGTAAGGAGGCAGTGTCACCAGCGTCCAGTAAGAGAAAGTAATAGTTGGAGAAGTAGAGGATCAGGCAGGAATAGCCCCAGGCCCACCTACGATCCATCCCAGTAAGATTGGATGCTACGAAATCGTATGCAGAGGGGTAATAGTAGGAAAGACAGGTCGCAGGAAATTGATGGACACAGGGACGCATGTGTTGGTCGGCAGTAGTGATGTGGTGAAATGTAAGCAACACAGTACAGACTGAATGGAAAGGGGGGACAAGAAGTGACAGTATTAGAATCGGTGGACACAGACTTCTGTCTGGATACAGTACAGTTAAACAATGTGTAGAGATTGTGCTACACATGAGTAAGGGCTATGACAGGATCCTGGAATTTGATTTCTTATATCAGTATTGTGCCAGCTACATAGAGTGGAACTTGATCGAAACATTTTTAGTTAGGAGAAGCCATAGTCAGCGTAGCGATATCGCGACGGAATTCTGTCATCAAAGACAAACCGACTAAACCACAAACGACCAAACTAAAGCTTGATTCAGACGATTGTTTACCTAAGGGTATTGCGAAACCGCTTTGGGTGAGTACTGAATCTAGCTTGCCAATAGGACTTTTGTGAGTGGTGGAACCCTTAGAAAAATGAAGTATTAGGTCAAGTGTGCTGCTTAGTTAAAAGAGGTATTGTATACATTCAAACAATAAGGCATGAAGAGAAGTATCTGTTTCTACAGATAATTTTAGCGCAGAGGACATAGGATTAACAAAGAGGTTGCTAATCGCTAGTATGGAGCAAGAAGAATGGGATATGAGGGGTGTCATTGAAACTGCATAATGGAAAAAGTGAAGCATATTACACACCACTGCATACCAATTGGAAATAAATCACCTTTCTAGCGCAAATCATTCAGAATACCAAGGTACTTGCAGCCAGTTTTGGAGGAATTTATCCATCAACAGCTGAAAGATGGAATAATTGAAGAAAGTAATAGTCCATAGAGGTCAGGAACAGTCGTCATGTCAAAAAAATCATTCAATGGGTCGCAGAAACACAGGTTCTCCTTTGATTACAGACACCTAAATGCGAAAACTATAATAGACGTCTACTCGTTACCTATTATTACAGAACCTTGGATCACTTAGCGTAATGCAAATTTTTTCAACAATGTATTTGAAGAGCGATTTTCACCAGATAGAAGCTTCACGCCTGGATCGACATAAATGAGCTTATTCAGCATAGTGTGACAGTACCAATTCAGAAGAGTACCATACGGATTAAAAAATGCACCTGCAACATTTCAGAGGTTGTTGGACTGAGTACTCAGAGGTTTGAAACCATGGCAGTTGTTAGTGTATCTTGATGACACAATCGTCTATGGGAGTCATATGGGACAGCATATGCAGCAATTAAAGGAAGTTTTCCTAAGGTTAAATTTAGCATACTTAACACAGAGTACAGCAAAGCGCAACTTTGTGATAGAACAGATAGCATACTTACGTCACATCATAAGTAAAAATGATTTTATGGCATATGTGAATTTCCTGTACCAGAATCTGTAAAGGAGCTGTAATCGTTCTTGGCACTAGCAAACTATTACCGGTGGTTCAGAAAAGGGTTTGTGAATACTACCATACCATTGACACAGTTCAGTTGTTAAAAACGGCTACTAAATTTTTGTGGTCAGAAGAGTGCCAGCGTGCTTTGGATGAGTTAAAAGAAGCTTTAACATCGAGTGCGATATTGGTATTTCCGGATTTTAATAGAGAATTTCTTTTATCATGTGATGCATGAAACCATACACTAGACTGTCTATTGTAAAAGAGGTAGAAGTCGTTTAGACATTTGATTGGATTAGAACTTGTTCCATAGATCATGAATACAACACTTCGTAATGATGTGAAACGTATCAGGTTAATAAAAGGTGTCTATCCAAGATATTAAATTACACAAAATATTACATGACACTTAATTTTTTTTGGGGTAGGGGGTAGGAAAATTACTGACTTAGTATATCCAAAAATTCATCCAATGAGTAGGAGGAGTTACCATTAAGAAATTCTTTTAATTTCCTTTTAAATGCTATATGGCTATCTGTCAGAGTTTGATGCTATTAGGTAAGTGACCAAAGACTTTTGTGGCAGCATAATTTATCACCTTCTGAGCCAAAGTTAGATTTAACCTTGAGTAGTGAAGATGATCCTTTCTCCTAGTTTTGTAGCCATGTACACTGCTATTACTTTTGAATTCGTTCAGATTGTTAATAACAAATTTCGTAAGTAATGTATATATTGTGAGGCTACTGTGAGGATCCCTAACTCTTTAAATAAGTGTCTGCAGGATGATCTTGGATGAGCTCCAGAACTTATTCTGATTACACGCTTTTGTGCAATGAACACTCTTTTACTCACTGATGAGTTACCCCAGAATATGATGCCATACGAAAGCAGAGAATGAAAATAGGCGTGGTAAGCTAATTTACTGAGATGCATGTTGCCAAAATTTGCAGTGATCCTAATAGCATAAGTGGCTGCGCTCAAAGGTCTCAGCAGAGCTTCAGTGTGTTTTTTCCAATTCAACCGCTCATCAATGCATACACCTAGAAATTTTGAATATTCTACCTTACCTACCGATTTCTGATCGAAGTCTATATTTATTAATGGTGTCCTTACATTTACTGGGTGGAACTATATATACCATGTTTTGTCAAATTTTAATGAGAGCCCATTTGCAGAGAACCACTTACTGATTTTCTGAAAATCATCGTTTACAATTTCATCAGTTAATTCTTGTCTGTTGGGGGTGATAGCTATACTTGTATCATCAGCAAAAAGTACCAGCTTTGCATCGTTGTGAATATAGAATGGCAAGTCGTTAATATACGAGGGCCGTTCGGAAAGTAACCTCCGGTTGATTTAAAAAAATACACCAAGTTAAATAAAAATATTTTGATATATACATCTTACAACTACATCTTTGCACTATTTTTCTACATAGTCTCCATAGCGATTGAGGCACTTATCGTATCTCTTCACAAGCTTTGAAATTCCTTCTGCATAAAAATCACCCGCTTGTGCCTGGAGCCAGCCTGTGACCGCATCTTTGAGCTCTTCGTCATCATCAAAGCGCTGTGACCCGAGCCATTTCTTCAAATGCATGAGGAGGTGATAATCACTTGGCGCCAGGTCTGGGCTGTAAGGTGGATGGTTGATAACGTCCCACTTGAAGGACTCAAGAAGGGCCGTTGTTCTGCGAGCAGAGTGAGGACGGGCGTTATCGTGCAAAAAAACGATACCGGAAGTCAGCATACCACGGCATTTGTTCTGTATAGCCCGTCGTAACTTTTTTATTGTTTCACAGTACACGTCTTGATTAATGGTCGTACCATGTTCCATGAATTCAACCAACAACACCCCTTTGGCATCCCAAAACACCGTTGCCATCAGTTTTCTGGCAGAAAAATCTTGCGAGGCTTTTCTTGGTTTGGTAGGCGAATTTGAATGTGCCCACATCTTTGATTGTTCTTTTGTCTCAGGGTTCACGTACTTAATCCAGGTTTCGTCACCGGTCACGATTCTGTTTAACAATGGTTCTCCTTCGTCCTCATAATGTGACAGAAAGTCTAATGCAGAGGCCATTCTTTGAGTTTTGTGGTGGTCGGTAAGAATTTTGGGCACCCATCGTGCACAGAACTTACGGTAACCCAATCTTGCTGTCACTATCTCGTACAAGAGAGTCTTAGAAATCTGTGGAAAACCAGTAGACAACTCCGACATTGAGAAACGTCGATTTTCACGAACTTTTGCATCAACTGTCTGAGCGAGTTCGTCAGTCACCAATGATGGTCTACCACTCCTCTCTTCATCATGAACGTTTTCTCGTCCACTTTTAAATAAACGTACCCATTCACGGACAACTCCTTCACTCATAACTCTTGGTCCGTACACGGCACAAAGCTCACGATGAATAGCTGCTGCAGAATATCCTTTGGCTGTAAAAAACCTTATGACAGCACGCACTTCACATTTGGCGGGGTTTTCTATTGCAGCACACATTTCAAACCGCCACAAAAACTAAACTAGCGCAGGTACGACGTTCACTCGACCACGGCTTGATGCCGACTGACCTGTTGAGTGCGTGAACGCACAGATGGCGTCGCTACTCCCCCACAACCCGCACTGTGACCAATCGGAGGTTACTTTCTAAACCGCCCTCGTATATTAAGAACAGCAGAGGACCCAAGACCGAACCTTGTGTCACCCCATTCTTGATTGTTCCCCAGTTTGGGATATCGCAAGTTTTTTGCATATTATGTGAACTGCTTATTTCAACTTTCTGCACTCTTCCAGTTAGGTATGATTTAAACCATTTGAGCGCTGTCCCATTCATACCACAGTACTTGAGCTCATCTAGGAGTATTCTATGATATGCACAAAAAATCCCAACGGGTGAGTTCAGCATTTAATATTTCATTAGTGAAAGTATATATAGCATTTTCCGTCGAAAAACCTTTCTGGAAACCAAACTGACATTTTGTTAAAACTTTATTTTTACAAAGCTGTGAAGCTACTGTACAATACATTATTTTTCCAAGAATTTTGGATAAGGCAGCCACAAGGGAGAATGGGCGGTAGTTGTTGACATCAGACGTATCCCCTTTTTTATGCAGTGGTTTAACAATGGCATACTTCAGCCTATCTGGGAAAATACCCCGCTTCAGAGAGCTATTACATATGTGGCTGAGAATCCCACTTACCTCTTGGGAACAAGCTTTTATTATCCTGCTGGAAATGCCATCAATTCCATGTGAGCTTTTATTCTTGAGAGAGTTTATTATCTTATTAATTTCAGAAGGAGAGGTGGGTAGAATTTCAGTTGTATCAAATTGTGTGGGTAAGGCCTCTTCCTTTAACTGTCTTGCGTCTTCTAATAAACATTTAGGTCCTATTTTCTCTACAACATTCAAAAAATGATTATTCAAAAGGTTTTCGAATTCCGGTTTGTTGTTTGTCAAGTTTCCATTCACTTTGATGGTAATGCCATAATCTTGTACTCTTGGTTGCCCTGTCTCTCTTGCAATAATATTCCAAATTGTTTTGATTTTGCTATCAGAGGTATTAATCTCAGATATGATGCACATACTTCTGGACTTTGTAATAGCCTTTCCTAATGTAGCACAGTAGTTTTTATAATTTTGGCTGTTTCTGTTTCATTACTGTTTCTTGTTGTTAGATACAGTTCCCTTTTGTGGTTATGAGATATTTTTATTCCTTTAGTAAGCCAAGGTTTTTTGCAAGGTTTCTTATAATTAGATTTAACTATTTTCTTGGGGAAACAGTTTTCAAATGATCTTACAAGTGTATCATGAAAGTTATATTTTAAATTAGCATCGGGTTCCTTGTACACCTCATCCCTGTCTAACTGCTGAAGATCTTCCCTGAAATTTCTAATTGTTGAGTCATTAATTGTATGCACAACTTTGGAGGGTAGTTTTGAATTACTGAAAGAAGTTACATCATATACTGTAACTAGCTAGTAGCCTATGTATCAGGGCTACTAAATTCTCTGGAAAGAAATTATTCCACAACATAGAAAGACATGTTAAGATTTATTTAAGGAACAACACATTTCAAACGTTATCTGTACAGTAAAAAGGTTAGAGTTGTAACAGATTATGCGGCATTAAAATGGTTGTTGGAATTAAGGAGGAGGAGAAGGAGGAGTTGGAATTAAGGAATACTTCCAATAGGTTGTCACGTTGGGCAGTAAGACTAAGTGAAATTGATTTTGAAGTTATGCATAAATCTGGGAAGAACCACAGAAATATGGGCAGGTTAAGTAGAAAAGTAGCAGTATTACATGTTGGGGGCAATAAGCATAAGAATGACAAGCTGCACAAAAAGTAGATGAAGCATTAAGCAGTATTTTAAGCAGTCATAGTTTTGTATGGAGGATGGGTCGGTATATAAAGAAACCAAGTTGGAGCCACAGGTGAAGCTAAGGAATAGCGTGCTACAACAAGCTCAAAATCACATATTAGTGGGTCATGGAGGTTGCAGATCTACCAACAGAAGAGTAGTGAAAAGGTATTGATAGAGGAACAGGCAGACAGACGTAAACCAGTATGCGTGGAACTGCATACAGTGCACACAGAGAGCGGATTTGTGTCCAATGAGAGTACCATTGCAGGGTTACATGAAACATAAGGTTTTTCTGGGGATTGATGTTTAGGTCCATTCAAAAAAAAACACCTGCAGGGAATAAGTACATACTCACAATCATAAATCATTTTTCATGATACTTAGAAATTGTCACAATGCCAAACTAACAGGCAGAAACAGTGGCACAAGCTCTTTTGAATAATTGGATACTGATTTTGTATTGCCTGAAATAATAACGATAGACCAGGGAACGAATTCCATGTCAGATCTATTCAAGAACTTGTGTACGTTATTGAATGTGAAGAAGTTAAGAATGAGCTCTCTCCATCGACAAGCCAATGGAAGAAGTGAAAGAGTGCACAGGACGATCAGGGACATGCTTAGATACTGCAATGACTCACATCAAACCAACCAGGATGTCTATTTGAACTATATCATCTCCACCTTCGACCTAAAGCAGCATACAAATCCAGGATTATGGCTATATGAAATAGCAAATTCCTTATGAGACTCTCTAGTCCTCCCTTTCGTCACTTTCAATATGTCAAATGGTGATGTCGTTTTACGACCATATTGAAAGTGAAGAATGGGAAGACTAGAGAGCCTGTTAAGAAATTTGCCAGAGCGATTAGGGAAATTTGGAATACAGTACAGAATGCAAATACACGAGCATTGGAGAAACAGGAAGAAGCAGTGTACTATACAGTAAGAATGGCACAGTATAAGGTTGATCAGTGGCGATGCTGCCAACTTTGTGTACACCTAACAGAAAGATAAAAAAAGTTTTTTGAGAAGTATCAGGGGTCATACCAAGTGGTAGACACTATGTTACCAGTAAATGTCAAGATTAAATTGTCGAGGAGACCGATAATTGTGCGTGTAGGGCGGTTGAAAGCTTTTCAAGGGAGTACGGAAGTAATTCCAGGGATAGGAATGTGAACCAGAAAGGGAGAGTGAGGCGAAAGGTATTAGAAGAGGAAAAAAGAAGTTGTGAAAGAAACAGTAATGAGTAACCCATATGGATAAAGGCCTAGGAAACGTACATTAATTTTTTTTTTTTAGTTATGTTTACATTTAGTGCGTTTAGTGTAAGCAGCTGTGGGGCAGCAAAGAACTAAAGGGGGAGGGTAGTAATAGGTACTCCTGCTGATAGGTGAGGTTTAGAGAAGGACGTATTGAATAACATACGACTACTACAACTCACCTGAGAAGTAAAGCGGCGAGTTGCAGAAGAGGCACTTGATCGGAATACCAGGGAACTACAAACTGAAGTGGAAGTCTTAGACAGCGAAGTAGTAATGACAAAGTGGTTGCAGTTCGTGTATGTTAGTGTTTGTGAAGCACAAGGGAAAGTGAGAGAACTATAGGAGGCTATGTAGCAGGCTGTAAGGGACCAGTTAGGTGCAAATTCGCTGTCGGCAGAGCAGTATTTAAAGGGTCTAATTAAAGTACAGAAGGAACTACCACCGGAGTTTCTACTGCTTTCCTGACGACCGCAGACTGTGTGGTACTGGTGTGCAAGACTCGCACGTCTCTCGCCGTTGACTTACGTATTGTGCGCAGCTGATCTTCTTCTCAAGGCAGACGGATGCCTCGATCTCCACAATGCTTCTTCTCCGAACATTTCGTACTGGTTGCGGGAATTATACTGAACTACTTTTCTACTTTGGAAATGATCTCTTACTCTCAGAATACTTCCATATTATCTTACCTCTATTTTCCTCTTCACAATATAACAAATACATAAGTTTCACATTCTTTTCCATTTCTCGCAAATCAACCCAGTCGGGAAACATTAGTACTAAATATGTAACACTACAGTCTCTTTTGGTGTTAATAACCTCTTTGCAAACGGTTCTTGCTCGTAGTTAATCAAACAACAGAGTATCTAGATAAAAATATATTTCATTTGTTCCCAACAGTCACTAGTATTTCACTATCAAAGAGTGTCCCTTGACTACTTCTTGGACCAGACATATGGTTTCCAAGGTGTACGCGGCCCCCACTTGTCAGGGCCGCTCGTCTGACGCCGCTCCAGGCTTCTCGTGACAGCTGTCCTACCTGCGCACACAAATACGTGGGGCGCAGTAAAAAGGCTCTCTCACCTTCGTCGTTAAAATACCGGGTGTTCGAAATGGTGGACAGCCAATGTTTCTAGAGTTTACCCCGAAATTCTCGAAGCACTATACATCCCTCCCTTTAGATCGAACACGCAACATTTTACACATATGCATTCTATATATTAATATTACACAAGATGTTACCACAATTACAAACTGTGAACCTTTCAATCCAGTTTGGAGTTATCTCTGTTTTTTGTTCCTCTTCCAATCGTAAATTCCAGGTGCACATGATTCATGAACATTCTTTTGCTTTTTTCTTACTTCCCGTACTACTCTTTTTTCTCAGTATGTACTTAATTATAACTTATTGTAATCTGGAGAAACTCTGGGTAGAATAAAAGTGTTCCCTTCTTGGATATTTGTAAACCTGACAAGGCTAATGGAATAGACAATTCAAACTTACCACAATAATCTCTGTAAACTTGTGACTTCTGTCACGATACTGCCCCTTTTTCCCTTTTGGAACAGTACCGATATCTCACATGGGTTGATCCTAGGAGTACCCTTTCTACTTCCGTTTGGGTAGGCACACCCCTTTTTAATTCCTAATCTATGGTACACAGCTCGATCCCCATCTTGGTGCCCCTGCTGCACAGTATAGGTCAGCCTCTCTTGGGTCTGCCTATCTGCACCTTACGATCCAATAAATGCTGGCTGCGCCCTCCTTCTCCTTCCTGATTAGGCCTCCTGGTTCATTGCCCTAGCATACATCTTTATGTATACTATTCTTAAATATTCTCTGGTCAGATTACCAATCTGCTTTACACCCATATTCCATTTTCTAATGCATCATCATACACCCTAGAGTCCTCTTTCAATGCTCACTTTTACTATATAAATAGAGATCATGCACACACCTAGTAGGTGCTATGTCTATGTGTATTTACTAACTTTCCTCCAATGGCACATGTAAATATATGTTAGAGCTACAAAATTAACGATTCAGTACCATCACATATCAACAATATAATATGAGCATCGATTCAGATGGACATATATCTATATTCCTATACATCTCTTGGCGGGTCTGCCATCGCTTTTAGCTTTCTAATTCGTAATTTTCATGTTTTTGTCTAAGTTTAATTTTGTGTGTATGTCGATATGTTTTCATGCAGCCTGGTTCTTCGGCCTACTTATTTTAAATAAGTTGAAGGTTATAGGAAACCACAGAAACTAAGAAGGACTTCAGCAATAGAAGTGTATGCATATGGAAAGAGGGAAAGATGGACCAGTACTCAGAAGATAAGTAAAAAAAGGAGAAGTAGAAACGGTTGCTAAGATCGAAGAAGAGAAAGAAGATAGCCCTAAAGACAGGAAACCCTTCCCACCGCCCTTCCCCAGGATCCCCATTTCACCGATACTTAAGTGAGGAGCCGGAGAGTGTATGATGTTAAATGTCACCTAAAGAATGGACATTCTCACCTTCACCTTTGAAGTCCCCGAAGAAAGATCTTAGCAACTCCTATGGAATAGCAAATGGTGAAGAATCAGTCACACTTGTCTGCGAGGGTTGTGTGAAAGGTGTGGTGTGTGTGTGTGTGTGTGTGTGTGTGTGTGTGTGTGTGTGTGTGTGTGTGTGTGTGTGTAGCGTTAACGTTGTGTACCTACACTAACAACCCCCTTTCAAAATTGGTACAATCCCTCCCTATTCATATGCTATCTCACCAAAAGGTATAAAATACTCTATAAAAATAGAAAATTATACACTAAAGTCAAATAGTTATTTTACCAGTTAGTCACTTCACATTATATCTTATACACACATAAGATACCCTGTTCGCTTTATTCATCTAGGTATCATACAGTACCACCGTATTATATCTTCTCCTAGAATGTTATTCTGTTAGTTTTACCTCATGCTTAGATGCTACTGTTTACTGTGACTCCTTGAAGTAGTCATAACGGTGCAGTCACAATCAGTCACTTAAACTATCCTATCTTTTAGTATTTATAAGGTTATAAATAGATTACAGAATTGTCAAAGATTTGAAGGGAATTCAGTGTAAGAAAACTAATTGTGGAAGTAACACTGCACCCAACTCAAGAATCGATGGTCGTCACTCCCCTGTTAACACAGAATGTTAACGTTCGTGGGGAATACACCACTTTATATCTTTAACACTATATTTTCCTTTTTCTTCACCAGTTGTGTGATTCACTAAGAATAAGGTTTTTGGGTGGATAACCCATTGTACTCGGTAAGGCTCCACACACTTTTGAAAAAATTTATGCGTTTCTCTCTTCAAGGCAGAGCTCTGAAGATGTTGTTTTACTAAGACTAGATCACCTAACTTATATTGAGGTTCTATACCATTCTCGTTCCTCCCACCATGAACCATGGACCTTGCCATTGGTGGGGAGGCTTGCATGCCTCAGCGATACAGATAGCCGTACCGTAGGTGCAACCACAACAGAGGAGTATCTGTTGAGCGGCCAGACAAACATGTGGTTCCTGAAGAGGGGCAGCAGACTTTTCAGTAGTTGCAAGGACAACAGTCTGGATGATTGACTGATCTGGCCTTGTAACACTAACCAAAACGGCCTTGCTGTGCTGGTAGTGCGAACGGCTGAAAGCAAGGGGAAACTACAGCCGTAATTTTTCCCGAGGGCATACAGCTTTATTGTATGGTTAAATGATGATGGCGTCCTCTTGGGTAAAATATAACGGAGGTAAAATAGTCCCCCATTTGGATCTCCGGGTGGGGACTACTCAAGAGGATGTTGTTACCAGGAGAAAGAAAACTGGCGCTCTACGGATCGGAACGTGGAATGTCAGATCCCTTAATCGGGTAGGTAGGTTAGAAAATTTAAAAAGGGAAATGGATAGGTTAAAGTTACATATAATGGGAATTAGTGAAGTTCGCTGGCACGAGGAACATGACTTCTGGTCAGGTGACTACAGGGTTATAAACACAAAATCAAATAGGGGTAATGCAGGAGTAGGTTTAATAATGAATAGGAAAATAGGAAAGCGGGTAAGCTACTACAAACAGCATAGTGAACGCATTATTGTGGCCAAGATAGATACGAAGCCCACGTCTACTACAGTAGTACAAGTTTATATGTCAACTAGCTCCGCAGATGACGAAGAAATTGAAGTAATGTATGATGAAATAAAAGAAATTATTCAGATAGTGAAGGGTGACGAAAATTTAATAGTCATGGGTGACTGGAATTCGGTAGTAGGAAAAGGGAGAGAAGGGAACATAATAGGTGAATATGGATTGGGGCTCAGGAATGAAAGAGGAAACCACCTGGAAGAATTTTGCACAGAGCACAACATAATCATAGCTAACACTTAGTTCAAGAATCATAAAAGAAGGCTGTATACATGGAAGAAGCCTGGAGATACTGACAGGTTTCAGATAGATTATATAATGGTAAGACATAGATTTCGGAATCAGGTTTTAAATTGTAAGACATTTCCAGGGGCAGACGTGGACTCTGACCACAATCTATTGGTTATGACCTGTAGATTAAAACTGAAGAAACTGCAAAAATATGGGAATTTAAGGATATGGGACCTCGATAAACTGACTAAACCAGAGGTTGTACAGAGTTTCAGGGAGAGCATAAGGGAAGAATTGACAGGAATGGGGGAAAGAAATACAGTAGAAGAAGAATGGGTAGCTTCGAGGGATGAAGTAGTGAAGGCAGCAGAGAATCAAGCAGGTAAAAAGACGAGGGCTAATAGAAATCCTTGGGCAACAGAAGAGATATTGAATTTAATTGATGAAAGGAGAAAATATAAAAATGCAGTAAATGAAGCAGGCAAAAAGGAATACAGACGTCTCAAAAATGAGAGCGACAGGAAGTGCAAAATAAGCAGGGATGGCTAGAGGACAAATGTAAGGATGTAGAGGCTTATCTCACTAGGGGTAAGATAGATACTGCCTACAGGAAAATTAAAGAGACCTTTGGAGAAAAGAGAACCACTTGTATGAATATCAAGAGCTCAGATGGAAACCCAGTTCTAAGCAAAGAAGGGAAAGCAGAAAGGTGGAAGGAGTATATAGAGGGTCTATACAAGGACGATGTACTTGAGGACAATATTATGGAAATGGAAGAGGATGTAGATGAAGATGAAATGGGAGATACAATACTGCGTGAAGAGTTTGACAGAGCACTGAAAGACCTGAGTCGAAACAAGGCCCCCAGAGTATACAACATTCCATTAGAACTATTGACGGCCTTGGAAGAGCTCGTCCTGACAAAACTCTACCATCTGATGAGCAAGATGTATGAAACAGGCGAAATACCCTCAGACTTCAAGAAGAATATAATAATTCCAAGCCCAAAGAAAGCAGGCTTTGACAGATGGGAAAATTACCGAACTATCAGTTTAATAAGTCACAGCTGCAAAATACTAACGCGAATTCTTTACAGACAAATGGAAAAACTAGTAGAAGCCGACCTCGGGGAAGATCAGTTTGGATTCCATAGAAATGTTGGAACACGTGAGGCAATACTGACCCTGCGACTTATTTTAGAAGCTAGATTAAGGAAGGGCAAACCTACGTTTCTAGCATTTGTAGACTTAGAGAAAGCTTTTGACAATGTTGGCTAGAATACTCTCTTTCAAATTCTGAAGGTGGCAGGGGTAAAATACAGGGAGCGAAAGGCTATTTACAATTTGTACAGAAACCAGATGGCAGTTGTAAGAGCCGAGGGACATGAAAGGGAATCAGTGGTTGGGAAGGAAGTGAGACAATGTTGTAGTCTCTTCCCGATGGTATTCAATTGTATTGCATGGTATTGAGCAAGCAGTAAAGGAAACAAAAGAAATATTCGGAGTAGGTATTAAAATCCATGGAGAAGAAATAAAAACTTTGAGGTTCGCCGATGACATTCTAATTCTGTCAGAGACAGCAAAGGACTTGGAAGAGCAGTTGAACGGAATGGATAGTGTCTTGAAAGTAGGGTACAAGATGAACACCAACAAAAGAAAAACGAGGATAATGGAATGTAGTCGAATTAAGTCGGGTGATGCTGAGGGAATTAGATTAGGAAATGAGACACTTAAAGTAGTAAAGGAGTTTTGCTATTTGGGGAGCAAAATAACTGATGATGGTCGAAATAGAGAGGATATAAAATGTAGACTGGAAATGGCAAGGAAAGCGTTTCTGAAGAAGAGAAATTTGTTAACATCGAGTATAGATTTAAGTGTCAGGAAGTCATTTCTGAAAGTATTTGTATGGAGTGTAGCCATGTATGGAAGTGAAGCATGGACGATAAATAATTTGGACAAGAAGAGAATAGAAGCTTTTGAAATGTGGTGCTACAGAAGAATGCTGAAGATTATATGGGTAGATCACATAACTAATGAGGAAGTATTGAATAGGATTGTGGAGAAGAGAAGTTTGTGGCACAACTTGACTAGAAGAAGGGATCGGTTGGTAGGACATGTTCTTAGGCATTAAGGGCTCACCAATTTAGTATTGGAGGGCAGCGTGGAGGGTAGAAATCGTAGAGGGAGACCAAGAGATGAATACGCCAAGCAGATTCAGAAAGATGTAGGTTGCAGTAGGGAGATGAAGAAGGTTGCTCGGGATAGAGTATCATGGAGAGCTGCATCAAACCAGTCTTAGGACTGAAGACCAGAACAACAGCCTTCTCGTTATGTTTGCTTACTAGTTGTTGGGCTCTCTTAATTAAGTTCTTAGCAACTGTCGTTCGATTCAGTTGGTCATCAGTAGTATGTTGTTCAGACCACGTACACATTTAATAGGTGATTCACCGATAAAGGGTTTACCTATTACTTCTAATGGTGTTAGTCCAGTTGATAGATACGTCAGCTGAACAAATTAATATACTTACCTGTCAGAAGTTAGTGTTACAGGAATAGTGTGAAGAATTGGTGCAAAGGGATTGAACTGAGCACAAAGCTTGTCAGATAGCTGCATGTTTTTCAGGAACCTCTCCAGCTAGTTCTGCAGCATCTGTAGCAATCATTCCAAACAGCTCCTCTGCCGTCTCTTTCACACCTACATTTTTGGGAAAGCCGAATGGAGGTGTTACCACTTTCTTACAGAATGTTCGCGATCTGGGACATTTTTGGACTTGGCCGAATGGAATATTACTGAACATAGTGAGGTCAAAGTTGCCAGATGACAGACGTAAGTACGTTTAATATGTTGATGCATTATAAAACGCAATAAAATCTGAAGCAGTTCAGTTCAGTTCAATTCAATTTAGTTTATTACTACGAATCTTAGATCTGTTTTCTGGAAACTCCAAACAGGTCGTACATATTGGTTAATAATGGTGACACTTCCAGGCTCATAAATGTCTTTTATCACTAATATGCATTCTTGTGATCTCATACACATGATCATATGGCTCACACCCTAACCAAAACAGCGCTGCCCTGTAACATACCACGATATTCATCAGACATAGCCCGACTATCACCAATTAACCCTCTACAGGTGTAGTGCGAAAGTCACAGTGACCTGCAGAAGTATGCTCCACAGAGTTCGTCGCAGTATTGTTTTGTTGCTGACCAGTCTAAGATGATGTGTCAAGATGCTGGCAGTGAAGTCCATAATGGTGTCAAAGTTAGCTTCGTGATATGACCACACCACATGAAATGGTAATTTATAGTCAGCCCAGGCAATATTATGCATAATTTCGGCCAATTTCTGAGTAACAGATTTTTAGTGTTCTAGACAGTTTCTTTTCTCGCCTAGAATAAAGCCTAAAAATATACTAGCAGAGCTGCATTTTGCAGGTATTCTGTCAAGCCTCAGGGAAGGATTCCGACTAAGAGAAAACCTTCCCTTCAAAAGTATGTATGTGGTTTTATGAACAGATGTAGTCAGTTTGTTGCTCATGCACCAACGCTGCAACTGAGCAAGCCCATCGCTCGCCTTTGCCTTACGTCTCGCCCTGGAGTCTGCAGACACACCTACTAGGATGTCACCTGCGTATGCGACAACACTTTCAATAGCATCTGCCCCAGATGTAACAGGGTCAATACTAAGATCCCAAACCAGTGGACCACTTACATAACTTTGACGACAGTCCTTGGTAATCTTTTTAATTACTTTTCTCTGAAGCCCTGGCATACGATTTAGCAGAGCACTATTCCGACAAATAAGAAGTCAGCTACTACAGAGACCATTTATCCACGTTAAGGCACAAGGTGAATGAAGATTTTGTTGATCAAATACGAGCTGTATCAGGCAGCACATATGTGTTAGGGTAGGATGCCACATGTAATGACATGTTAATTGAGCTAGCTAGAGCCAGAAGAATTGACGTCTTCATACGTGGAATAGATCTGCAGATATGTAGTGAAGTAAAGGTGGCCTCACATACTTCACTGCATGAGGCAGTAAGACTGACACACTTTTGCAAGAAGGCTGCAAGGTTCATCTCTACTCTGTCACAAAGCAATAAGCTGCGCCACGTTTTTGTAAACGACACGAATTCCAAACGCTGATAAACACGTAGGGGATCAGGCCCCACCACCCATCCTCAACGTAACGTGGGTAATGTATCCAGACCAAGACAGAAGTGTAAATGAGGTGACTTACATAATTTTAAAGGACAATATGAGAGGAAGAGTTGCCAAAGTGTCAGTAGATACAGGAGCTCAAATTAGAGCATTATTTGTTTCGCTTCATGATAAGAGTGCACTTAAATCGTTTCGCTGTAACATTAGTGGATTAAGAGAAGAAGTAATACTGCCCACAGGAAAATGTTTTGTAAACCTGCAGATGGATGATAAGAACTATGGTTTTGATAGGTAAGTTGGGAGAAGACGCAGAGGGGATTTCAGTGTCATTCTACAGAAGGATATCCTACATCAGTACTGGGTGGCGATAGATTATGGGGCGTATATTGTTATATTCAGTGAGGCAACTATTTCGGCGAAATTCGCGACCCTCAATCACTAGGAACTTATGGAATGAGGCCTTTTCCACAACCTCCAACAGAATCACATACATGGGCATTTGAAACTTACACAACTGCTAACAATCAGCGGTGGCACAGGACCGACTTCACAATCCAAATGTTGCCTAGATTAGACTTTCTCGTTGATACACTCGGTCTAAACAACGTTCTCTACAGGTTGTTGATTCCTGTGAGAAGAAGTACAAATAAAATAGAGACACTGGTAGAGAATTTTTGTGCTCCAGTATTTATTGATGATTTTCGGTAAGAAGGTATAGAGATTTCACCTGGAACAATACTTGATAGTGCTCAGAAAGTTGAAGAATTTCAGTGTGAAAATAAGTTAAAGTGTAAGAGCAAGAAGCAGCTGATAGAAGGAGAATTTGCACAGTAGCGACCTTACTTAAAAATCAGGCCTATGAGAAGTTAGCACAATTGCCAGTGTAAGTGAAATCTTTTGTACTCGGTAGTAAATGAATATGCTTGGTTGTTCGAGGAACAGCAGTATATGTGAGTCACTGCCCAGTTCCGACCCTGTCCAGTTTCTAAGCAATTGGCCTAATGTCTTAAGTTTGAATATCGTGTTGTACAACGTCAGATTCCTATTTTATCTACAATCCATTGTTCAGGATGTTACACAACAACAGCTGGCTGCAGGGATAGATCATTCCTCTGCAAACCCCTGTTTGGTCCCTATCGTTGTGGGACCAGAAAAAGGCAATCAGTAGAGAGAAAGCCTATCGCCTATGCATTAACGTACAAGCAGTAAACAAGATAACTGCCACTGATACCTACCCTCTACCCCATATCGACGAAACATTGGAGAGATTGGGAAACTGTAGGTATTTTATTACATTTTATATGTATTCTAATTACCACCAAATTCTGATCGCACCAGAATACCTAAAATACCGCATTTGTGGTTCCATGAGGATTGTATGAGTTTTTACACATGCCTTTCAGCCTTAGAAATGCGCCTGTCACTTTCCAAAGACTCGATGACTTGTTAATAAGATGATTGAAGCCTACAACATCTTTTGTGTATTTGGATGACATGATATTTTCAAGGAGTACTGAGGAACATTTGGTGAGATTGAGGTACGTTTTATCAAGATTACAACATACACATTTGAATTTAAAAGTTTTTTTTCTGCACAATCAAAGGTTAAGTACCTGAGACATATTATCAGTTAAGATGAAGTTAAGACAGATCCACAGCTAACCAAAGCAGTTGAGACTCTTCCGGGCCCACTAACGATAAGGAAATGCAACTTTTCTTGCCTCCATTAATTATTATCGTCTTTGGAAAAGGATTTTGCTATGACAGCCAAACGATTAACTAAGTTGTTAAAGTTAGAAGGATATGAATAGGCTATGAGGAAACTTAAATATGATTTGACAGGTTCACATTATTAATATACTGATTCTGAAAATCTTTTTATCCTTTTAACAGACACCTCGAATATGCTATAAGTACCGTTCTTTGTCAGGAATAATTGCTAGCACTTAAATTCGGAGTCAACTATTGCAGATGTTATTTCTACAGAAGAAAATTCGCTGTGGTCTCTTATTATACTGCTCTTTTGTAGAGGCGCAGTTTAAAGGACCCCAGTAGTCATTTGACTCGTTGGGCATTAAAACTATCAAAATAGGATTATGACACATGCCACAAACCAGGCTGTTCACACCTGAATGTTGATGCACTGGGCCATAAAGTCAAAATGATTCATACTGACAATGTTTTAATAGAAGAATTGAGAGACGTACAATGTAACTGGTACAATTCTCTTTAATATTTTGTCACAGTTGATTATATTGTATGCCACATAAATTCCCCTGAGCAACAGAGTCATAATTGCAGAAAGAGTTGCAAGAATGTATAATTGCTCAGTATCATGACAGTTTGCAGGCATGTCATAATGGACAAAAAGCCATGAATGCCAAAGTAGACACACAGTATTGATGAGAAGGTAGATAGACTGAGGTTCATAAGTATATACAAAGCTACTTGCCTTGTGGTCAGAGTTCAGTCCCACTATGAACTTAAATTGCCTTGCAAAGACTTATAGACGCTACAAACCCATTTCAGAATGTTGCCTTAGACAGTGTCAGACCGTTCCCACAGACCACACAGAATTATTAATATATCCTATCTACCAGTGATCTAGATATCTAAGTCTAGTACAAGTTCCAGGTATGACTATAGGAATAGTAATGAGTGCCTTTGTAAATACTTAATCTTTATCATTCGGAGGCCATGATGATATTTTGACTGAACAGAGGACTAATTTAATGTACACCCTGTTTCTACAAGTGTACAAATTACTATGAACCCAAAAATAGAGAAACACTCCTTATCATCCAAAAGCTAATAGCCACCTTCAATGTGTTCATCAAACAGCATTTCGGATTTGGTCTTACTACATAAACCACTCAATGACTGGGACAGGTAGGTTGCCTATGTAACTTCTGCATGAAATAGTCATATACATGAATCAACTAGGTATACATCCTATGAGGAAGTATATAGATGGCCTATGAGCTCCCCATTTGAACATGATAAACATCCATCTGCTGTGGATCTGGCAGAAGTTGTCACCTAAAGGCTATCTGGAAGCAGATAAAGCAAAATAAATATAAGCTACCCAGAAACAAGATGAACGAAGTAACAAAGGGACTGTGCTTTCTCAGTGTAAACTTGGGGACCTACTGTTGATTTGTAACCCCATGATTAAGAATGGGAAGACTAAAAAATTCATGTCTCAATACGAAATGCCTTATGCCATCACACGAGTGACTTCTGTTTATGCAGATATTCATTTTCTGACCATACAGTGGTAGTATATTCTGACTGGTTACAGCTGTACCATGGTCAAGCTCTGCCACCCTCTGCAGTATCACTTGCATCAGTTCAAAATTATTTATGACAAGTCACAGTTACTATCATGCAGAAATGCAGGAAGAAAAGGACAAGTTGCTGTCAGCTCATCCTCTGTATGCCTTGAGAAATAAGCACCCTTATGCCTTGAGGTCATGGGATTGAGGTATCGTTTGTTCGAACGAGTTTTATGTGGTATTTTATTCTGTGTAAGAGTGATTTCACTATAGGAAGAAATTTATTTTATTGATGCTGTTTTGAGCAATAATTCTGCCATTCAGTCAGTCATTTTGACTGGCTAGTGCAAACGAATTGTGCTAGACTATAGAACCAGTCCCCAGTTGAGGCTAGTTGGCCATCTTTCTTTTGCAGTTTTTTATGCAAGATGCTGCCAAAATTGCTTTCTAAAGTAAGAGTGTGCCTTGCTGTATTATAAGTTACTGTACATTAACAGCAAAGTAACGAGAGAAGTGATAATGTAAATGATTAAAGTGTGACCAGAAGTAATTGCTTATACAGTGGACACGAGTTTAGAGAGATCAGTTGTTTTATAATAATCAAGTACCAGTAAAAGAGAATGTGAGGGGCTACAATTCAACATCATCAGGAGATTACTATGTTACTTAGTAAAGCTGTAAACTTTCCTACATGTGAGAACCGTACTGTGGTGATACATGAAATAACTGTTAGTTTTACATTATGTGCACTAGAGACTTTACATCATGTGAAATGGACTTTTTACGAACGCATTTACACTATTGAAAACGAGGTTTAATCAGTACTACATTGTTATAAGATGAGAATTACAGTTTTGAGGTAGAGCGATGTTTTACTTAACCAACTCATAAGCAGCATTGAAGTGAAATAGATAATTGGAGACGTTAAGTAACGAAGTCTCTTCCCAGTAGCTGATATTGATCGAATGGTTTCTTTACAGCAATACATATTTTTCTTTTGCCGAGTTTCGTACGACAAACACATACAACAAATTTTCACTTATTATCAGATGTCATGCTATTACCACTTTACTATCAAAATTTACTTTAAAATTCACAGTTATATTGTACACAATAGGTAAGTAAACTCCTTAATTTAATACATGAAGAGACAAGAGATAAGTGCATTCATTTATATAACAGTTAAGAACCAAATCTGCAACAACCTGGCGACCTCTATATAAGTGCTTTGAGTTAATACTAAAGACTCATGCATGCAATGAGTACCCTACAGAGATCATGTACTTACACTCGCCAAAAATCTGCAAACCACAGCTATGAAATTACCCAAGACTCTCAAAGTATACACTAGTGGGAAGTTATAATGTATAAGACAGTATTATCTTAAAGTTTTGTTAGCGTTTTGTAAACAAAGAATAACTCACACTGCAAGATATTACTAGCAGTCAGGCCAACACATGGACATAGAGCAGCATAAGTTACTGTTTGGCAGGACTTTTGCACGTCAGATGATCTATATTCTTTGTATGTGAAAGATAACACAACAAAAATACGTCCTGGCCTTCGTAATTTGTGGTAGAATGTATAGTACCTTGTTGTAACGGCAGGAACAAGCCAAGTCTAATTGGAGTACCTTGAGAATAGTACGTAGGAAGAAGTTAAAGTTGTAGCGCTGGACGCCAGGCGTGGCCGAGGGGTCAGCCGAGGCGGCAGTCAAACTGCTGGGCAGCGGCGCTTGATAAGAAAGCAAACAGCCAGCAGATACAAACGAAGGTCTGTGTAGGGACTCATGATAAGCAATCAATTAAGAAGTGTCAACAGTAAGCATTCCTGGCTAGAGAGAGAGGTCTGGGAGTGGAGAGAGAAAGAAAGAGGGCCCTTGGTGGGGACAGCGCTACGTCATAAGGAGCCAATGAAGGGCTCAGGACGCAGTGCGTGACCATATAGGGAGAGGCGCCTCTATTCCTCCACTCAGCCTCTGAAGAACAATAGCAACAACAATGTTTTAACGATACCAAATAAGGACAAGTTGCCTTCGACGCTACGTCATGCCAAGCGCTGGCGGGGTCGAAAGGGAAACGCTAACAAAACCCGAGAGCACGCGGCTCTGGGGTCTTGTCGGGTCTTGTCTGATCGGGTCGAGTAGTTAGAGAGTGATAGCAGCAGCCGACTTGGGCTGAGGGACGGGCTGTAGGCAGGCAGCCGGAGATGGTCGCTGGAGAGCGTTAGGGCGTAGCCGCGGGACTCTAACGTAGGGTGCTAGAAATATTGCAGAACTTCTAGTAGGCAGTCGGAACGGTGGAGTCAGTCACCGTCTCTGTGTTAGACTTGGCCTTCCTGTGAATGCAACCACCGCGCAGTTAGGCTGAGCTGTATTCATTCAGAATAAACTGCAGCTTGTTAAAGTTATCAAGACTTTAATTCTACCCGCTTCCTAGCCCTGTACCTTCACACCAGGGATTTCTACATCTTAGCCAGATCAAAAAGTCTCCCTCTCACTAAGGTCAACCGGCTAAATCCCATCCACGAACCATGTCGCTCAATCCCTCGCAATACCCACGCTTGGGACGCGACATAAATAAATCTTTTTGGTGCCAGGTGTGGGGTTATCACAAAGGCTCATAGGCAAATAGGAGGTAGGAGCCATTAGATTTTGCTACAGCGACTGTGGCAATTGGCAGGAAGTTGTGGCGACTCGCAACTTTCAGCATTAGTAGCACCAGTACGTCAGAGTCCAGAAAGGTAGTCCTCGCGGGTGCAGGGCAACGCAGGACAGCGGCAGCGCGACGCGGAGCGACGAGGCACAGAGGTGCCTGAGCAGCCAGCGTTCGAGTCCGAGGGTCCGGGCCGAGCAGCAGCAGAAGCGGCAGCAGCCGTAGCAGCGGCAGCCGAGGAGAGCGACGGGGTCGGCACAGCCCAGCAGAGCGGCGGCCGGCGCGTCGCAGCAGCGCGGGACAGCGCGGGACGACGAGGATCAACAGAGCAGACGACGCACCACAAGAGAAGCGGTACTTGTAAAATTGTCTTAAGAATATTGTATCTTTGTTGTGTAAAGTATTAACTTAGTTAAGATGCCCCAAACTAATGAAGTTGCGTCATCCTCCGCTAATGGTAAGATGTCAGTGAAGGAGGCCCTATGTATTGTGTCGAAAGTGTTCGAAGGGAACAAGAAGGATTTAAGGGAATTTATCGAAAATGTAGATTCGGCTTTTGAATTAGTAAAGCCAGAGGAACACGAAACGTTATTGAAGTTCGTTAAAGCAAAGACAACCGGTGAGGCCAGGTCGAGATTGCAGGTGCGGGAACGCACAGGTACGTGGCAAGAGGTGAAACGCGTTTTAGAAGAAAACTATGCCAGTAAGCGTATCATAGACCACAATGCATGTAAGATTTTCCAAGCAAGACAGGGACAAGGGGAACCAATAGCAACGTGGGCAAGCCGAACTGATGAAATGCAGAGAGATTTTAGAGAAGCAGTAAACAGAGTTACGGCCAGAGAAAACTTGATGGGTGCGATAGAACTAGTTGATTCCTTAGGAAGAGCGTGCTTTATACAGGGTTTAAGTAATGATAGAATACAAACAATAGTGAGAAGCAGAGGCGATGAAATTACGTTGGCAGCAGCAATTGAGTTGGCATTGCAGGAAGAGAGTGCGATATTGTCCATGAAAGAGCGGGGACTAGCCCCGAGGGTAACGTACACTCGAAATAAGGAAGCGGCAAAAAACGCGAGAGAAATTAAAGAGATGAGATGTTTCAATTGTGGGTTGAGAGGCCACACAGCAAGCAGGTTGTAAGGGGTCCGTAGGCCCTTACTACTAAGTTTGCACTCGGCACAGGTCGACAGGGCAACTATCGATTAGTGTGTCGGGTTGCGAGAGCGAGAGTAGAGTGATAGAATTCAGTTCTGTAGGTTCCCGTGTGGCGGGCCGAGCTGTGCGGAAGCCAGCAGTTGTTATGATACAAGTTGTTACCGACAAAGGGAGTGGCCATCGCCGCGGTTTAACCCCTTTGTGTTAGAATAATACGGGAAAGTGAAGAAGTTTAATTACGAGAGTGATTCAGTGATATTTATGTGCCGTTATTTGAGATTCCGCGTCTACCGCGCCGGCATCATTTGGATTACAGTGTTGGATTGCAGTGATTGAATTTGCGTGTGACAATAATGAATAACGAAGAAGCCTGTGCTGAGATTAACCGTTATTAAAAGTGTATGATGAAGGCAATGGCTGTCTCCTTTTTCTTGTGTTTTTGAGATGAATATAGGTCTTGATTAGTGAAGCTGTGTTGTTGTTCTTACCAGACATTACATTACATTACATTACATTACATTACATTATTACAGCATTTGAGAAGGACAGAATGGAATGTAACAACTCCGTAGCAATCCAATCCGATTGCCAGCCCCATTAGGTACACGGTCACATTAATTAATACTTATTTGGGCTGCTATTCAGATCCCGAACGAGCGGAACGTATAAAAATATATCGGAGTGTTACAAGGTGTAGAAAAAACAGGCCAGAGCATAGAGTACGGGCCATGACGGGCAAAGAGTTTACAAACTTTTGCTATGGGTGTGACAAGCTGGGACACACAGACATGGAATGCCGGGTGCGGTTAAAAAAAGTTCACCCGATAGATGTAAGGGAATTCAGAGGAAATCACAGAGAAACCGATGGAGGGTTACGAGAGTGGAGATGTCCACAGTGTAATTTTACCAGGGAACTGCGGAGTTCCGTGCACGAGAGTAAAAGATGTTGCGTGTTTTAAGTGTAAGCGGCAGGGCCACTACGCGAAAGACTGCCACGAAGGGCCCTGGCACGCCTGGAGAAAAGGCAGGGTGCCAGTATCGAGTAAAACAGGAAAGGTGGTACAGGGAAACTAAGAGGCAGCAAGGCCGCGCAGTCGGGCCTTGTTGCGATAGGTAAACCCATAGTGAGGGTAATCGACTGTGCAACAGAAAACGACGTGGTAGTGTTGTACTGCGTAGAGTTAAAGAAGTATTTGAAGCTACTAATAAACAGAGGAGCACAATTGTGTTTGCTAAAGAGGACGAGTATTCCGGTAAAGAATATGCTTGGAATCAGTGAAACAGAAAGGCTTTGGTTAAAAGGTGTAACGAGTGAAGCCGTTAGCACAATAGGCACGGTACAAATAAACTTAAGTATAGACTGATCTGAAAAGGTGAGACAGAAATTTCACGTGTACGGTAGAGGTCTAGACATTCCGTACGATGGACTGATAGGAAGAAATTTCTTAACAGAGCATAGAGTCAAGCTTGACTATGCAGGTAAAGTAATACAGCTACAAGGGCGAGATATACCCTTAGTAGTAGAGGAAGAACCAAAGGGACAAGAGATAGAAGCAGATTCAGAAATAGGCGGGGAGATAGGGCCCCGGGAAGAAAGAATAATGTTGTTGAAAGTGGACGGAAAGGTACCACGGGGGATCGAAAGAGAAATGGTCATACCAAGGCAGGAGATTGCACAAGGGGTGCATGTACCTGAGTCCTTAGTAAAAGTGCGAAATGGGAAATGCATAGTAAGTGCACTGAACGTGTCAGAGGACAGAGTTCGACTAGAAAATGTCAGATTAATAACGGAAGAATTATAAAGAATAGCGAAAGTACGCGAAGTAAAATGTAGCACTGATGCAGTAGGTAAGACGGAAAGCCGTGCTACTGTGTTGCGAAGGCAACTCAGAATGGATCATTTGAACGTCGAAGAAAAGAGCGCTCTAGCAGAGGTCTGCACGGAGTACGGAGATGTATTTCATCTACCAGGGGACAAACTGTCCTATACTTCTGCAGTGAAACATAGAATACCGATTGCGCCGGAACACGCGGGGAAGGTAGTGAACGCTAGACCGTACAGGATCCCTGAAGCGCAAAAGGAAGTGCTAAAAGAGCAAACAGAGCAGATGCTGAAGGATGACATAATTGTCGAAAGCAAGAGCGCATGGAACGCACCGTTACTGTTAGTTCCAAAGAAGTTAGATGCCAGTGGCAAGCAGAAATGGAGAATCGTAGTGGACTACCGACAATTAAATGACATCACGGTAGGCGACTCATTTCCACTGCCGAATATCTCCGATATCCTGGATCAATTAGGGCAAGCCAAGTACTTCTCGACGCTTGACCTCACAAGCGGGTACCATCAAATATTGACGGACGAGAAGGACAGAGAGAAAACGGCATTCAGCTCAAACTATCAACATTACGAATACAAAAGAATGCCGATGGGACTGAAGGGAGCCCCAGGATGTTTCCAGAGACTGATGAACACAGTATTGGCAGGTTTACAAGGTGTTAAATGTTTTGTCTATTTGGACGACATAGTATGTTATGGGAAAAACCTGCAGGAGCATAACGAAAAACTCCGGGAAATATTTGACAGGTTGCGAGAGCACAATTTGAAGTTGCAACCAGACAAGTGTGAATTTCTGAGGAAGGAAGTAATCTTCTTAGGTCATTGTATCACGGACAAGGGAATATCACCGGATATGGCAAAGGTGGAGAAGGTGAAGTTCTTCCCACAGCCGAGAACAACAAAAGAACTAAAAGGGTTTCTAGGATTGATAGGGTACTATCGACGTTTCATTGCAAATTTCAGCAAAATTGCGAAACCTCTCCATGAGCTCTTAAACAAAGGAGTAGAGTACCAATGGGGAGAACGACAGAAGAATGCGTTCGAGGAACTGAAAGAGAAATTAGTGAATCCTCCGTTACTTCAGTATCCTGACTTTACGAAACCGTTTATAATCACAACGGATGCGAGTAACGCAGCGTTGGGTGCCGTGTTATCGCAAGGGAAAAAGATTGGCGAAGACTTGCCGATTGCATATGCATCCAGAGCGCTTAACAAAGCAGAACTGAACTATAGTACAACGGAAAAAGAGTTGTTGGCTATAGTGTATGCAGTAAAGCAGTTTAGACCATACGTGTATGGGCGAAAATTCACAGTGGTGACAGACCATAAGCCACTAACATGAATATTTAGTGTGAAGGATCCGAGTTCGAGGCTCCTATAGTGGAGACTGAAGCTCGAAGAGTACGACTACGAGGTAGTATATAAGCCAGGAAGGCTAAACAGTAATGCGGACGCGTTAAGCCGGATAAGGCATGAAGGAAAGGAAGAGGTAAGTTCAAAGCGAAATGCGGAGGCAGAAAGAACCTCCGTAGCACAAGCAAAGGCGGAACAGAGTTCCGTAAACGTGCGGCAAGCGCAAGTGTCAGGTGAGATAGACCAGGAAACAAATAGTAGTGAGGAAATTAGCCCCGAGAAAAAGGAGAGTATATTAAAAGAGAAGCACGTAATCCCTTGGGAGGGCACCAAGGAATGCATAGAACATTCGAAAGGATAAAAGCGTACAAGCAGTGGCACGGAATGAAGCAGGACATTGAAAATTATATTAGGAAGTGTCCATCATGTCAAAAGAACAAAAACACACAAATGAAAACAAGGATGCCCTTAGAAATTACAGACACAGATGAAACAGTATTTGCAAAATGTGCAATGGATATAGTGGGTCCACTAGATGTATCTAGTACAGGGAAAAGATACATGTTGACATTCCAAGACGATCTGAGCAAATTCACCGTAGCAGTCCCGGTTGACAAGCAAGACGCTGAAACTGTAGCGGAAGCATTTGTAGAAAATATAGTACTAAGATATGGGATTCCATCAGTTTTGTTAACAGACCAAGGATCGAATTTTCTGAGTGACGTGTTTAAAAGTGTATGTAAATTGTTGAAGGTAAAACGTATAAATACCACAGCGTACCACCCTGAGTCAAATGGTGCTCTAGAAAGGAGTCATAGAACAATTGTAGAATATCTCAGACACTTTGTAACAGGAGATCAAAGTTCATGGGACAAATGGGTGCCGTATGCAATTTTTGTGTTCAACACTACACCACACAGCAGCACAGGTTATACGCCATTCGAGTTAATTTACGGAAGAAAGGTTAACATACCAGGAGTACTGCAGCAAGAAACACCGCAGGTAAGTTACGATTATGATTCGTATGTCAATAAGTTAAGAGCAAGAATGCAGGAAGCCGACAGAGTGGCTAGGGATTATATTATAAGGAGTAAGGTGATCAGTAAAGGACAGTATGATCTGAAGCAGAACCCAAAAGAATTCAATGTAGGGGACAAGGTGTTATTACACGACGAATCAGTGAGACGTGGTAGATCTCGGAAACTAGATTCGCAATGGAGAGGTCCATTTGAAGTGTTAAAAGTGGAAGGTCCTAACGTAGTTATAAGAGTTAAGAGAAATAAGGAAACAAAAGTACATGCCAACAGGCTGAAGCAGTTCTTTTAAATTTCAGGTATGGCACTGAAGTGGCAAGTTGTGCAACTCACCATAGTGATAACAACATACAGCTTTGTTGCATCAGGATACGAAACGAACGATTTCAAAGTGACCCCAATACCAAGTTCATCAGGACTTTATTACGATAACGTAGGACAAGTAGAAATATACAGTACCACATGGAGAATAGTCACATATGTTAACTTAGATGTAATAACAGAAAGATTTCAGAAAGCAGAGAGGTACGGTAAGGCAGCGGTACAGAGGTGCCGTGACACATTGAAACAATTAAATGTAGGATTAATAGAATGTAGAGTACTAGATCAACAAGTTACACATCATGTGGAAAAGATTACAGATCTGCAGCAACTCGTACAGCAACTCACAAAACACGAAAACAGAAGAAAGAGAGGAGTATTCAACTTCGTCGGACAGGTAAGAAAGATACTGTTCGGGACGTTGGACGAAGCGGACGCAGCGTACTATAAAGAAAGAATACACGCTATGGAGAGGAACTCTGAAGGGTTGCTGAGGTTAACTAAGAAACGGGTGGCAGTGGTAAGGGCCACATTAGCGGGAGTAAACAGAACAGTATATACACTAGAATCAAATGAACACATTCTAAGGACAGGCATGCAGAGACTAGAAAGGTTCATGAAAGAATACGTGAAGGAAACAGATATGGGTTTCAAACGAGTAGCATCTTTCGCCACTGTAACGGAACAAGTATTACAATTAGCGGCAGTGTTTGGCCAAATCGAAGAGGAATACGAGCAGATGATAAATGCCATTGTAAATGCTCAAAAGGGAATACTGCAGCCTCACATCATTAATCCAGTGCAAAGTGTGAAGTATCTAAGTTTAATACGAGACGAATTAAAGGACGTGAAGTTTCCTGTTCCTCTCGCGGAGTCATCAGGCTACCTCTTGTTAAGAATAATTGATTTAGATGTTTTCATTTCCGGTAGCATACTAGGGTACGTAATTAAAATTCCTTTAATAGATAATAATAATTATAATCTGTACAGAGTTCTCCCATTACCACAGGAGATCCCAGATATGAAAGGAAGGTACGTATACATAGAGCCAGAGAAAGAATTTCTACTGATAGATGAATCCAAAAGGCAGTACGCGAAACTTTCTGCGGATGATCTAAAATGTAAAGAACTGAGTAAGAACAGAAGACTGTGCAGACAGTCATTCGCATTGCTATCGACATTCGACCATGAGGAATGCGAAGCCAAATTATTACAACCGGTAAGAGAAATTCCGGAAGATTGTGTGCGAAAAACAGTCGCACTGAATCAGAGCCTTTGGACCCATCTAAACAGTAACGAACGGCTATATGTAGCTCCTAAGGAAGAAGGACTGACAGTATTATATGGAAAGGAACCCCCGAAGGACTTATTAATGAAAGGGGTAGGAAAGATAAGTTTTTATAGTAAATGTAAAGGGTACGGAACGAGAGTGTTCATACAAACAGATAGAGTGATTCATAGTAACGTAACAAAGAAAGATATAATACCTCAAATTAATTTAGAATTTGACTGTTGTGTTGTAAACGAAGAAAAGAAAAATGTCTCAATGCTAACGTTAGATTTACCCTTGGAGCACGTAGTAACACAATTAGACGACTTGAAAGTCGCGGGGAAAAGACTGGATGATGTCCAGCGAATGGCAGAAAGGCAGGAGGAAGAACTAAAATATTCCAGATATTTTACACATTACTCAATAACTGCATACGTAGCTATAGCGATAGTCATTTTTATTGTTATAACATGTTGTTGAAAAAATTGTAGATGCTGTAAAAAAATGCTTCAAAAGGTTATGGAAGTACTTTGACGATAATAACTGTTGTGGTAAAGTATGTATAAGAAACACCATAGTAAATCAATACCTAGAGACTAGCTTAAGCAGAAGGCAAGCTAATAAAGAAACTGAAGATGTAGTAATATATGAAATATGTGGGAATAACCAAGAAGAGTCAGTTCTGTTCAGAAACAGGCGTTAAGTAAAATCAAAAGATAAAAATATATTAAAAGTGTCTTATAAAAAGGTGTAATCAATTTTAGTGTTTTGTCCATGTTTTATGAAACTGTACATACTTGTAATTACCAATGTTGAATGAAAATGGTAGTTTGTAGCAATGCTTTTAAAAATGTACCTTGATAAACGTATGTTTGTTAATTGTAACTGTATCAATGATTTGAAAGAAAAATGTGTACCTTGATAAACGTATTGTGTCTAACAAAGAAGTTAATGGAATTAAGTGTACCGAATGTATATGAAAGAAATCATATGAAGTGTTGATGTAACAAAAGAAAATGTAAGCAAATAAAATGAGAGAATCACAATTGACGCTACTCTGAGGAGTAACGCCAATTTCCCTGGCGGGGGAGGTGTTGTAACCGCAGGAACAAGCCAAGTCTAATTGCAGTACCTTGAGAATAGTACGTAGGAAGAAGTTAAAGTTGTAGCGCTGGACGCCAAGCGTGGCCGAGGGGCCAGCCGAGGCGGCAGTCAAACTGCTGGGCAGCGGCGCTTGATAGGAAAGCAAACAGCCATCAGATACAAACGAAGGTCTGTGTAGGGACTCACGGTAAGCAATCAATTAAGAAGTATCAACAGTAAGCCTTCCTGGCTAGAGAGAGAGGTCTGGGTGTGGAGAGAGAAAGAAAGAGGGCCCTTGGTTGGGACAGCGCTACGTCATAAGGAGCCAATGAAGGGCTCAGGACGCATTGCGTGACCATATAGGGAGAGGCGCCTCTATTCCTCCACTCAGCCTCTGAAGAACAATAGCAACAACAATGTTTTAAAGATACCAAATAAGGACAAGTTGCCTTCGACGCTACGTCATGCCAAGCGCTGGCGGGGTCGAAGGGGAAACGCTAACAAAACCCGAGAGCACGCGGCTCTGGGGTCTTGTCGGGTCTTGTCTGGTCGGGTCGAGTAGTTAGAGAGTGATAGCAGCAGCCGACTTGGGCTGAGGGACGGGCTGTAGGCAGGCAGCCGGAGATGGTCGCTGGAGAGCGTTAGGGCGTAGCCGCGGGACTCTAACGTAGGGTGCTAGAAATATTGCAGAACTTCTAGTAGGCAGTCGGAACGGTGGAGTCAGTCACCGTCTCTGTGTTAGACTTGGCCTTCCTGTGAATGCAACCACCGCGCAGTTAGGGTGAGCTGTATTCATTCAGAATAAACTGCAATTTGTTAAAGTTATCAAGACTTTAATTCTACCCGCTTCCTAGCCTTGTACCTTCACACCAGGGATTTCTACATCTTAGCCAGATCAAAAAGTCTCCCTCTCACTAAGGTCAACCGGCTAAATCCCATCCACGAACCATGTCGCTCAATCCCTCGCAATACCCACGCTTGGTAGGTGACAACCTCATGTGGATTGATCTGGTGAAACAAGCGATTTATGGTTACGAATTTTGCCATATGCCATTTTAGGAAATGTATTACGCCTTTAAAAACTATCCTTTCCTCCATGCTCCACCTAATTTACAATAGACTTCAGACGTGAAATCCTGAACATCACAGTTATGTGCATTGTCAGAAGACACTGCTACATGTCGAGACCACAGATCCAGCATGACAAAAATATAGGATATCAAGGGTAGGTCAGGAGAACGAAAGCATAGATAAGTTGAATTATATACTACTTCTGTATCACAAATGACTTAACTTCATTACCAAACAATGATACCTGAAAGGCACTAAAGACAGAAGGTGTCAAATGTAGTTTCACAGCAATGGTTTGTGAAAGGTAATGTGTAATTATGCCCCATTCTATATGAAGTTAAGAGACAAAAAATTTTCAAACAGTAGCATCATCACTGTGATATGGACAAATAAGAATTACATACGGTTCTGCAAAGAAGGGTAAATGCATTGATTGTTGTAATTGCACAGTGATGGACTAACTGCTCTTGTCACTGTGACAGTTACTCCAAAAACAGGCATGCCATTCAAAATGTTTCAAATGGCTCTAAGCACTATGGGAGCATCTGAGGTCATCAGTCCCCTAGAACTGCTGTGGACATCAGTCCCCTGGAACTTAGAACTACTTAAACCTAACTAACCTAAGGACATCACACACAGCCATGCCCGAGGCAAGATTCGAGCCTGCGACCATAGCAGTCGCGCAGTTCCATACTGAAGCGCCTAGAACCGCTCGCTCACATCGGCCAGCTGTTCTACATTACTCGTCGCCATTGTGCAAAAGCGGACCTCAGATATTATCTACATCCTCCATTGAATTAAATGTGGCATTCATCAGTACAAAATCACATTTATCAAGCAGTTCCTGGCTGATGCACCTAGCACCACACCAATTTCAGCCTTGCTCACTCCTTCAAGAAGAAATATGAATAATTAAGTCTTTTCCCAATGTGGCCGCCACCAATGTTATCAGTTACAATCATTAATTAAATACTCACTAAGCCACAATTTTGTGCATCTGTCCCTCTAGTGATGTGTTTTACCTGCCAGTTAGGCTCTGCTATTTTGAAGACGTGAATGCGAACGCATCTGATGCCTACCATTCCGTTTATGGGAATATTTAGAATGCTTCATGCAATCTGTTCTAATTCTCTGTGCTTCCCCATCTCTCACTAACCAATAGAGCAGTGGATATGCATACATTACTGATACAGGTTTCTTTTGCGACCCTTTCATATCCACTGATACGAACACATTATGCATTCACATGTAGTACACTATAAGTAACTATACAATTGGATACACCATAGCGCCTTACACACCTACAAAGTTAACGTACTACTTGTCAGCACTGCATCCCTGAGAAAAACTTTAAATGGTTCGACTCTTTTAACTCATTCACTTAACTCACGTATCTACAGGCGTTTCTGCTCATTTCACATTCCTTTACCATATTTAGCTTTGACATGCTTTTATAGCAGCAGAATAAAATTCTATGGCTTCATGACACAAATCTTGTACGGAAGCAGCACACTCTTTTCGATTCCTACCACTTGTAAGTTCATTACACCTTGATATACTGATGAGATGACGAAAAACGTGTGATTCATCTAGAAACGAGCTCCTGCCATTCCTTTAGCTTCCCTTTATGATTAAGTTGCAGTAACTGTAGTGCATGATGTGACCTCTTTTCCTGTTAATGTATTTCTGTTTTCCAGTTCATATTGTCATGTTCTGCGATCTGTTTTTATCACCTAATTTAACCAGTTAGGTCCCTCAACAGTCACAAGACTACAGTCCTTGCCATCATGAGTTTGGACAGTTAATCATGATTCCCTTCCTAGTTCACCTCCCACTCTCATTGCACCACCCATTATATTTTAATGCATTACAATTATAAATGTAACCAATACTCTCAATTTTAATTTCGTTACAGATAACTGAAGCTGGTTTGGCCATTTTCCTAACAGCTAAGCCCTCTATTCTTTCTCATAGGTCACCAAGGAAGTTATCACTACTGGGTATGTCTACTGGCTCCCATTTTGACATCCTTGTCCTAAATCTAACATTTTCATATTCATGCCAGTTTACATAATGGACGCTTCGAAAATGTGATTTCATTCTCATTAATTTTCAGAAAAGTGGTGATAGAAACTCACATTTATTTTCTCAACAATGTATATAATTAGCACACTACAGTGAATCATTCACATTAGCCAACCGTTGACCTAATTCTGGAACATGCCAGGCTATAACGTCTTCTGTTCTTTCTAAAAGCATGCCAAAAACAACTGGCTGTGAATTCAGTCCCCTCAAAATTCAGCCCTGCTCAACATACTTCATCAGTATTTTTTCAAAAGAATAATGATCTTTTAAACTTTTGCAAAGTTTCAAGACAACTAGCACCTGTGAATACTCTATAAATACTGCCGATCAATCATCTTGATTGCGAAGTCGTCGAACCTTGGTACCCTGTTGCTATTACCTCTACACGAGTGCTATCTCTGACAGCATGCAAGCAGAAACGACCAGACAATGTGTACTACCAACTCTGTCTTTTCACAGATTTAATTCTCCTTCACTGCATTACAAACACTGTTCATCCTGTGAACAAACAGTTACAGTACCACTCCGCATTGCTATGCAAGTTTGGTTTAATAGAAGTACAGCTGTGCTGAAAACAAATTTGGTACTCCTGATCAGACTGATGATGATCGCTGTGATAAAGCTCCCCAGCGAGTTTAGTTCTTTGTTACGCAGTATCATGAAATCCTAGTATCCTGGCATGTGCAGCTCAATCACATTGAAGACAACTTTTGGTTACCAACTGACAAATCCATAATATAGCCGCTGTGCTAATACTGAAAAACGAAGAACTTAAAAACGCGATCCAGCGTGACGTAATAACTGCACACAGGGAACTGTGCAAACTGACTGCTACTTTGGAAGGGATCAAAGCCTTACAGATCTTGTTGTATAACACCCACGCAACACTTGCATGTTAACACTGTGCACACTAGCATTCAGTTAAGACTGCAACAGAGCCTCAGCCCTAACTCAGCCCTACTCCATCTAGGAATCAACCTTGCTGTATTATTGCACTGCTGCTATTGTACAACTGTCATGATCTACAGATGTTTTAAATGTGCAGATATCCCTACCCGTAACTTGCACCAGTCGCAAATTTGAGTGTTATCACCTTGTCTTTCTCTGTCGCCTGTGTGGCTGCCTATGAACGCACTGTGTTGCAAACGGGCATCCTGATTGTTTCCAAGGGTTGTCCATCACACTGCCATGTAGTACGAGTTTCAACTGTGCATTCACACTAATTATTACAAGCCTCGTACCTTATTACTCTACATTAGTGCATTGTGAAATTGCATTGCTTTTAGGGAAAACTACAGAATTCCCTTGCTCTCACATTGTTGTTGCAATGCACAAATCTTTATTTATGCCCACTGGGAACAGATTACTGTATTTGGTAGCACAGTCGACTATAGTAGCAGTTCTCTGCTGTGACCATGCATTTACACTCCAGACTTCTCGAGTTTCTCTAACAGTAGACTTTTATTCAATGTTCTTATTATGATGTATCGCACCCACCATTAGGTTATTTGCTCATTTAACTTACACACAGAATAGCATTTAAATTTTTCTTCTAATTTTCCTCAAACACCTTTTGTGCTGGCACCCAATCGACAGCCTGCCTACACTATCAAAAAAATCAAAGACTCACCTTCTGCAAACCTTTGATGAAACTAGCTTGGGAAAATTGCAAGTTACCATTGACCACGGCATTGCACACATCACTACGTAGGAATTCCAGCTTACTCCACTCAGAGTGGTTGCCCCGGTGTCATGTATCTTCCAGCCACTGTAGTTATCCTCAGAATGGTTATATGGATCATATGTAATCCAGGATACTGTGAACTATTCAGATCACCAAACCAGTGGTGCACAAGCAGCAGCTGTTGGGTAATTTTACACGCAAGTGGATTTTGGATCCTGGTGCAATTCAGTCACGACTCTCGTTTATGACTAAGCATTAGGAGATGGGATGCTAATATGTATTAGATTGTTTCCATTGTATAATTTTGTTATTTTGCGTATTTTGCAACATGGGCGAGCATTAAATTCCACTTAGTTAAGGACCAAACCAATGATATAGGATTTAATAACCAATATCAATTAAGTTAGTTAGTTATTGAGTTAGTTACGTGTTCCATTGATCAATAGCACGGAAAAACCATTATGATGTGGAAAGTGTCAAATGCACAAGAAATGCGCACAGGACACAAGTTGCTTTCTTTGTTTACATTACCTAAATATTTCTATTATCTACCCCATTCCCTTAAATGGCACAAAATGCATATATTATATCTCCAGATTTATTTACTCATATTCAAGAATTCATCTATGGTATAGAAGGAGTTGTCAAGGAGTTATGATTTCAATTTGTTTTTGAAACTATTACTGCTGTCTATCAGACATTTCATTTCATCTGGTAATTTATCAAACACTTTTATAGCAGCACATTTTACCCCTTTCTGTGCCAAAAATAGGTTAAGTAAAGGATAGTGTAGGTCTTTCTTTTTTCTGGTATTGTAATCATGAATGTCACTGTTGATTTTAAACTGGTCCATGTTGTTGAGAAAAAATTTCATTACTGAGTAAATGTACTGTGAAACAGTTGTAAGAATTCCTAACCTTTTAAACAGATGCCTACAAGATGTGCGACTATGAACCTCACACATTATTTTAACTACTTTCCTTTGACCATTGAATACCTTTTGCCTAAGTGTTGAGTTGCCCCAGAATATTATTCTGTATGACATCAGAGTGGAAGTATGCAAAGTATGTTAGCTTACTAATTTCTACATCCTCAAAATTGGCAACTATTCTGATTGCAAAAGTTGCTGAACCTAGTCGCTTTAGGAGATCCAAAACACGAATTTTCCAATTAAGATTATCATCTATATGTACACCCAAAAACTTAATATGCTCTACCCTGGCTACAGACTTCTTTTGATGTGTTATGTTTATTGAAGGAATTAAACTTTTTGCAGCAGAAAATTGGATTATATTTTCATAGTTCAGAGGAAACCCATTCACAGAATACCAATTAATAACTTTTCAAAAGACCTTATTTGTATCATTTTCTATTGGACTTTCCTTTACTGGATTAATAATTATGCTTGTATCACCAGCAAACAGTGTCAGTTCAACATCTTGTTTCACATAAGAAGGGAGGTCATTCACATATATCAAGAACAGGAGGAGACCCATGATCAAACCTTGTGGAACACCTAATGTAATTTCATTCCAGTTAGATGAAGTGGCAAACTCCTTCCAATCACTAGAAGCATACAGGGAGACTTTTTGCTTCCTGTTCTGTAGATATGACTTAAACCACTCATATGCTTTTCCATTTATACCATAGAATTGTAATTTCTCTAACACAAAGTCATGGTTCACACAATCAAATGCTTTGGATAAGTCACAGAATATTCCTACTGGTGACATTTTACTATTTAAACACTTTATTATGTAGACAATGAAATTGCACATTGCTGTCTCAGTGGAACAGCATTTCTGAAATCCAAACTGTGATTTACTAAGTATCCCATTACTGTTGACATAGCTAACCACTCTTGAGTACATTACTTTCTCAAACATTTTTGAAAATGCTGTAAGCTAGGATACTGGCCGATAATTATTGGCATCTGTTGTATCCCCTTTATGTAGGGAGGCCTGACAATGGATATATTTTAACCTGTCTGGAAAAAATCCCTGAGTCAGTGATGCATTACATATGTGACTCAAAATATCAGCTGTAATTGCTCCAAATTGTTTTGATGTCGTCTACTCTTAAAGAACATTTATTTTTCAATGATTTAATAATTTTCCTTATTTCACAAGAGTTTGTTAGATGAAACCTAATCTGACTAAAATTTTTCAAAACTGACTCTTCCATGTGCTGCCTGGCTTTTTCTTTTGAACTATTCTCACCAATTTTTTCTCCTATGCTTAAGAAATGATTGTTAAATACATTGGCTACCTGTGTAATGTTGGTTAAGATGGTCTCATTCTCTTTATCAGTAATACTACCTACCCCACTGGTTAGTTTTCCTGTCTCCCTTCTAACAACATTCCATATTGATTTGATTTTATTGCTGGAGTTGTTAATTTGTTCTCTAACATATATATTTCTTGATTTCCTTACAACTATTCTCAGTGTGTTACAATAATTGTTATAGTGTAAAACTACTTCTTGCTGTCTCATACAGTTTTCTTTTTCTTTCTGAAGACACATTAATACCTACAATAATCCAAGGTTTCTTTAAAAATATTGTGGTGTTACATTTAGTAATTTTCTTTGGAAAACAATGTTCAAAAAGGGATATAAATTTATTAGAAAATATGCTGCATTTATCATTAGCATTTGGATCATTATACACTCCTGGAAATGGAAAAAAGAACACATTGACACCGGTGTGTCAGACCCACCATACTTGCTCCGGACACTGCGAGAGGGCTGTACAAGCAATGATCACACGCACGGCACAGCGGACACACCAGGAACCGCGGTGTTGGCCGTCGAATGGCGCTAGCTGCGCAGCATTTGTGCACCGCCGCCGTCAGTGTCAGCCAGTTTGCCGTGGCATACGGAGCTCCATCGCAGTCTTTAACACTGGTAGCATGCCGCGACAGTGTGGACGTGAACCGTATGTGCAGTTGACGGACTTTGAGCGAGGGCGTATAGTGGGCATGCGGGAGGCCGGGTGGACGTACCGCCGAATTGCTCAACACGTGGGGCGTGAGGTCTCCACAGTACATCGATGTTGTCGCCAGTGGTCGGCGGAAGGTGCACGTGCCCGTCGACCTGGGACCGGACCGGACCGCAGCGACGCACGGATGCACGCCAAGACCGTAGGGTCCTACGCAGTGCCGTAGGGGACCGCACCGCCAGTTCCCAGCAAATTAGGGACACTGTTGCTCCTGGGGTATCGGCGAGGACCATTCGCAACCGTCTCCATGAAGCTGGGCTACGGTCCCGCACACCGTTTGGCCGTCTTCCACTCACGCCCCAACGTCGTGCAGCCCGCCTCCAGTGGTGTCGCGACAGGCGTGAATGGAGGGACGAATGGAGACGTGTCGTCTTCAGCGATGAGAGTCGCTTCTGCCTTGGTGCCAATGATGGTCGTATGCGTGTTTGGCGCCATGCAGGTGAGCGCCACAATCAGGACTGCATACGACCGAGGCACACAGGGCCGACACCCGGCATCATGGTGTGGGGAGCGATCTCCTACACTGGCCGTACACCACTGGTGATCGTCGAGGGGACACTGAATAGTGCACGGTACATCCAAACCGTCATCGAACCCATCGTTCTACCATTCCTAGACCGGCAAGGGAACTTGCTGTTCCAACAGGACAATGCACGTCCGCATGTATCCCGTACAACCCAACGTGCTCTAGAAGGTGTAAGTCAACTACCCTGGCCAGCAAGATCTCCGGATCTGTCCCCCATTGAGCATGTTTGGGACTGGATGAAGCGTCGTCTCACGCGGTCTGCACGTCCAGCACGAACGCTGGTCCAGCTGAGGCGCCAGGTGGAAATGGCATGGCAAGCCGTTCCACAGGACTACATCCAGCATCTCTACGATCGTCTCCATGGGAGAATAGCAGCCTGCATTGCTGCGAAAGGTGGATATACACTGTACTAGTGCCGACATTGTGCATGCTCTGTTGCCTGTGTCTATGTGCCTGTGGTTCTGTCAGTGTGATCATGTGATGTATCTGACCCCAGGAATGTGTCAATAAAGTTTACCCTTCCTGGGACAATGAATTCACGGTGTTCTTATTTCAATTTCCAGGAGTGTATATATCTTACCAGTTTACATTTCCTAAACTTTCTCTGAAGTGATCTATAGATACCGGGTTGAGCACACTTTTACTTAATGGTTTCTGAAGTGTACACCCCGTTATGTTTCGTAAGTTAATCAGTTGTGCATCATGGTCAGATAATCCATTAACCACAGGGAAAGCATGTGTTTGTTCTACATACAAATACATTATCTATTAGAGTACTACTGTCTTGAGCTATATGTGTAGGGATACTGATTACTGATTCTAAGTTATATGTTGTTAACAACACTTCTAGTTCACTTTTCCTATCAGGATTGCTTAGAAAAGTTAACACTGAAATCACCCCAGATTAATAACTTCTTTTTGTCTGACAGACAGCATAATAGGGAGTCAAACTTTTTTATGAATAGCTCCCAATCTCCTAGTGGAAACCTGTACACTGTTGCTAATATCAACATTGTCTAGCTGAAGTTAACATGCACAAACCTCAAAGTGCTGATCAACACAAAATTTGCTCACTTCAACAGTTTTGTATCTATACCCTTGTTTTATGAAAATTGGAACTCCTTCTTTATCTAAAAGTGTAAGATGCTAAATGATACCCATTTATACTGACATTTTCCATCCCCGCAGTTACATGGTGCTCAGACAGACAAAGTATACCAATCTCATTCTTATTTTCGAGATCATCTAAATACAGTATCAGCTCATCTACTTCTTTTTATTCCTCTGATATTTTGGTGAAGTTGAAATCATCCTTAGCTTTATCCTTGTTTGCTGTGCATGAAGTTTCTTTTCTTCTATTTTCCTTGGTTGTTGTCTGTCTGGAAATTGACTTTAACCTAAAAAAACCTGTCTGCCTTGGTTGCAATAACCACAGGGATCACCCCTTGTGTGACTGTGGCCCCCCCTTACAGTATCTGCTAATAGAGAAGCTAATTTATCTTCCCCCTTCCTAATAAGGCGCAGGCCATGTGTAGTGTAGCCTCACCTACCAATAGCATCAACTGGACCAACACTCATGTGAGACTTTGCCGGTGTCTGGAGCATCCTGTTCAGTTCTGTGTTAACACGCGATACCCAGGGCTGATCATAGCACTGAAATACCTCCAAAAACCCAACATTCGTGTGCCCAGTTTCTGTTCTTATTTCATCCAGATCACTCCTAATACTATACCCTGGATTCATAGCCAGGCTGCTTACTGCTCCCCCAACTATAATTACCTGATTTTCCTTCTCAAAGTCCTTGCATAGCTGACATAAGTTTTCTGTCACCTGGCTAAGACTAGCACTTGGTTTCACAAAACTTGTGACCTGGTACTCTGTCCCTAATTTCTCCTGTAGCTGTTGGCCCACACCCCTCCCATGACTGCTACCTATAAGCAGAATTTTTCTTTTCCTATTCTGGTTTGATCCCGACCTGTCTTTTTTCTTTAAGCTAATATTCTGCTTCAACCTACATTCAACTAAATCTGGATATGGCCCTTCCTCCACTATTTCAGATAGTAAGCCAAACTGATTTCCTAACTGAATTTTATAAGTTTTATCAACTGTTTCCCTTCTTCGTCCTTTGCTTGCTACCTTTTACCAGCGCCCAGAGTCCTTTTCCTCCCTTAGCTTAAATAATTCCAAATTCGCGATTTCTAATTCAGCCTGAAGTGCACAAATCTTTGCCGCCAGTTTCGCGATTTTTCTATCCTTTCTATGTAACCTACACTGCAATGGAAGAGCCTCATTATCTATCCTTGTTTCCTCTCCGCTACACTCTCCCCAATGAAACCACAACCTACAGTCTATACAGAACACTCTCTCTTTCAAATTTCTACAGCAACCACCACACTTGTCACACATGGTTTGATAGTAAAACGTAACACAAAAGCAGAAAATAACTTCAACAGCAGAATAGTTTTTTAACCTGTCCTAGTATGTAACTAAACATTAATGTAAACAAACTTATAAACTTGGCTCAGAAATTTTTAATCAACCACACAAATTCTGGATGAGAGACACGAATTAATTTAACTTTGAAGAGCTAAGTCTAGTCAAAAACAAATATCTACACTCATACGAAATTTACGCCAAAATATGTAAACAACAACGCAACTGCCGGCCTTTACAAAATATTTCCTTTTCGATGTAATTACGTTTAGAAAAGCAAAACCTTCAATACATAGATTAGATAAGAAGTAAATGCACTAGTCTAAAATGTAATATTAACTAAATTAGCTCTTATTCCAATATTAATCGCTTAACTTAGTGAGAGCTTCATAAACGCACATCTGCCTGGCTACAGTGTTGTCATCCTAAGTACATGAAATAAGATTTAATAAAACAATGAAAGTGTTACAGTTGTCTTAATGAGATTAGTTTATTATGGATATATAATCAGTTTGTAATGTATCCTTCAATAACTTTGTAATTTTAACTTTTATACTACAAACTGCAGAGATTATAGGAAAAGTAATAAATCTTATTAATATTATTGAGCTAGGCCTCCTTTTGTATGGAAATAACCAACCAACCTTCGATGATGCACCCATCTGATGCAGTGTTACAGCCTTTCATGATCTGCGAGGCTAGACCTTCACAACTGGTGACAACATTTGCTGGCCCCAATGCTGTCATTCTGAACCACAATACTCCATCACTGTCCACTGGCATCACCATTGCACCAGCTTAGCCACTGCCCAGCTGGTGTATCTTGGCAGCCCTCATGCTGTCCCTGCTGGCTCAGTACATGGTCAGCACAGCTGTTGCCTCGGCACCACCACACCACTGTATCAGTGCATCATTTCAGTTGGCTGCGTATATTCCTACAATAGCCAAAATTGGCCAATTCGAACTCTAAATTACTGTACTATTATTTGTCACTTCTTAAATACTTTTAGTTTTCTATTCATGTCCACTTTTTTTACTGCATTTTGGAAATTATTTGTTTCCCCTATTAGAACGTTGCATCCTTTAGCAAGAGCCACCGGTCCAAAGCAGCATTTTCAAACATCAAACTACTACTTTTATAAGTTTGAAATAATTAGCCTGCTGCTATGGAGGGGGAGTGAAGTGTGTGTGGTAGATTGATAGACCGAGTGGGGAACACTTTATAAAATACGTTTCACTTCAGCGCTGTGGCTAGTCAGGGGCTAGTTCTGTATCAGTTACCACTGTATATGCCTTGTTCACATTCATACAATTCCGACAGAGGATACTGATGAGGAGACACTTCCGAGAGGCATCCTTAGTGAGGAAAACCTAGAAAACCATCCAGCAACCAATGAGACCGCTGTTAATGGTCACATGGGGCCATAGGCCATAGCCGGGATAAATTTGGCTCACTATTGGCAACCAGCTTTCAGTCTGATCAGAGGTGTGCTTCTATTCCATTCTCCAGCACTATGCCCCTCAGTCTGTTAATGGCCTTAGAAGTAAAGTTCTGATGTAAATACCAGTTAGTTGTTTTAAAGTACTCCTCATTGTTGTTTATTTTAAACAATATGCTTGATTACCCTTACTCCTGGATCCACAACCTACAACTGACTTGTCCTTGACAATTCTTATACAACAGTTTATTCTGTAGTGATTAGCTTAGGTTATTATTTTAATAGGTGCAGTTACACTCTTTAATTTATGGCTATGTACAGTGTTTATGTAGACTCAGTTCTTTGGATGGTTTTCCACACAACCACTGAATATGTTTATTTTCTGCTTACATCTCATGTACCAGAGAAACACTATATGACCCATCCTTAGCTGACACCTATAGATATTCAGTCCATATTGTGTACCTTTTTTTAACATGTTACTACAAATTTTACTGTTTCTTAGAGATTCATATTATGTATAGTCGCCACGCTTTGTAGTACATTTTCATATTCATTGGAATATAAGGCTATTGTCCAGAAACCCGGTTTTTCTTTCCTTTTATTGGAAAATAATATTTAATACAAATGTATGCGGATGTTGTCTAGTATGAATAACCCATACAGCAGTTGTGGATGTACTATCATGGGAAAGATGAAATACAAAGTAATCATATCACTACAAAGTGTCACAGCTGAAGTGTAGCAACACAGAACAGTGCCAATCACTTAATTATAACTATCTCCCATTGTTACACTTATGATGAAACATACTAAACCACTTTCAACAATAACAAATAGGTACGAAATCAAAATTAAAAACAATCGTTCTGAAATTGAAACTGAAGCATAAGTACAATTTCCCAAAAACCTCATGTATATTTACCACAAATTAAGAAAAATACCCACAATGGAAACATCTTTGAATATAACACAAGAAATATTTAGTGCTCACGTTCTGAGCTCTCCCAAGTGTTGTTCTTGTGTATAAAAAAAACTGGAATCAAATCATAACACCTAATGTTTGTTTACCTATTTCTTTTTTTTTTTTTTTTTTGTAGAACTTTTGCAGTATTAGATGCTGAACAAGTAATTAAGAGCTTTGTTGGATAACACTTACCTATATTATATCTGAATTATGTACAGAGCTTTGTGAAACAAAAATATTTCACAAAAAATATAGCTATTGTGCACTAGTGTAAATGGCAACCAAGAATGATGAATTTCTTAGATTACACATTTCCGCATCTGACCCATTTACATGAAGATGCACTGATGGGCAAAAATGTCATGAACACTGTTCATGAGGAGAATGAATGCCACGTTGTATGCACATGATGCAGTAAGCAGATTACAAGTATATAAACAGACCACAGATTTACACTTCTTGTTCTATCAGTAAGATGAGCTGCAAACATGTACATTTAATGATGTAAATGACTTTAGCAAAGGGCAAGTTAAAGTGGCATTGCAGTTGGGAACTAGAACCTCAAAAGTGGTGAAGTTGGTACAATGGATCTTTGCTACTGTTGTGAACATCTGAGGAAAGTGGCTGAAAGGTAATAAGTCCATCACATTATGATAAGATGTAATACATCTATACTTCTTCACAAAGTATGGAGGTCAGAAGCTTGCCTGCTCTGTAAAGCTGGAGATGTGGCAATATGTGGCATATCTAATGACAAAAAACAACGCTGGGGCAGCCATACACGTTTTGGAACCCACAGTTCAATGTACATTGTTGAATGTGTGGCTCTGGAACATATGGTCACTGTATGTTTCCATACCGATCCACCAAAATGTTCACTTGCAACTGCAGTGTGCAAGGGATCATTGAGGCTGGAGTGAAGGTCAATTCAAATGTTAACTGTCAGGATGGGTGACATTTCCTGTTACACCAGGTCAGTTGCACATCCAGATATGCTATCATCTAAATGAATGGCACCAAATGGAGGGCCCATTATGCTTTGGGGGCAGTCACTTTGGCTCCTGTGGCACACCTGTTAGCAACAGAAGGCATCATGACAGTTGCAGACTACGTGACATTCATTGCAACTGCATGCATTCCTTCATTCCTGGTGTGCTCTCCCATAGTGGAGGCATCTTTCAGCAGGATAATTGTCCTTGTCACATGTGCATGGTCTGAGTAGCATGGTAACTAACACTGATGTCTTGACCATACCATTTAGGTAATCTGAACGTGTGGAATACAACTGGTGCAACATACACCCAGAAGCATGTAAATGATGTGTCAAGTCCATATCAAGTAGAATTGTCAAAGTACTGTATTCCAAAGGCGGCCAAACATGCTATTAAGCAGGTTATTATATTTGTTGTTATGTTTACTAATGCAGGATTAGTACCAACAAAACATAAATGTACACACTATTAATGACACACCATGTCTCTTGAGAAAACATATCTGAGTAAAATAATTGTTATAATCATGTTTCTCCAGTATTGAGTTTACTAGCCTCAATGAAGCTAGTGCCATGAATATATTTTTACTGTCACTGTTTCTAAAATTCAGTTACAAGTACTACATGATGACTTTGTTTGGAATATTAAGCAGCAAGTCATCACATTTCCTTGGCCTTATACTGAATATTGCAAGATACTTATGATTACTGACAAATGTAAGGATTTATCACAATTCACAATCTTCTTGTCACAAGATCAATAGGAAAAAGCAGCAGTGCTAATGACAAACACACATTTGATTCATGTTTCTTGAGTATTTGGTAATACCATTTCTTGACATATGAAACTACAGATATGAATTTTTTGTCACATCTGTTAGTACTCTATAGTACACATCATTACAAGTTTTTTCACAATTCTACCAGATTTTAAAGTTATTTCGCCAAAAGTACAATTTATTGTCCCCTGGTACATACATTATTTTATAGGCCTTGAGGGCACCAACCACGAAAACCTATTTGCACAAACTAACACATACTTACAATTTCTTTCTGACATGAAGTAATGCATGTGTCTTGAGAGTGTCCAAGTAAGTGAAACTTTTGTCACAGATACCACATTTGTGAGGTCCACTTCCAGTGTGTTGAAATGCGTGTGTCTTGAGATCACCTGATGTAGCAAAAGATTCCCCACAGATCTCAAATTTGTGAAGTTTCTTTCCAGTGTGAATTAATACATGTTTCTTGAGATCACCTAACATAGTAAAAGATTTCCCACAAATCTCACATTTGTGAGGTTTCTTTCCAGTGTGAAGTAATAAATGTTTCTTAAGATTGCCTAATATAGTAAAATATTTCCCACAAATCTCACATTTGTGAGGTTTCTTTCCAGTGTGAATTAATAAGTGTTGCTTGAGAGAGCCTGACGCAGCAAAAGATTTCCCACAAATCTCACATTTGTGAGGTTTCTTTCCAGTGTGAATTAATGTGTGTTGCTTGAGATCACCTAACCTAGTAAAAGATTTCCCACAAATCTCACATTTGTGAGGTTTCTTTCCAGTGTGAATTAAGGAGTGTTGCTTGAGATCACCTAACCTAGTAAAAGATTTCCCACAAATCTCACATTTGTGAGGTTTCTTTCCAGTGTGAATTAAGGAGTGTTGCTTGAGATTATCTAACTTAGTAAAAGATTTCCCACAAATCTCACATTTGTGAGGTTCCTTTCCAGTGTGAATTAAAACATGATTCTTGAGATAGCTTGACGCAGCAAAAGATTTCCCACAAATCTCACATTTGTGAGGTTTATTTCCAGTGTGAATTAATGAATGTTTCTCGAGATCACCTAACATAGTAAAAGATTTCCCACAACTCTCGCACATGTAAGGTTTCTTCACAGTGTGAATTAATGTGTGAGCCTTTAGATAACGTGACTGGGCAAACCATTTGTCACAAATATCACATTTGTGAAGTCTTTTCCCAGTATGAATGGAAACATGTCTGTTGAGAACACCAACTCTAGCGAACAATTTGCCACAAATGCCACATCTGTGAGTTCTGTTTGCAGTAAGTAGATCAGCCTGGGCACTGTCATTAACAGCTATAGACAAAGTTCCATAATTACTTGTTTTCTCTCTATCATTTGTCATGTGTGTGTTACATAAGTCATTAGAGGGCTTGTTTGAATCTTTCCAAGTTTCCTTACATGAAGACTGGTCATTGTGTTCTGTGACAGAAACTTCTGCCTCGCTATCCAACGAGGTAGTGGTTTGATGCTCATAACTATGTCCATATTTTTCATGACTGTCTGCAGTTAAAACTCGACAATTCTCACTCATTCTCATATGCTTTTTCAAGCCAACATTACTGTGAAATACCTCACCACACCACTTACAAACATACGAAGGTGGTTGCGTTCCACCAATGTGCATAAACACATGCATTATGAGTCTGTATTTTGAAGAAAAGCTCTGTTGGCAGAAATTACAGCTATATACATGTAATTCCTTTTCCCTCGTACTACAGTCATATTGGGTGGCAACTGAGCATTCCTTATCAACAGTCATATCTTCTGTATTGGTACTGAACCCATGTGTTGACTTCTCCATGTCTATCACCAACTCATCCTGGACCAGTCTATGGTGACAAGGTTCTTCACATGATATGCTGCACCTCCCACCAGTAGTCTGAGTAAATCTGAAGAGTGAGGAGGATATTGTTAAATATTGAGATATACAACAAAGAAAAAATATTTGAGTGACCATAAATCCAGTACTATAAGCCACAAGTCATAAAAGTGCATACGAATTGACATATTCAGTAACTGTTACTGATTTAAAATTATAATATTCCACCAGAAGTAAAGAACTGATGAGGTAAAAGTGGTTTAAAACGAAAATAACCAGAGGTAATTCGATAATGATTATTCTGAGTCACTGCCATTTGATCTGAAATTTTTAGATTAGAACTAAAATACTTCACTTTCACGTGTTACAATCTTTTTAAAATACAGTGCTAAAAGTCAATAGTCTACAACAATTTATGAAATGTATCAAAAAATTAATCAGTTACATGTTTTCATTCAAAATTTTTAAGTTCAAGGTATTTCAGATTTATTTAAGAGAAATAATTTCTAAATGTTCCTCTTCGATTATGTTAGCTCTGTAAGTGCATTCTCCTTGTTTCGCCAACACTTTCACCTCCACAAATGGTAAATTTATTTCACCTGGTAAACAATTTTTTTTTGTTTGATTCCAAATAAATCAATTACTAGTGCAAGCATCAATATTTTCATTCGTTATCTTCAATGGTTGTTGATCAGCTGGACAATGACTGTTCATGAACAAGAATCAATGTGACATCAATCAAGGGAATTAATTTGCATACTGATGAATGAATGTGAATGACACACGTGCAGATGGTTTTAATCTAAAACTGTTTTTGGCACTGCAACTTATATGAAGCCTTCCACAAATGGAAATATTGTCTGAACAGATGGAAATGGTTGCAAATTTTCCAGTACACTTGGAGTGAGCCTTCTTGAAAATTTTTACATCTTCCCATCATCTGGTCTCCTGGCATTGCAGAACACCGTTGACTGAAGGACACACACATAAATGGTCACATCACCACCCATTAAGTACTGAAGGGTAACACTACATACTGAGTGGCGGTGATAACAGCTGATGCATGAGCTACACCTGTAGTATCTGGGTTTCATTATTATACCTGCAGTTAAACCCTTTCCCACAGAAAAGAACTGTAATGCTTTTCAGGTCCCCAGTACGTACATAGGTGGATATGAAAGATTACAAACTACTGAAGGTGTGCAGGCTCCAGAGTTTTCTCTTGTTCTGACTGTACCTTTTGACTTTTTTCCATTGTGTTGAGTATATAGTTCTGTTAGGCATGGTATCTGGTAAATTTCGAGTGTTTTTGAACAATTAATTGGATAACACGACTTTTTTAAATGTAACTGGTATCATGGTGTGTCAGATTCTAGAAGTTGACAACTGAATCACTAAATATTGTAACTTTTATAACTCAATAATTTACAACTTGTATTTTCATACACATGAAAGTGAAGTAACTGAACACCAATAATGATAAAACACATCAGAAAAATATGCAAATAAGATTTCAAACAAATACCTTTCTGTTTGTCAAAGTACTAGAAACAAAACTTACAATTAAAATTTTACAATATGCCAGTCAACCATAAACCAACCAGAATAAGAAACAGAATTTCTGGAAAGCTCTAGCAATAAATAAATTTTGAGGTTTTTATTTATAAATTGTTTTAGAGGCCACCATGTAAGCATTGTGTAGATACTGGGTGCTTCTGTCATATCCCTAACCTTCACTGCACAGCATTTCGTGTGGCAGGTACATTAATAAACTATTCATCTACATCTACACAATTACTCTGCTATTCACAATAAAGTGCCTCGCAGATGGTTCAATGAAGCACTTTCAAACTCACTCTCTACCATTCCAATGTCGAACGGCGCACAGGAAAAACGAGCACTTAAATTTTTCTGTGCGAGCCCTCTTTCTCTTATTTTATCGTGATGATCATTTCTCCAAATTTAAGTGGGTGCCAACAGAATGTTTTCCCAATCGGAGGAGAAAACTGGTGATTGAAATTTCATGAGAATATCCTGTCACAACGAAAAACGCTTTTGTTTTCATGATTGCCACTCCAATTCAAATACCATGTCTCTGACACTATGTCCCCTATTTCGCGATAATACAGAACGAGCTGCCATTTGTTTTACTTTTTCAGTGTCATCCGTCAGTGCCACCTGACGCAGATCCCACACTACACAGCAATACTCCAGAAAAGGGTGGACAAGCGTGGTGTAAGCAGTCTCTTTAGTAGACCTGTTGCACCTTCTAAGTGTTTTGGCAATGAATTGCAGTCTTTGGTTTGCTCTGTTGTTGTTGTTATCTTCAGTCCTGAAACTGGTTTGATGCAGCTCTCCATGATACTCTATCCTGTGCAAGCTTCTTCATCTCCCAGTACCTACTGCAACCTACATCCTTCTGAATCAGCTAGTATATTCATCTCTTGGTCTCCCTCTACGATTTTTACCCTCCACGCAGCACTCCAATGCTAAATTTGTGATCCCTTGATGCCTCAAAACATGTCCTACCAACCGGTCCTTCTCCTTGTCAAGTTGTGCCACACCTCCTCTTCTCCCCAATTCTAGTCAATACCTCCTCATTAGTTATGTGATCTACCCATCTAATTTTCAGCGTTCTTCTGTAGCACCACATTTCGAAAGCTTCTATTCTCTTTTTGTCCAAACTATTTATCCTCCATATTTCACTTCCATACATGGCTACATTCCATACAAATACTTTCAGAAACGACTTCCTGACAGTTAAATCTATACTCGATGTTCCTACATTTCTCTTCTTCAGAAACACTTTCCTTGCCATTGCCAGTCTACATTTTGTATCCCATCTACTTTGTCCATCGTTAGTTATTTTTCCCCCAAAATAGCAAAACTCACCTACTACTTTAAATGGCTCATTAGCTAATCTAATTCCCTCAGCATCACCCAACTACATTCCATTATCCTAGTTTTGCTTTTGTTGATGTTCATCTTATATCCTCCTTTCAAGACACTGTCCATTCTGTTCAGCTGCTCTTCCCAGTCCTTTGCTGTCTCCGACAGAATTACAATGTCATCGGCGAACCTGAAAGTTTTTATTTCTTCTCCATGGATTTTAATACTTACTCCGAAGTTTTCTTTTGTTTCCTTTACCGCTCGCTCAATATACAGATTAAATAACATTGGGGAGAGGCTACAACCCTGTCTCAGTCCCTTCCCAACCACTGCTTACCTTTCATGCCCCTCTACTCTTAATTGCCATCTGATTTCTATACAAAATGTAAATAGCCTTCAACTCCCTGTATTTTACCCCTGCCACCTTTAGAATTTGAAAGAGAGTATTCCAGTCAACATTGTCAAAAGCTTTCTCTAAGTCTACAAATGCTAGAAACATAGGTTTGCCTTTTCTTAATCTTTCTTCTAAGATAATTCGCGGAGTCAGTATTCCTCACGTGTTCCAATATTTCTACAGAATCCAAACTGATCGTCTCAGAGGCCGACCTGTATCAGTTTTTCCATTCATCTATAAGGAATTCGCGTTAGTATTTTGCAGCTGTGACTTTTTAAACTGAAAGTTCGGTAATTTTCACATCTGTCAACACCTGCTTTCTTTGGGCTTGGAATTATTATATTCTTCTTGAAGTCTGAAGGTATTTCGCCTGTTTCATACATCTTGCTCACCAGATGGTGGAATTTTGTCAGGACTGGCTCTTCCAAGCCCATCAGTAGTTCTAATGGAATGTTGTCCACTCCCGGGGCCTTGTTTGAACTCAGATCTTTCAGTGCTCTGTCAAACTCTTTATGCAGTACCGTATCTCCCATTTCATCTTCATCTAAATCCTCTTCCATTTCCATAATATTGTCCTCAAGCACATCGCCCTTGTACAGACCCTCTACACAAGGTGTTACAAAAAGGTACGGCCAAACTTTCAGGAAACATTTCTCTCACACAAATAAAGGAAAGTTGTTATGTGGACATGTGTCCGAAAACGCTTAATTTCCATGATAGAGCTCATTTTAGTTTGGTCAGTATGTACTGTACTTCCTCGATTCACCACCCGTCGGCCCAATTGAAGGAAGGTAATGTTGAATTTGGTGCTTGTGTTGACATGCGACTCATTGCTCTACAGTACTAGCATCGAGCACATCAGTACGTAGCATCAACAGGTTAGTGTTCATCACGAATGTGGTTTTGCAGTCAGTGCAATTTTTACAAATGTGGAGTTCGCAGATGCCCACTTGATGTATGGATTAGCATGGGGCAATAGCCGTGGCGTGGTACGTTTGTATCGATACAGATTTCCAGAACGAAGGTGTCCCGACAGGAAGACGTTCGAAGCAATGGATTGGCGTCTTAGGGAGCACGGAACATTCCGGCCTATGACTCGCGACTGGGGAAGACCTAGAATGACGAGGAGAATGGATGAGGCAATTCTTTGTGCGGTTGACGATAACTCTAATGTCAGCGTCAGAGATGTTGGTGCTGTACAAGGTAATGTTGACCACGTCACTGAATGGAGAGCGCTATGGTAGAACCAGTTGTTTCGGTACCACGTACAGCGTGTGCAGGCACCATCAGCAGCTGATTGGCCTCCACGGGTACACTTCTGCGAATGGTTCCTTCAACAATGTGTCAATCCTCATTTCAGTGCAAATGATCTCTTTACGGATGAGGCTTCATTTCAACGTGATCAAATTGTAAATTTTCACAATCAACATGTGTGGGCTGACGAGAATCTGCACGCAATTGTGAAATCACTTCATCAACACAAATTTTCAGTGAACATTTGGGCAGGCATTGTTGGTGATGTCTTTATTGGGCCCCATGTTCTTCCACCTACGCTCAATGGAGCACGTTATCATGATTTCATACAGGATACTCTACCTGTGCTGCTAGAACATGTGCCTTTACAAGTATGACACAACATGTGGTTCATGTACGATGGAGCTCTTGCACTTTTCAGTCGAAGTGTTTGTACACTTCTCAACAACAGATTTGGTGAGCGATGGATTGGTAGAGGCAGACCAATTCCATGGCTTCCACGCTCTCCTGACCTCAACCCTCATGACTTTCATTTATGGGGGCATTTGAAAGCTCTTGTCTATGTAACCCTGGTACCAAATGTAGAGACTCTTCATGCTCGTATTGTGGACGGCTGTGTTACAATACGCCATTCTCCAGGGATGCATCAGCGCATCAGGGACTCCATGCGACGGAGGGTGGATGCATGTATCCTCGCTAACTGAGAACATTTTGAACATTTCCTGTAACAAAGTGTTTGAAGTCACGCTGGTATGTTCTGTTGCTGTGTGTTTCCATTCCATGATTAATGTGATTTGAAGAGAAGTAATAAAATGAGCTCTAACATGGCAAGTAAGCGTTTCCGGACATATGTCCACATAACATATTTTCTTTCTTTGTGTGTGAGGAATGTTTCCTGAAAGTTTGGCCGTACCTTTTTGTAACACCCTGTATACTCCTTCCACCTTTCTGCTTTCCCTTCTTTGCTTACGACTGGGTTTCCATATGAGCTCTTTATATTCATGCAAGTGGCTCTCTTTTCTCCGAAGGTCTCTCTAATTTTCCTGTAGGCAGTATCTACCTTACCCCTCATGAGATGACCCTTTACAGCCTTACATTTGTCCCTGATTAGCTATTTTGCACTTCCTGTCAATCTCATTTTTGAGACGTTTGTATTCCTTTTTGCCTGCTTCATTTACTGCATTTTAATATTTTCTCCTTTCATCAATTACACTCAATATTTCTTCTGTTACCCAAGGATTTCTACTAGCCCTCGTCTTTTTACCTACTTGATCCTCAGCTGCCTTCACTATTTCATTCCTCAAAGCTACCTATTCTTCTTCTACTGTATTTCTTTCCCCCATTCGTGACAATTGTTCCCTTATCCCCTCCCTGAAACTCTGTACGACCTTCGATTTAGTCTGTTTATCCAGGTCCCATCTCCTTAAATTCCCATTGCAGTTTCTTCAGTTTTAATATACAGTTCATAACCAATAGATTGTGGTCAGAGTCCACATCTGCCCCTGGAAATGTCTTACAATTTAAAACCTGGTTCATAAGTCTCTGTCTTACCATTATATAATCTATCTGATACCTTTTAGTATCTCCGGGATTCTTCCATGTATACAACCTCCGTTTATGGTTCTTGGACCAAGTGTTAGCTACGATTAAGTTATGCTCTGTGCAAGATTCTACCAGACGGCTTCCTCTTTCATTTCTTACCCCCTATCCATATTCACCTATTACGTTTCCTTCTCTCCCTTTTTCTCTACCCACAATATTATCTATGTGATCGTTCGAATTCAGGTTATTTGTAATCGGTAAGTATTTAGTTGAATTTACAGCCTTCAGTTTTGTGTGACTATCGTGTAATCGTAATTTAGCACACTTCTTATAGGACTCATGTGAATAACTTCATACTTTCCCTTATTCAGGGTCAGTTGCCACTTTTTGCACCATACAGATATCTTATCTAAATCATTTTGTAAGTCGTTTTTATCATGTGATGACTTTACAAGACGGTAAATGACAATCATCTGCAAACAATTTAAGACGGCTACCCAGATTGTCTCTTATGTTGTTAATATACACTCCTGGAAATTGAAATAAGAACACCATGAATTCATTGTCCCAGGAAGGGGAAACTTTATTGACACATTCCTGGGGTCAGATACATCACATGATCACACTGACGGAACCACAGGCACATAGACACAGGCAACAGAGCATGCACAATGTCGGCACTAGTACAGTGTATATCCACCTTTCGCAGCAATGCAGGCTGCTATTCTCCCATGGAGACGATCGTAGAGATGCTGGATGTAGTCCCGAGGAACGGCTTCCCATGCCATTTCCACCTGCGCCTCAGTTGGACCAGCGTTCGTGCTGGACGTGCCGACCGCGTGAGACGACGCTTCATCCAGTCCCAAACATGCTCAATGGAGGACAGATCCGGAGAGCTTGCTGGCCAGGATAGTTGACTTACACCTTCTAGAGCACGTTGGGTGGCACGGGATACATGCGGACGTGCATTGTCCTGTTGGAACAGCAAGTTCCCTTGCCGGTCTAGGAATGGTAGAACGATGGGTTCGATGACGGTTTGGATGTACCGTGCACTATTCAGTGTCCCCTCGACGATCACCAGTGGTGTACGGCCAGTGTAGGTGATCGCTCCCCACACCATGATGCCGGGTGTTGGCCCTGTGTGCCTCGGTCGTATGCAGTCCTGATTGTGGCGCTCACCTGCACGGCGCCAAACACGCATACGACCATCATTGGCACCAAGGCAGAAGCGACTCTCATCGCTGAAGACGACACGTCTCCATTCCTCCCTCCATTCACGCCTGTCGCGACACCACTGGAGGCGGGCTGCACGATGTTGGGGCGTGAGAGGAAGACGGCCTAACGGTGTGCGGGACCGTAGCCCAGCTTCATGGAGACGGTTGCGAATGGTCCTCGCCGATACCCCAGGAGCAACAGTGTCCTTAATTTGCTGGGAAGTGGCGGTGCGGTCCCCTACAGCACTGCGTAGGATCCTACGGTCTTGGCGTGCATCCGTGCGTCGCTGCGGTCCGGTCCCAGGTCTACGGGCACGTGCACCTTCCGCCGACCACTGGCGACAACATCGATGTACTGTGGAGACCTCACGCCCCACGTGTTGAGCAATTCGGCGGTACGTCCACCCGGCCTCCCGCATGCCCACTATACGCCCTCGCTCAAAGTCCGTCAACTGCACATACGATTCACGTCCACGCTGTCGTGGCATGCTACCAGTGTTAAAGACTGCGATGGAGCTCCGTATGCCACGGCAAACTGGCTGACACTGACGGCGGCGGTGCACAAATGCTGCGCAGCTAGCGCCATTCGACGGCCAACACCGCGGTTCCTGGTGTGTCCGCTGTGCCGTGCGTGTGATCATTGCTTGTACAGCCCTCTCGCAGTGTCCGGAGCAAGTATGGTGGGTCTGGCACACCGGTGTCAATGTGTTCTTTTTTCCATTTCCAGGAGTGTAGATCAGGAACAATATGGTTCAAATGGCTCTGAGCACTATGGGACTCAACTGCTGTGGTCATAAGTCCCCTAGAACTTAGAACTACTTAAACCTAACTAACCTAAGGACATCACACACATCCATGCCCGAGGCAGGATTCGAACCTGCGACCGTAGCGGTCGCACGGTTCCGGACTGTGCGCCTAGAACCGCGAGACCACTGCGGCCGGCTCGAGGAACAATAGCGGGGAACGCCGGATAATACTTGTTTTACTCGATGACTTTCCGTCAATTAGTACGAACTGTGACCTTTATGACATGAAATCACGAATCCAGTCGCACAACTGAGGCGATACTCCGTAGGCACACAGTTTGGTTGGAAGACGCCTGTGAAAAACAGTGTCGAAAGCCTTTTGTAAATCTAAAAATATGGAATCAATTTGACATTCCTTGTCAATAACACTTATTACTTCAGAGTATAAAGAGTCAGTTGTGTCTCACAAGAACGATATTTTTCTGAAAACATGCTGACTGTGTCAATAAATCGTTTTGTTCGAGGTACTTCATAATGTTTGAATACAGTATATGTTCCAAAACCCTACTGCAAATCGACGTTAGTGATATAGGCCTTAAACTTAGCGAATTACTCCCACTTCCCTTTTTGGGTATTTGTGTGACTTGAGCAATTTTCCAGTCTTTAGGTAAGGATCTTTCGGTGAGCGAGTTGTCGTATATTATTGCTAAATATGGAACTATTTTATCAGCATACTCTGAGAGGAACCTGACTGGTATACAGTCTGGACCAGAGGCTTTGCCATTATTAAGTGATTTAAGCTGCTTTGTTACTCCGAGGATATCTGCTTCTATGTTTCTCATCTTGGCAGTTGTTCTTGATTGGAATTCAGGAATATTTACTTCGTCGTCTTTGGTGAAGGAGTTTCGGAAAACCGTGTTTAATAAATCTGCTTTAGTGGCACTATCTTCAGTGACTTCACCGTTGTTATCGCACAGTGAAGGTATTGCGTGTTGCCACTGGTGTGCCTTATGTATGACCAGAATCTCTTTTGGTTTTCTGCCAGATTTCGAGACAGAATTTCGTTGTGGAAATTATCGAAAGCATCTCGCATTGAAGTACGCGCCATATTTCGAACTTCTGTAAAACTTTGCCAATCTTGAGGATTTTGCGCTCTTTTAAATTTGGCATGCTTTTTTCGTTGCTTCTGCAACAACGATCTGACCCACCTAGTGTACCATGGCGGATGAGTCCCATCACTTATTACTTTATGTGGTATTTATCTCTCAATTGCTGTCGATACTATCTCTTTGAAAACATACCACAACTTTTCTACACTTACATGATCAGATCGGAAGGAGTGAAGACTGTCTCTTAAGAGGGAGTTAAGAGCATTCTTATCAGCTTTTTAAAATAGATATACTTTGTGTTTCTTTTTGATGGTTGCAGTGATGATGGAAGTGCACATGTATTTTATCAACACACATACTACAGCCTGGACAGTAACACTGCTGATGGTTTACACCACATTTGTTAAAAATTTTGGGATGATAGCTGTTACCTTCCTTTGTTCTCTCAGTTTTCCAACCAAAGGGCTGTCATTATGAACAAAAACAGTTTCTTACATTCGATTTATCTATGCCAGTACTCCTCTATCCAACAACTAGTTGGGTTGGCAGATCAATGGGACTTCGCAACCTTTACTCAGTCTTTTGGCCGAGGCTGGTTGCAAAGTGCCATTACATATTATACAGGCTGGTATTACGATGGGGTCGACATTCCCAAAGTCCCTCCCCCCGTTCTGGGACATAATTAGTGAATTAGTGTTCCCCAACTGTTTCCATCCAGTGTAATCCATGGGAAAATGCGAATGTCTGCAAGCTGTGTAACTGATGTGGAATGTGGGGACCAGCCTGCTATTCACCTAGCAGGGTGAAGAAAACCACCTAAAAACCACATCCAGGATGGCTGGCACACTGGCCCTTCGTCGTTAATCTGCCATGTGGATTCGATCCGGGGTCAGCACGCCTACTGGAATCCAGGAAGCAGTGTGTTAGTGCTCTCGGCTACCCTGATGGGTCGTTTCTTACATCACCGTAAAACTATTACATCTGGTTCCACCTACTAAGGAGGGAAGGAGGGAGGTCAGGAAGGAGGGAGGTAGGGAAGGAGGGAGGGAGGGAGGGCGGGAGGGATGGAGGGAGAGAGAGAGAGAGAGATCCTGTGAGAACGCTAGCGTTTACTGCAGAATTTGAGGCATCTGCTGCATGATTAGCTGTAGCTAAAAGCAACTTCAACAACCGCTATGGCAATCTGCTGCACCACCCAATTCACTTATTTCTTCAAATTCCTTGATTGTATTCTTCAACACATTTATTGACATGGGGCCTCTTCACAGCCATTTATTTCAATGATATTCCTGCAATGCAGTGCTGCTGTTCTGATAAAACAGCTGTACCACCTGTGCACGGCATTTCTTCTCAATAGGCACTTCATTTCATACGAAAGAGATACCTTCTTAACTGGGTGTATATACAAACAAGAAAAAATTTCCAGATTTCCCAGCTAGAAACGCGCTTCGTAAGGTGAAAAACTTTTTATTGGGTGGAAGTACATTTTTCCATGTTAAAAGATGGTATCGTTTCGATACGAGCTATAAACCTTACCAATACATTGAATGGTTATGGATTTATAAGCCTGTATAGAATTTTCTGGCAGTTTAGGAATCTCAACCTACCTGGAGATACGGGCTGGGGAGATACATGGGAGACAGAGAGAGGAAGGGAGGGTGGGAGAGTTAGAGAGAAAACAGGAAAGGAACTACTGCCTGAGGTGCACAGGATGGAAAGGGGATATGGGAGGGGAGGGGAGAAGGAGAGGGATGAGAGAACCCTTGTGCCTCCTCCCTGTGCTTCTGCTACTTGTAGATATAGCAGCTCCTGTTCGAAGTGCCCTCGGCTCTGCATGCACAGGACCAAGATTTCAGTACAGTTCAAATGCATATTCACTGTTATGAGCATAAGAATCCAGCCATGAACACCTCCACTCCCATGGCAAGTGCTCCATCAACTATCATGCAGCACACTTTGCCCAGTGCACCACACACCTCTGAGCCCATTATGTCGTATGACGTTACTGCAATTAACATGTATGAAGTGTTGCATATGTTCGAATTGTATAAAATGCCTGTCCATACAAGAAACATTTAAAAACTGGTCTACCTGTAACTTGTAAGGGGTCCGTAGGCCCTTACTATAAGTTTGCAATCGGCATAGGTCGATAGGGCGAACAATCGATTGCGTCATGTTGCGAGAGCGATGTGGAGTTCAGTCAGTCCCATGTTGCGGGCAGAGGTGTGTGGAGGCCAGTTGTTGTAATGCAAGGCTTTAACGACAAAGGGAGTTGCCATCGCCGCGGTTTAACCCCTTTGTGCTAGAATAATACCGGGAAAGTGAAGAAGTATTATTACGCAAGTGATTAGTGATATTCTAGTGCTGATGTTTTGGTTTCGCGTCTACCGCGCCGGCATCTCTTTGGATTGCAGTGTTGGATTAACGTGTGACGATAATGAGAAATGAAGAGGCCTGTGCTGAGATTAGCCGTATTTAGATATGTATGACGAAGGCAGTGGCTGTCTCCTCCGTTTGTGCTTTTGAGACGAATATAGGTTCGTGATTAGTGAAACTGTGTTGGTGTTTTTCTTCTTACCAGACATTTCATTATTACAGCATTTGAGAAGGACGAACTGGAAAGCAACAACTTCCGTAGCAGTCAATTCCGATTGCCAGCCCCATTAGGTACACGGAATGAAGATGGAATATAATCTGAAGAAGGAAATGCAGGAGTTACAAGAACAGCTGAAGATGGACATCAACGAGAGAGAGAGAGAGAGAGAGAGAGAGAGAGAGAGAGAGAGAGAGAGAGAGAGAGTAAGCTACAGAAGAGCATAGACCAAGTCCAGGGAGACGTGGAGAAGATGGAAGGAAAGTTAACAAAAAAGATAGAAGACGATATTGAAGAAACTAAAGCCGAATTGGGAGAAAGGACCACCAAAGTGGAAACAAATTGCAGTCACCGAATCACCGAGGTGATGCAGAGGCAGTAACAATGCAATCATGCGGTTAAGGGGATAGGAGATAGGCAAAACCAACTGGCTGTCAATCTGAGAAATGCTATAGCCGTGCAACGAGAAGAGGATAACCAGAGGGTTGCAATGGAAAGTGAGGCCTTCACTTGGGGAGTCAGGAAGAAGAAAGGGACTACTAGTTTTGATCAGTTTGAAGGGGAATTCTTGAAGAAATACTGGTCCAAAAGTCATCAGGGTGCAGCAATTGAGGACCTACTACACCGCAAGTCACTTAATACATGGAGAGGAGCGTTGAGAGAGTTTGCCGAACATTTGTGGGAATTGAACGAGACCTTGGAACAACCCCTGAGTGATGATATATCTGCGATAAAAAGAAGATTGAACCGGAAAATGCAAGAAACTGTATCCAGGATCCCAATTAAAGATAGGGAGGCCTTGATGGAGATACTGGAACAGTTGGAATCTGTTCGATCACAGGAACACAATCAAGCTAATGATCAAAACCGAGAGGGAAGTAATGACCAAAGGAATCATTTTAATAATTCGTCTGATTATAGAGGAAGAGGTGGAGGCCACAGGTATAGGAACAATGGTGGTGAACGGCAATGGAGAAATGATTGGAGAAGGAGTGAAGAACCAAGAAATCATGAGAGAGGAAGGGATAGGCGAATGAATGATACAGTGCATATAGAAGAGGCGGAGAGACCGGAAAACTGAATGACACACCAGATGAGGTCTGGTCAAGAGTGAGAGCTAAAAGGACCAGAATAGACCTACTAAGACGTGTTTAGAACATTTAGTTGTTAAACGGACATTTGAAAAAGGGGAATGTTTATTTGCATTGTATTTTCTGATGTATTATAACTAGAACTTCATATTTCATATCGACGATTACCTGAGAATGGGTGTAAAACCTGTAACAACTAATTTGTAATATAATAATTCATATGTCATTTGTTTACGTAATAATTTTTGATTTTATGTTGTGTGTGGCATTCAATATGGGCTATAGAGGATTATTGCTGCTTGATAAAAAAATTGTGATTTGGACAATGCCATGTTTGTGAGATGTAATAACCTTTTGTAGAATATTATTGTGGAGGCAGCCCACTACCGGAGTCGAGGGATTATTTGGTGAATTGTAATTTCATTAATTATTTACACTGTGTGTTTTGTTCAGATGTAATGATATCTAATTTTCCTTGCCAATTCTTTTACGCCCGAGGCTCCAAAGAAGTTTTCGAGGGCAGGGATGTAAGGGGTCCGTAGGCCCTTACTATAAGTTTGCACTCGGCACCGGTCGATAGGGCGAACAATCGATTGTGTCGTGTTGCGAGAGCGAGTGTGCAGTTGAGTCAGTCCCATGTTGCGGGCAGAGGTGTGTGGAGGCCAGTTGTTGTAATGCAAGGCTTTAACGACAAAGGGAGTTGCCATCGCCGCGGTTTAACCCCTTTGTGCTAGAATAATACCGGGAAAGTGAAGAAGTATTATTACGCAAGTGATTAGTGATATTCTAGTGCCGATATTTTGGTTTCGCGTCTACCGCGCCGGCATCTCTTTGGATTGCAATGTTGGATTGCAGTGATGGATTAACGTGTGACGATAATGAGAAATGAAGAGGCCTGTGCTGAGATTAGCCGTATTTAGATATGTATGACGAAGGCAGTGGCTGTCTCCTCCTTTTGTGCTTTTGAGACGAATATAGGTTCGTGATTAGTGAAACTGTGTTGGTGTTTTTCTTGTTACCAGACATTTCATTATTACAGCATTTGAGAAGGACGAACTGGAAAGTAACAACTTCCGTAGCAGTCAATTCCGATTGCCAGCCCCATTAGGTACACGGTCACATTAATAATAATTATTGGGCTGCTATTCGATCAGATCAGGTTGGGTCGAAATAAATCGGAGGTGTTACAAACTCTCATTATGTTTTGTTACTATTGTATCAGTAGGAGGTTCTACTTTCTTTTTGAAACATCTATGCACAGCACTCTCTCAGCATTTGCATCTTGACAATGACTGACTAAGACGTCGACTGTACATATTAAAAACAAAAAAGAAATCTCACTGCTAAGCATCCGATTTTCTATATTCAGTTAATTAACTTTTTGTCCATGGTAAACTGTAACGTGAGTGCTGATGATGAAGATATTGACACAATTTGCTGTTGTTGCTAAGGTATTCCAGAAAATGTAATGAGAACAGTGTCAGTAAATATGTGTAGAGCAAGTGGCTCTGAGACAATTATCAGCCACATCACCTAAATGTCCGAAGCCCACAAGCATATATGTAAGATGACGATGATGCCTGATGATCTATATCTACATGGTAACTCTGCAATTCACGATTAAGGGCCTGGCAGATGGGCATCGAACCATAATTTTTTATTTACTTCTCTACCATTCCACTCTCATTGCGAGCAGGGTTACACTTTTCCATGTGAGCTCTGATTTCTCGTAATTTACTATGATGATAATTTCTCCCTACATAGATGGGCGCCAACAAAATATTATCAAACTCTGACGACAAAATTCGTGTTTGAAATTTCACGAAAATCTCTGGCTCTAGCGAAAAACGCCTTTGTTCTAATTACCGCCATCCCAGTTCATGTATCGTATCCATAGCACTCTCTCCCTGATTTCGTGATAATACAAAAACAGCTGCTATCCTTTAAATTTCTTTGATGTCCCACACCACACTGCAATACTCCACAAGAGGACAGACAAGCACAGTGTAAGCAGTTTCTTTAGTAGACTTGTTACATTTTCCAAGTTGTCTGCCAAAAAACCAATCTTTGGTTTGCTTCCTCCAGAGCATTATCTATATGAATGTTATGATTTAATTTACTCATAAGTGTAATCCCTATGTATTTCGTTGAGTTCACAGCTTTTAGGTTTGTATGATTTATCGTGGTAACGAAATTTAGCACATTTATTTCAATACTCATGTGTTTTACTTCATACTTTCCACTATTTACAGTCAAATGTCATTTTTCACATCTTAAAGACATCTTTATCACTTCACAATTCGTTTTGATCATCTGATGACTTTACAATAAGGTAAATGACAGCATAAACTGCAAACAATCAAAGAGAGCTTCTCAGATTGTCTCTTAAATCGTGTACATAGATCAGGTACAAGAAAGGGCCTATAACACTTACTTGGGAAACGTCAGATATTACTTCGATGACTTTCTGTCAGATATTACGAACTGTTACCTTCCTGGTACAAAATCACGAATAAGTGCAAACAACTAGGATGATACTCCAGGGGCACACAACGTAATCGGAAATCACTTGTGAGGAACAGAGTCAAAAGCTTTCTGTAAAACAAAAAATATGGAATCAATGTAATATCATCTGCCCAAATCAGTCATTATTTGCGAGAATAAAGAGCTTGTTGTGTTTCACAAGAATTATGTTCTCCGAATATGTGTTGGTTACTTGTCCATAAATGATATCTTGAAGGTCATTCACAATGTTCAAACAGATTATATTTTCCAAAATCCTACTGCAAAGTGACGCTATTGGTACGGGTGGGCATTTCATCGGATTACTCCCATTTCCTTTCTTGGTTTCCGGTCTAATTTGTGCTACTTTCCTGTCTTTGGGTACTGATCTTTCTGCAATTGAAGAGTTGCATATGACTGCTAAGTATGGAGCTATTGTATCAGCAATTCTGAAAGGAACCTGGGTGGTGTATAGTCTGCCCCAGGGGCATTGCCTGTCTTAACGTGGGTGGTGTACAGTCTGCCCCAGAGGCATTGCCTTTCTTAACGTGGGTGGTGTACAGTCTGCCCCAGAGGCATTGCCTTTCTTAAGTGTTAAGCTACTCCAACACATTTAGGATACCCACTTCTAAGTTACTCATATAGGCAGTTATTCTTAATTAGAATTCTGGAATACTTTGCTTTTTCTGTGAAGGAATTGATAAAATCCGTCTTCAGTAACTCGCTTTAGTAGCACTGTCGTCAATAACTTTACCATTGTTATCGTGCAGTGAAGGTATTAATGCACCTTGTCAATTGTATACTTTACATACAACCAGAATTTCTTTGGGTTTTCTGCCAGATTTCGACACAGAGTGTCGTTCTGGAAACTATTAAAAGCCTCTCTCATTGAAGTTTGCACTAAATTTCGAGCTTCTGTAAAACTTCGCCAATCCTGTGGATTTTGCATTCTTCTAAATTTGGCATGTGTATTTCATTGCTTCTGAAACACTGGTCTGACCTGTTGTGTGTCAGTACCACTTATTAATTTATTTGATATGTATCTCTCAGTTATTACTTATTTTACTTTAAACCACATCTGGACTATGCTTAGAAAGACTTATCTGAAGCAGTGGAAACTCTCTCTTTGGGATGTGTCAAGTGAATTTTTATCTGCTTTTTCAAGGGCATGTATTATGCGTTTATTTTGGAGAGTTTTGATGTTACAGTATTCACTCTTGTGAACTTTTCATGGCTCAACAACATTGTGGTCACTAATCCCTGTACCTGTTACGCTCCCTGTTTGGCCATGGTTATTAAGATGTCAAAGATGTTTTCTCAACCATTTACACTTTCAGTGCGTTTCTGAACTCACTGTGCAAAATAATTTGCAGACACACCATTCAGTTGGGTTTTCGACGACGTTTTATGCCTACCACTGACATTGTATTGTCGCCAATATATCGAGGGTAGACGAAAGTCCCCACCAACTCTAATTATACGAGTGGCATACCTATTTCAAATGACAAGTTTTCTTTGAACTGTTCAGCATGTTTCATCGAAGTCAGAGCATTGGTGAAGGGAACTTATTAATTTATTCCAGTTCGTAGGTGTAAGCTCCACCCGTACTTATCACACTGTATAGGCTTTCACAGTCAGCATCCCCATTAGTTAAAACTTATGGCCTGAGAGGCCATGGTCAATCTGTAAAACTACAACTTCCTGACGTTTCGTTACCAACTGCGGGTAGCAGTGAGTCAATGACTGGCTGCCAGGCTATGGAGGTCCCAACATTGCCTGTCCATGATTTATTTGGCGCTGAGCACTATGGGACTTAACATCTCAGGTCATCAGTCCGCTAGAACTTAGAACTACGTAAACCTAACTAACCTAAGGACATCATACACATCCATGCCCAAGGCAGGATTCGAACCTGCGACTGTAGCGGTCGCGCGGTTCCAGACTGAAGCACCTTCCAGTATGATAATGAGTTTCACGAACAAACAGACGGCGTGGCCATGGGCAGCCCTCTGAGTCCAGCTGTTGCTAATCTTTTCATGGAATTTTTTGAACAGTAAGCACTGCAGTCAGGCAGAAAAAGTCCTTGAAAGTGGTGTCGGTACGTGGATGGGACTTTTGTGATATGGAATCACAGTAGAGAGGAACTGTACGGTTTCTTGGTGTATCTGAATAGTATTAATCCAAAGATACAATTTACTATGGAGAAACAGAGAAATGTCAACTAAATTTTTTGGACGTATCAGCAATTAAACAGGCAATGGGATTCTAGGGCATAAGGTGTATACAAAAGAAACACACATCGACTAATACCTCCATAAGCATTCGAACCATCATCCCAGGAAGAAGAGAGGTGTCATTAAAACATTGGTGGACAGAGCTAGTAAGTTTATTTTCAAGTTGATCTAAATCATTTACGAATGGCTGTTAAGAAAAATGGATACGCCGACAACGACATCGAATGAGCACTTCATCCTAGAAGAAAAGTATGTGACAACATGCAGCAACAACTGTCAGCTGGAAAAGTTTTTCTTCCATTTATTCACAATATTACGGACTGTATTGGGAAAGTTTTGGCCAACTGAACACAAAAGGAACTGTAGACTGGGATATACCGACAATCAGCTGTACCGAAACATGTTTTTAAGGAAGGTGGTCATGAAATAAAATTTAGTGAGACAAGCGTGTTAGCCAGAACATCGATTATTATGCACGTATGTATAGGAAAGCTATAGAAATTCTGGAACACCACAATGATTTCATCACAAAAGAGGACGTCTTAAAGTTAGACAGGATATTGTGGTCGACTTTGTTCCAATGATGTGACGATCGATTACATTCATTCAAGAATAATGATGTTAGTCAGAGATAGACTTATAGTCTGCCGCACGTGACATATGTTGGTGCCCTCTATGCACACTATATAAATGGGAAATCCATGGCCTGGCAGCCATCGTTTACTCACCTCCGAAGATGTTGGCTGCAGTAGGCAACGAAACGTCAGGAAGAGGTAGTTTTACAGATAGACCATGACATCTGAGATCAGAACTTTTAATTGATCGCTACCCTTACTACCTCACAGGAGCTATCTACTTAAATTTCACTACAAGGTAAACTACTCCGAACAGCAATGAACACTACACCACCAAATGTATTTCATCTATTCTTTGTGAACATGCTTAGGTCTCTTCAAAAATCTCGGCTGAACTTATTTAAATACCTATAACGATTTGAGATTCATTGCTTTCTGTTAGCACTTTGAGCCCTCGTTCCTTTCTAATGCAACTACGACAATTTACAGCTACGATACTTACTGTGTTGTATCTACCCTCTTTCGGTGTTCTACTTGCAGCCTTTGAAACTGAAGCACTTTGTGCACTTACCAAATACCCTCTAATTTAAAAAAAGCCCAGTCCCCTCTACACATCCGCATACTCATGGAACTGCTTCCATTGTGTAGTGGACTCCTGAACCATTTAGCTGAATCTGTAAATCCACCACCTTCTGACGCTAGTTGGGGAATCTGCAACCTACACAGCTGCAGAACTGTCTGGGACTCTGATTCAGACTTCACTCCACTCTGTATAGAAGAACCACCTTCAGTTCTGCCCATGATGCTTCAGATGGTGAGCTATGCCTTCATCTCGCACACACGACTGGCAGTCATTACTAGCCAGTCACCTGAAACCTGAGAGAACCTCTTCCAATCCAATGTGGCACATATTGTTAGCACCAACGTGAGCCACCACCTACTGCTGGCTATTCCATGTCTTTCATGGCATCCAGAATCACCCATTTCTTATCTGTAAAGACTCCTCCCAGTATGCACATTGGATTCCTTCCCCTCCTATACAGTCGTTTCTCTAAACGGTGCCATTACACACCTAACACCGGAGCTTCCAATCACCAGTAATACTACCCTCTGTCCTGCCTTGCACACTGAGAGGCTTTCTCTGGAACATGGCAAGCGACTTCATCTGGCTCATGGATTTCATCAGCCATAGACAGAAATAAAATTGTTCATCAGACGAACTGAGCAGGCTCTCCGATCAGCAACATGGAAATTCTTTCACTGCCACCCACACACTGGAATGACTTCCCACTCGACAACAAATGAGAGGTTCAAATGGCTCTGAGCACTATGGGACTTAACATCTATGGTCATCAGTCCCCTAGAACCTAGAACTACTTAAACCTAACTAACCTAAGGACAGCACACAACACCCAGTCATCACGAGGCAGAGAAAATCCCTGACCCCGCCGGGAATCGAACCCGGGAATCAGGGCGCGGGAAGCGAGAACGCTACTGCACGACCACGAGCTGCGGACCAAGTGAGAGGTCAATCTCAGTATAGGCAGTACCCAAGGTGACCGCAGCAGTGGACCAATTGGTGGACAACACTACCTGGAGCTGTGAGCGAAGAATCACCAACTTCATTCACATCTGAACACAGCAATTACTATATCTGTCCATACCACAGTTGGCATAAATAAACAGACATATACGAAGTATAGGAGTTGAAGGTAAGGAACACAGACAACATTTAAAATAAGTCGCTTCTTATGAAAACATGTCAGCTCTCAGTACTCTGATGTACTACTGCTGCTACTATGAGAGCTTCCACTGGATTGGGCGATCTAAGCGCTGCAAGTAACACAAAACAAAGGAGTGATGCAATTCAGCCAGTGGTTCTATGGACCACACAGTTTATAAAGCTTATAAATGTGCCTGATAAATACACACATGTGCACAAAATACGGGATTTGAAGCAAAATAACAATAATAACAATAACAATAGTAATACCATTAAAACTATAATAGTAGTAGATGTCGCGAAAATATACTTACAGCAATTGATAAATAATTCGCTCACTTGTGACAAACATCGAAAGGATAAGGACGTCAAGTCATGCATCAAAAGTCCCCATTGTGAGCCAATTTAAGTATTAATGCTGACGAACAGAGAAAATGAGCAATTAAGCTTCTAACAAACACTATATGCTTTCCTTGAAGCAAAGGTGAAGTCGTTGCAGCAGCAGGCATCTGGTGTCAACATAATGCTGTTCAATCAAATCTACTGTTTGAATACCAGTGGGTGTAAGCATGTTACTGTCAGTGTAATATCGAATAGGGAGTTCTAGTATGTCGAATTTCTTGAAAACCATCGATTTAGTGATGAAAAAGTAATATTCGCTTTGCATCAATGACACTGACAATGCAATGTCTCAAAGCAGATGTCAGCCTTGTTCCACAGAAAAGTTTGTTCTCCCCTGATGTTACCAGGTGATCATACCATCTCTGTAGGGGATAGAGTTGGTACAGTTAAAATATTTAACAACAGAGGGAGCACAGATCTACAGGAGCTGATTTTTAACATTTTAATGAAATGCGGTATAGGATGAGCTACAGTGTTGGCAAAGATGGCAGTCACATATACAACAAGTAATTTACTGTCGATAGCTTGCCAAAATCTCCACTCATTGGAAACTACCATAGCTCGACTCCATGATGCATTCCGTGCATTGATGGAAGTGGAAATGTATGAATCATCATTACCAGATGTGGGCACTGAATTACGATCTAATTTAAGTTTGTTTATATACCCAGCTGTAAGCAAGAGTTTATAAAAACCATTCATTTCAAAGTACATAAACAGTTACCACTATAACCAAGTGGACGAAACAGTCTCACCACAAGGGTTTTTAAATGACTGGTCCTGCAGTGATGAAGGTAGAAACCTGAAGAACGAGACGAATGGACCATTACTTCCTGATATTAGAGGTGCTTTGGTTAATGGGGTTTCATGCTGCGGAAAATAATTACTTTTTACACTGTTGACATATCCTGTGGGAGTCCACTTAGAGCATGTATATATTTTTCAAAAATTCTGTTTCAATCAAAATATCAGCTACTGCAGGAGATTTTGCATGGAGTTAAGGTACTAACATACTAAACTGCCAACAAAAGCAGTGATATTCCACCACCTGAAAACGTAAAACCAAACAGCATATTCATTTTTGGCAACATCTCTGTGGAAAATCAGGATATCCGCCGACATTTCTGCTTAGCTCGGCACATGGAAGTGAATATAATTTATTTGAGTGAGACATACTTAAGCATACCAAAGCTATTGGTCTGGGATACACCAACCTTATAACAATCGAACAGGACAATCTGAATTTAAAGCATATTTTCCAAGTACATGTAGGAACTGACATGCCACTCAATGAATTCGTTATATGCAAGGATTGCTGGAGTAACTCTCAGTATAGCTTGCTGGTTACAGATCAAACTACTAACCTGAATGAGAGTCAAAACTTCAAAATGATTCTTCAAAAAGGCAATGCACCAAAACGCACTTGTCAGTATATTGTACACTATGTACAAATTTACACGTGTTGCACATTCATTCAGAGGATGCAAAGCATGTGCGTTCGACAAAAAATGGAGGTAATCAACACTAAAGTAATGGAACCGAATGTCTTGTCAAGGAAGGTCCTATGAATGGTGAGGTGTTGATTGCACAAATTCAACAATATGACCTGTGCGTCAACGAGAAAATTGAAGGAGTCAATGTAAAACCAACGCATATGTGGAACAAGAATGTGATAGCTACGGCACTTCACGCCCATCACCACCGACTGTCTCAGAATATACGTAAGTTGTAAACTGTCTCAAAAATGGATGAGTATGCAGCAGCATGTTGTCAAAGGAGTGTAATGTTAAAAACTGGGGTGTGGAAGACAATTTGACAGAAATTACTTTCGTGAAAGTTAGGTCAACTGCAACGAGACCAGTGTCCCTCAGCAACATTTCAGCCAGTAACTGACAGGCTGAAAGAGCTGTCATGGACTATGGATGAAACCAGAAACAGGAGGAGGAGGAGGATGAGTGCCGAGTTAAGAAAGAACATATGAGGTCATCAGGGCAAAACCGTATTTGTTAGGTAAGCACTCAATATGTTTAAGCAAGAAGGCTATAAGAATTGGGAACAAGGAATCTGAAAGATTGCCTAGGCTGTTACAGTTAATAATTTTGAAAATGTCGACTGTTAAAAATATACCCTGAAACTATAAAAACACGTGGTCCAATATCAAATATGACCAACGCATGTAAAACCCCAAAAGGATGAATGGAAGTCTCATAGAGCGACAAATACAGGATTTTAACTGAACCAGCATTAGCAGCTCCACCTAGTGCAGGTAAAATAGTCGAAGTTTAGCCTGAAACACTAAACAGGCTACATCTAGAATATATAAATTATGGTAACTAAATGGAATCATAGATCGATTACGACTGTTTACAGCTTTAGCTGGTGAAGAGATTGCAGATCACATGAACAAAATATTATCGATCTTACCTGGGCTACGAAAATTATGCATCGTCGAGTAAGTGTGGAGAGAGTTGTTCATGAGCTTTACAGACCTGCATGCAGAATATATCTGATAATACGAGGAATGGATTATGCATGGCAGACTGATCTCTTGGATATGCAAAACTACTTACAATCAAATAATGGCGTCAAGTACGTCTCGCAGTCACAGACATATTCCAATTTCGCTTGGGCCTTACCTTTGAGTGTAAAGACAGGGAAGGAGGTTTGAGAGGTTTCTGAACAGTTGTTGCAGACAGGACTAAATCGACTGTCCATCAACCTTGAAGACAGATGATGGAAGTGAATTTTACGATAGACATTTCAAAGCAGAATTCGAATTAAGTGGGATAAACCACTACTCAACATTCTTATATTTGGAAACTAGTATTGCCAAATGGTTAAACTGGACCATCAAAAATGGAATGTGGAAGCAATTTAATCTTCAATGTATGTGCAAATGGCTGAACATACAGCCAAAAATCATCGACGAGTATAATCGCATTATTCACCACAGAATTAAGAGCAAACCTATGGAAGTCACAAAGGAATTACAGGAAAGCTTTGAACCCATTATGTTCCTCTTTGAGCAGGTCATATGATGTCAAAGGAACAGGGCATTGATGAAATGGCTTAGTTTCTCATCAAAGCTCAACAGCTGAGTGAACACCCACAATTTGCTATATAATTGGAAAAGCAAAGCTGAAACCAAGCAGTAGTGTGACATGAGTGCTACGAAACGTATCAACAAAGTCGGAGGTGGTATTCTCGAGAATCTGCCATCAGAAGTGTATATCTCTGGATACAATTTCTGTGGAGCTGGAACAAAACTAAAATAGCACCTAGCTTATGGTGATAAGGGCTTTAATGCATTGGACAATGTATACAAAGTGCACATCATTGCCTACACTACAGACAAAGATCACCGTATTGCAGAGCAAATATTCATTGACAAGGCTACACAGGTATGTCAAGGAACAGATATTCATGCAGCACAAGCTATTTCTGAATATGTGGTTGATACGGCAATGTTTGCTCGAACTTAAATGGGGTACTGGACTAACCTTCAAGCATTACTGAATTCAGTTCACTGTATACTAAAGAAGAGGAAAAGCCTATGGGATATTTAAAAAATTGGTGAAAGCTGCAAACGGTGCCTTTCGGCAGAAAGAAGGAAGGAAATGATGTGGTAAAACGCCCACATTCCTACAAAAATCAAAGACAGCTTGTGGAATAATTCTGTTTCTGATACCTGCATTTGCTGGGCTGTCAGCTACTGGTTTCATTAGCTAGGAGAGCTGATATAATTCAAGCAGTACAGAACGCCCGAAAAAGCGAAAAGTAATTACAAGCAGCTGAAAGGCATAATATGACCATGGAGGCCATTGCAATAGGTAAAGGCCTATATTTACATGGCTTTGGTTGTACATAAAGGCCCACAGCAATGATACTGGAAAAAAGGATTAATAACACAGATCTGGTTAAACTCGTCAGCAAACTTAAAATCACGAGATTTTACAGCGTGTTTATAAAGGATACATTGCCTAAGACAATGTGGAAACCCAAGAAACATGGAACTGTCAATTTAGATGTTGTTTGGGGTATGGAGCTCTTGGTGATTTAAGGCCACCTGAAGAACTGTGTTGTCACTTGACCAATAGGAACCAGCTGATGTACAATGATCGACGCTACCATGACTTCAGTTCATACCTCTGAGGATATTTCTGCATGATATTTTTCCTGAAAATTGCATAAAAACAAGCAGTATGCAAGTCTCCACGTCATTTGAATCTGCGATGAAATTATGTTCACTCTAATCCTAATTGGTTTAAATTGAAAGCAAACTACTTTCCTCCAATATATGTGCAGGGGGTAGCGATGTACAGCATTGACTGGCTGGAAACATACGAAAGCATAGCTAACGTCACTGAATTAATAATAAATTGCATCTAGAGAATTGGGAAGTTGTGTCAATGCCTCTTGGCACTTGCAACACTGACAATTCATATGTATACTTGAAACGTTTTGTTAAGGGATTTGAGGTATGAGGTGAAGGCAAACGTTAATATGTTTAAATCAAAGATAGAAACAAAACACATTGCGGACTTCAGTCACAAATATTTAATAGGATGGCTACTAGGTTTCTCAGGGGGACAAGTGATGGTGCATAATACTGATAAAATTTTTGAGTTATCAACTGGTGAACCGACTGCCAGTCAGTACAATTCGTGTAGAGTGTAATATTGTAATGAATTTTGTACCTCGACGACAGATCAGTCCATATTATTTATGCGTTTTTTCCTATAGTGAGTCTTGCTTACAAAAGTGAAGAAAATGACGTCCACAATGAATATGGGCTGCTACATGAAGCCAAGGTCGCGAAGGGTTCACAACCATCAGGAATGTGGCAGGTACTGTGAAATTAAGCTGCAAAGCAGAAGCCAAAAGTGAACTCCACGAGGTAACTGAGATGAATGGCATGACCCATACTAGAAGATAAGGGAGTCATGGAATAAGATGAGTGGTCAGGCGTCAAAGAGAAACGGCATGCCTATCCACTGAGGAGGACATCATGCCAGTATGACTAGTTGTTCAGGATATTCTGCATAGACTCTCAACCGGGCTCGCGTAAAAGCCACCAGTGGTGAAACATATTCCATGATGGTGGAGTGTGTTAAGACACCAAATGATGAACAGAAGTGCAGAGGAATGAACTAAACACCCACAGTCTAGTTATGAATGGACATGGGATTTAAAAAAAAAAAATGGACGAGGGTGGTCTGATCTGCTCCCCTGGAAGTACCACTTATGAGATGTAGGACACTGAGGAACTGGGTACCATGTACAGCCAGGTAAGAATACATGGGAGGACCAAGTAAGTTTCCTATCAGATATTAGCTACAGGAATTTTCTAGTTTCAATTAATGGAAGAACGAAAGGTGCAAGATGTAAAGATGGTGTAAGAAACTCATTACGCTGCCAAATATTCATACAAAAGGTTTTGGCAGTGGAAAAGTGAAAGCCACTGTCCATGCTTCACGAGAAAAGAAGATAGGAACAACGCTGAAGACGCCACACATGGAGACACGTTTGTGTGGAACTGTAACAGAGTGTAAAATCCTTGGCGAAAAGGGAGCTGAGACGCCTGTTGGGTGATTCCATAATATGGTTGCTTGGGATAGCAAAGACAATGATACCCAGGATGAGCATTCAGGCAACCCGTTTTCGTGGATAAATGTGTGTGACAAGTCAAACCATATTAACCTTGAGACAACTTTGTCTTTCAAAACTTCCTCTAGTAAATGGGGCAGACAGCTTCTAAAGCCCCACATGTATGGACTACAGAGGATACCAGCCCTCTAGCAGATGTATCAGGACGATGGTTCAAAATGTGGAGAGCATATCTCCCCAAGCGAATCATATTGCTGCATGCCTCAGTCCACCAGGGACCAAGACACACTACAGTAAACTTGAAGTAAACGGTATGGAACATTCTTCGGCGATAAGGATAACATTTGGAAGATACTTTACGTGGTCTTCACAGCTGTATAAAGGTCGTGAGGGAGGGGTATAGCCGCCAGTCGGCCTTAGGATGTCAAAGTTAGCGTAAGGAGGGCTATGCGTGAAGTGTTCAGTGAATTCGAAAGTAAAATTCTATGTACCGATTTGACAGAAAACCCTAGGAAGTTCTGGTCTTACGTTAAATCAGTAAGTGTATCGAAAAAGCATATCCTGACACTCTGGGATGATGATGGCATTGAAACAGAGGATGACACACGTAAAGCTTAAATACTAAACACCTTTTTCCAAAGCTGTTTCACAGACGAAGACCGCACTGCAGTTCCTTCTCTAAATCCTCGCACGAACGAAAGTATAGCTGACATCGAAATAAGTGTCCAAGGAATAGAAAAGCAACTGAAATCATTCAACACAGGAAAGTCCACTGGACCTGACAAGATACCAATTCGATTCTACACAGAGTACATGAAAGAACTTGCCCCCTTTCTAACAGCCCTGTACAGCAAGTCTCTAGAGGAATGGAAGGTTCCAAATGATTGGAAAAGAGCACAACTAGCCCCAGTTTTCAAGAAGGGTCGTCGAGCAGAAGCGCAAAACTATAGGCCTATATCTCTGACATCGATCTCTTGTAGAATTTTAGAACATGTTTTCTGCTCGTGTATCATGTCATTTCTGGAAACCCAGAATCTACTCTGTAGGAATCAACATGGATTCCGGAAACAGCGATCATGTGAGACCCAACTCGCTTTATTTGTTCATGAGACCCAGAAAATATTAGACACAGGCTCCCAGGTAGATGCCATTTTCCTTGACTTCCGGAAGGCGTTCGATACAGTTCCGCATTGTCGCCTGATAAAGTAAGAGCCTACGGAATATCAGACCAGCTGTGTGGCTGGATTGAAGAGTTTTTAGCAAACAGAACACAGCATGTTGTTCTCAATGGAGAGACGTCTACAGACAAAGTAGCCTCTGGCGTGCCACAGGGGAGTGATATGGGACCATTGCATTTCACAATATGTATAAATGACCTAGTAGTGTCTGAAGTTCCATGCAGATGATGCTGTAGTATACAGAGAAGTTGCAGCATTAGAAAATTGCAGCGAAATGCAGGAAGATCTGCAGCAGATAGGCACATGGTGCAGGGAGTGGCAACTGACCTCTAACATAGACACACATAATGTATTGCGAATACATAGAAAGAAGGATCCTTTATTGTATGATTATATGATGGCGGAACAAACACTGGTAGCAGTTACTTCTGTACAATGTCTGGGAGTATGTGTATGGAACGATTTGAAGTGGAATGATCATATAAAATTAATTGTTGGTAAGGCGGGTGCCAGGTTGAGATTCATTGGGAGAGTCCTTAGAAAATGTAGTCCATCAACAAAGGAGGTGGCTTACAAAACACTCGTTCGACCTATACTCGAGTATTGCTCATCAGTGTGGGATCCGTACCAGGTCAGGTAGACAGAGGAGATAGAGAACATCCAAAGAAGAGCGGCGCGTTTCATCACAGGGTTATTTGGTAAGCATGATAGCGTTACGGAGATGTTTAGCAAAATCAAGTGGCAGACTCTGCAAGAGAGGCGCTCTGCATCACGGTGTAGCTTGCTGTCCAGGTTTCGAGAGGGTGCGTTTCTGGATGAGGTATCGAATAAATTATTGCTTCCCCCTACTTATACTTCCCGAGGAGATCACGAATGTAAAATTAGAGAGATTCGAGCGCGCACGGAGGCTTTCCGGCAGTCCTTCCTGCGAACCATACGTTACTGGAACAGGAAAGGGAGGTAATGACAGTGGCACGTAAAGTGCCCACTGCCACACACCGTTGGGTGGCTTGCGGAGTATAATGTAGATGTAGAAATTTGCCAATTGGATTTGCACTCAGGTGGGGTAGGAGTCGGCGCATGGATGCACACAGGAAGTGATCACTTTAATATGTGTCAGAGGGAATGGGTCATTCCAGGTTGATACAGCGCGCGCCGCTATCATGTGATCTTGTTTTGAGCGCGCACTATAATCGATTATAGTTCGCTGTTCTAGTGCTGGTGGGGCTCCGGTGGTGATTTGCTATTGTTCGTGGTGGCTGGCGGAAAGTGAGAGGGTAGTCGGTTTCTGGATATTGCACGGAACGTGAAGTTCGCTTTGCCTGACCTGCTGGTGACTAGCGCTAAGGTGGTTGTACCTCGCAATATGAGCAGAGTGGTCTGGAGCGGACCAACTCGCTGCTGTGCTGGCCATGCGGTAGTGATTAATTGGCGTCAGGGTACTTGTTCTGCCTGCCTGTCCGATGTGGAGGTCCGGTGGGGTCCTGTGATACTCTGGCCTGGAGACAACCAGTTGCTAAATTTTTGAGTCGTATGCCAGGTTAGGGTGTGAGCTCGGTTGGCTCGTCAGATTTTCCGCTGGAAGCTCCAGCTGCGGTTTCTGAACTTCATTCTGATGTGGGACGGCGTTATTGGAAGTTTATGCTGTGTGTGTGTGTGTGTGTGTGTGTGTGTGTGTGTGTGTGTGTGTGGCACATTACGATATTCATTCGTACTAATTTATTTGCTCAACTGGAGTATCTTTTGTTTATACCACTGAGTGGGTCGTTACCCACGCGGTCTGCTCAGCGTAACCTTTGGTGGTGCCTGTATGTTCCTTTTTGAAGGAATTCATGTAGGTGGATCCTGTTACCAGCCCGGAGTTGCGTTCATGTATGGTATATTTGGCATTTGACATGTTAGGTAAAGTCTGCCTAAGGAAGGCGGTTTTGGACAGTATACGCATAGTGAATTACTTCTGATTAGTATATATGGTCTTCTGGGACCTGAACAACACGATCTCGTCAATTTTGTTTGTGTCACAGCATTTAGTGGTATGTTCCGTATTTTTATCTTACTGTGTTATTATTAACTTGGTGGAATAGTCGCGTTTGGTGTTGTTAAGGCACTTCTAAGACTGTGGTTTGACTATTTATGTGTGCTTGGCTTTTATTGTTTTGTTTATTAAGATTTGTGTGTGTTGGCTTCTGGCACCTGTTAAGAGCGCCTGAGTTAATGGCGCTGTGGTTATCATGAGCTGTCGGGATGTTATATTGTTATTCCATTTTTGAATTTTATCTTGTGTTGATATTATCTGTCGTGTGTTACAAAACATAACCAACATGCGTAAGTGATGGGCAGTTGTGGGAGGCATGTTGGGGAGCTCTCAGCATTTATTTCGGGGACCGTTTCTAGTGGGAAGGCTCTGAAGTGTGAGAGCTCGGCCATCTGTGATTGTGTTGGGAGTTGCCCTTGCCCTTTGGTTGTATCAAATTATTATTTTGTTATTATATTTATTGGTTGTGTGTTGCGCTTCTTTTATTTTATGGTGCCAAGTGCCATTATCTTTCTCAAAGTTCTTTTATATAAATGATTTTAAATTGTAATGCCAAGTTAACTTATTATTGGATCTTGGTCTGTGGTGTAAAATCTTTTGAAGCACCATTGTAATTTGTTCTTGCAGAATAAATTTCTCTTATTTTATGGTGCCAAGTTGCCATTATTATTAATGTTTTTTAGTTTATTGCTGCTCTTAATGTTTTCCATATTTAAGGTGCCAACTGTCATCATTCTTAAAGGTTTTTGTAAATGATCTTAAGTTGTATTGCCAAGTTAACTTATTATTGGATTTTGTCTCTCGGCTAAACTCTAAAAGCTGTTTGGGGATTATTGGGTGGAAATCCTTGGATAGTTGTCCTATAAGAACACACATTCCAAAGATGACAGGCGAGCTGGACAGTGCAGAACGAGAAGTCCAAATGGTAAGAAATGTGCATGGAATCTGAAAGGAACGTGGGTGCTCTAGTGGTAAGAGATGATTCAGAAGGTCAACTAAGAGGGAACCTCTTGGACAGGTTCTCTAAGAGCCCCAAAGCAGATGGTGGGCAGTGAAGTTGCCAAGCAGCAAAAAGGAGTGAGGGAGCTGACCAAATGAGCTAGGGTAAGTCCGACTTGGTAACAGCAAATTATGGAGAGGTTTAGATGTTGCAAAGAGAAAAGGTGAAATGAGGAAGGGCAATGCTGACTGCAACAGCTAGCAGTCGCATGTTAAATGAGATGGATGGCCAGCATGGCTCCCACATGAGGTGGAATGCTGTCCTTGGAGGTAAAGGTCACAGAGGACCAGAAAGAAACATGAAACGTCAAATGGGTTGTGAGGATAATTTTTTTTCTTGGAAGCAGAAAACAAGCGGACACTGCAATTCCAAGAGCAGCTGTAATCCCTCCTGGGATCTAATGCCACGAATTTTCCATTGCAGAAGTCATAATGGGGATTGGGGAAGAGTGGACAAATGAAGATTAGTCACCTTGGTGGCTGCTGAGTGCAAGCCTTCAAAAATCCACTGTTACAGGGGGAAGAGGCTGAAGAATCCTGTTCCATGAGATCTACAAACATATTGGATCTCCAAGTCAGGGAAGGAGAAGACTATTTGTTTGTGTTAGAGTTCTTAGAACTTTCTAGTTGACGGATGAAGAGTATGTTTTTAGCTGTAGAAAGTCTTTGCAGGAGTATTGCTTTTGTCCTTTCAGCATGATAGTTGTGTAGCACGTGATTCCGCCACCAAATGTAAAGATCTGATTGTTTGTTGCGTAGCTGTAATAGGAGACAGGGATGCTATTGTGACCTGTGTGATTTCACTACTGCAACACTGACTTGAAGTTGGAAGTCTTCGTGGGCATATCCTCCGTTATGCACAGCGTAGCAAAAATGGTACTGTAAATGCCAGATGGAAAATGCACGGATTTTGACTAGCTAACAATTTCAAGTGACAGGGTGGGGTTTAATGGCCTTCAATCAGATCTCCTGGATGCTTGCTCATTAAGACACTTGGGACATTCATGGGATTACAATTGACACAGCAGAGAGGAGGCGAACAGCTGCCCTCGTGAGCATCTCTGCCAAAAGTAACACACTTGGCCATGTTTTGACTGGATACACGTTTTATTATAATGTTGACACTTGTACGAACGCATCTGGTTTGGAATGTATGGTTGGACTGTGATTACTTCACAGCCTCCCTTAATCTTTGAGGCAAAAACTACTCGAGCAAATGGTAGAAAATGAGTGCATGTGGGTCCACAGCTCATGGTCGTGCAGTAGCATTCTCGCTTCCTGCGCCCGGGTTCCCGGGTTCGATTCCCGGCGGGGTCAGGGATTTTCTCTGCCTCGTGATGACTGGGTGTTGTGTGCTGCCCTTAGGTTAGTTACGTTTAAGTAGTTCTAAGTTCTAGGGGACTGATGACCATAGATGTTAAGTCCCATAGTGCTCAGAGACATTTGAACTATTTTTTTTTTTTAGTGCATGTGGGCATTAAGTTTGCATCCATCTTTATCATAAATGAGAAAAATTTCACAGAGTCTCCAACTGCAACACCTTCCAGAATAAGGCATGCATTAACTGTAGCAAAGAAATGACCCTCTTCAGTATGTGACACCATGAGGCACCAAGGTGCATTTGGGAGGGCCTTCAAATCTATAGCCTCATTTTGTTTATGTTTATGTTTAGTAGACACACGCTAAGATGGTGATTGATACATTGCAAAAGAATCCCCCATGATTGCCAACATTTCCAATGGCATGCTCTTTCCAACTGGGAACCCCCTCAGAGGGGGATTCACCCACCGCAAATGATTGTTCGCACCTCAGGTCACACCCCCCAAACTCCTGACAGAGGGACCAATTGGCATTTGGGAAGGTAACAGCTCAGTCACTCACCCTTCTCGGCCTGATCTGTATCAGAGGGTATGAGAACCCTACCCGTTGACCTGGAGCTGCCAATTATGCATTACCTTGTCACCTGTAATGTGTCTGACGAATGGGACAGCCTTCAGGGGCACACCAGGACGAAGGAGAAACAAAGAGAATGAGGATTCACCAGTTAAGTCTCCACACCCTTACTGAAAGTGGCACCCTGTAAACCACTACAAGCTTGTGCGTTACCTGAGCACCACTGTGGCACCAAATTGAGAGAGGTGTTCAACACTATATTCATTAATCTGAAAGGCTGGGAATCAGCTCCAATTTTTGGATATATAGCCATTCACCCTTTCTTCTAACTTGTTCTACTGCAGTATGATATTAGCCTGTGCCCATCAAGATGAATCTGTTGAATTTAAGTGATTTCATGTGACATTCTGCATTAAACGCAATACAGCTGCTGATATGCCACCTGAACTTTTATTTTCCTGTATTGATATCAGACATTTGATCTATTTATCTAGGAATAGTCACATAACGGTTGTTGCAAAGAATAGTATTAATGAATCATTACAGTAGTGCATTTTATAACTGAAGTACTCTCACAATTAATAAACAAAAATTTATATTTCTGAAAAAGTTCTGCAGTGAATTATGAAAACTTACCTTGCACTATCAGATGCACATCTTACTGAGGTTTCCACCTGAAATATTTGAAGAAATGGCCAGTGATTTACAACTGATGAGACAGTAAATACATAGAATTCTATTAACGCCCACCAACATGTGATTGGTCCACATAATGCTGCAAGTTAGGCTTGAAAATATCATTTAAGAGGACATGATAAACTGTTGCAGTTAATGAAACAGAATGTTAGTAAGAATTCATTCTCCATTTTCTCACTGTCTTCAGTACTGTAAATAACTACACAAGCCAGTAATTTGGTTGTAGCCATACTTCCTACTAGACACTTCACAAAGGAAAGTGACCAATAACATCTTTAATCTGTTATGCACTTACACTTTGTGTAAAGTTTTCTTTCACTTTTTTTCTGTTATGAAAACTGCCATGCACTGACAGATGAATCCATCATCTTAAGTGACACATTTGGACCTTTGTGCTCTAGGCAGCCCAGACCAACTTGCGGAGGTGAGGAGTGACTCCTAAACCCAACCTTAAGTTAACACCCAGAACTACATACAGACTTAGACCATTAAATATACAAACATTAATAAATATTGGCAAACTCAAAATAGTTTCACACATTGTAAATGGACAAGTTAAAATTGGCATTACAAAATATCACATTCACAGATGAAGAAATACCACAATCAGAGAACTGTAGATTCTTCACAGAGAACACAGGGAAGAAATTCGTGAAACTACTACATAACTAGGCTCTGCATTCATAAATGGCAATTATGTTGCAAACGGTGCCAAATTTTTTGGGAGGACAACGGTTCAATCCCACACCCGACCATCCGGATTTAGGTTTTCCATGATTTTCCTAAATCACTCCAGGCAAATGCCGGGATGGTTCCATTGAAAGGGCATGGCCGACTTCCTTTCCTAATCCGATTAGACCAATGACCTCGCTGTTTGGCCTCTTCCCCCAAACAATCCAAAATCCAAATTTTTCATTACCTCCAGAAGTCTCTCTCCCTGGAATAATTCAATATTTAGGTGAGAGGTACACAATAATTAATGCACATGCACCAATAGATCAGGATAACAATGCAGAAGGTAAAACAGTCCTCAGAACAATGTTGAGAATCATCTGATGAAGTTCCAGAGGAAAACATACAGATTTTATTTAACTTTTATCCTCAGACTGGCACAGAATGGAGATGAGAACATTATCTGCCCAAACTGCTATTAAATGAATTTATTCACAACTGGAATTTTGACTGTTATGCCATTCTCAAGTGACAGCTTACTATGAACTAAGTCAGTGTTATTAAATGTCATGCCTAGTGCTTGGGGAGTGGATATTAAGATGTGCAGTATGACATGACTTTGATAGAAATTAGTACATGAAGTACTACCAATTTCTAGGCATACAGATTACAAAGACTCCCATCTTGTAAAGAAAATGGAATTTGTAAACATGGTTAACACAAAAGTATTACCTCAAAAGTATTACCTCAAAAGGAATTATAAAGGATTCAGACATCACACTGAGCTACCACTTGAGAATTGTACAACTGCCAAATTAATTTTGAATAAGTACATTCCATATCAGCCCTGGTAGAAAATGTTATTTATGAATGTCTGCCTGACTAGATGTAAGAAAAAAGGAAAACTGCAAAGAAAAAGACATTTAGCATACACCACTAAAAAGATACGAGGACAACAATAATATGATTTGAGAATATCAGACAGCTTGTGTGCCAGTAACAAAGCACAATTCCGAAAAGATGATGAATTCCAGAGTCAGACATAGATATCTGTTGAAATTGACCATTACCACTGAATAATAAAAGTAAGATTCCTGGCCTAGAATAACTGATAACCATGTTCGCATAAGATTCAATGAAATTCCATGAAAAGTTCAAGGAGACAACAGCAGAATTCTAAAATACAAGATATATCAGAGATGGCTTAGGACAGGATGGTCCTGTGAAGGCCAAATTGATAGAGGACTAAAGGAGCAAAATACTATTGGAATACATCTGTAACATTTTAGAAGGCTTATGACTATAAAGCAAGACTGCTTTATTTCAAAATTCTTAAAGAATCTGAAATACAGATGACAACACGGGTCTTCTTAAAAGAACTACAGCCTCATTTGAGATAAGAACAGACTTTAGCCAAGGCAATGTACTAACTCCATTCTTCTTTCAGACTATACTAGAAAAGTGAATATTGAACAGATGGAGCTGTTCTCAGAATCTACTACCAGAAGTTGAATACTACTTGGTTAGGAAATTGATAATTTCAAAATTGTTTGTTCAACTTTTGTAGATAATTTAGCAATGCTGACAATGTAGAGAAACCACAGAACAGAGAGAAAGAAAAACAGTGGGGAAAGCATGACTAGTCGTCTCCTCTGATAAGCAGCAGTGAAGCAGTAATGGGTAACTACAGGACTGCAACATCCCTATCAAATACGAAGTGTGGGAGGGTCAGGGGAAGACAAATTTAAGGATCTATGAGAATTCATGTAGCCAAATGATGGGGAAAATGGAACCACAAGAGGAAGACTATAAAAGATGGACTCTGCATTTCAGTTAACAGAAGATGTTTATAGTAAAAATTCATTCTCGAAATTTGCAGAACCTCCAATTTGCAAGGTAGTCATCTGGCCAAAATACACATCTGTATCACACAGAATACACATCTGTATCACAAATACTAATTTTAGAATCAACAAAAGATAGTGAAAATTACGAAAAAGAAAAGATATTAGGAAACAGAATACCACCACAAACATTTAAATTCAAAAACAATACAGAAGTATAGATAAATATGTAGGAAAATAACTGGAGACAAAATTTGGCATACAAGGTTAATGAGTCTTAGCATACTGAAAAGAAAAACTCTGTAGCAGTACTAAAACCATTAAAAAATCTCAATGCCTTACAAGAGTGCACAAAGACCTACAAGAAACTTGTATAAATTGGCAAGATATTTAAAACCAAACCAAATACAGAAACAGGATTGAGTTGGTAAATTCTCCACAGCATAACAGTTCCAAAAAGACAAGACAGAAACTGAACGTCAGGTGCGTGGAAAGAAAAATGTGTACAGAAGGAGGAGTAGCATAAATAAATGTAAAACCTTAGCTGGCCTGTAATTGATCAGGAAAAAAAATTGTTCCATATTTGTAGTACCTTCTCAGTAAAGCATAGCAATCGTATATGTACTGCAAACTAGTTGCAGCAAGCAGCTCAAAGAGTCTCTGCAAATATGCAGATAACAGTATTTGGAGTGTTTTGTTAGGCTACAGCAGTGATCAGAAACATTTTGCAGTGGTGTTGTTATGCTGTCAGTACTGCTTGCATGCAGTCAAAAAAGAGCAATGCATTCAAGTGTCACTCCATCAAGAGCTGCACACTGCTGTGGTTACATTTCTAATGAACAAATACGATCATACACCAACAATGTATTCCTTTGGCTCGAAAGTTTGTAACCTGCCTTGATGGCATGGTATCCAGTAACTACTATGACTGAGGTATTCACCCAGTGATTGTTTACTTGCAGAGAACTAGAAGTATAGCAGAACAGAACACTCGCTTGATGTGAGACAAGCTGTTTTGCATGTCTTCAAGATTGGGAGTACTTCTAGGGACTATGGCATATCACAACCACAAACAAGTGTGCACAGTCAATAGCAAAAACATGAAACAACAGTAACCAATAAGCCAAGGTCAGGTCATCCCTGAAGAGAGAGAGGAAGGACAGAATGATTTGTACGCAATCAGCTGGTGTTCCAAGAGAAACATCTCAACAAAGCTTGTGAACCCCTGTAACATGTTCGTTGCACTGGTGCATTTCTTCTGCCAATTGAATCTAATGTTACTAGATAGAAATAGATTTCCTACAGCATTAAATATATGGCCATTTTTAAGGCAACCGGGAATTTTGACTGGAACACTGGACTTGTTATATTAAATTTGAGTATAACACACCTCAATTTTGGAGGCAATTTTTTGAAGAAACAAATGAATTTTATAAACTGCAATATATGGTATCAAGTCTTTGTAAGCACCACTGGAAATTAATTTGAACAAGTAATGAAGGTAACTGAAAATCTGTCATGCATTCAAACTTTCAAATATTATACGTGAGATAGTAACGTGAATCTACCATCAAATGCACAGGATTGATTGACACTGAACATTTCCCATTTAACATTGAAACATGAAAATCTATACATTTAATATTTTGCTCTGGTGAACTACGTTCCTTCTAAGTCAAGAGAAATGCCCTTAACCTACTATCCATTGGGGTTACTTTCCTGTGAGAAAATGCCGACAACTGTGAGGCAGTATTTAAATTCACATTCATGTAACTTTTGCACTTGAATCTTTAAGCAATTTTAGGACTTTCCCAAGGTCAGTGCTATGATGGGAAGTAGAATTTTTGTCACACATTTAAACATAATCATAAACTCATTGACAAACAAAAGATGAATGCAGCCAAAATTAGTGAGGGACAGCAATAAACAAAGGATGCAACAAATCAAATATTCTAACTCTGCTGACTGATCTGTCAAAAAATCAGATGCATAGCCAACTGCTAATTTGTCACTTTCCTGCTATAAAATATTATTCACAAATATTATATAGAAAAACACTAAAATTGAATTCAACAGTACTATTTCAAACTGTGCAGCCCAACTTCAGGAGTTAAACAGAGCCCTGTACAGTTTTTCATTAATTAATTTTATAAACACTGATTACAATAATGCTAAATAGTACTACATGTAAGCCAAAACTGCCACAAGCATAAACAATACATCAAACTGTACAGTGAATACATAGTTTGACTGGAACTCAACTGGATCCAGGGTATCTACAATTTGATTAGAACTACTCAATTAATTTGACCAGAGCTAAATGTACTCCACAATTCCATACACCAAAAGACAGCATATTTTACACTACACCCTTATCCTTATCAAATGTGTATTAGACACTTTTTTGACAAATTAACTATTATGCAGTGTGATCAAGATGTGTCAAGTTCAATTGGTTGTAATTCAAACTTGGTAAGTGCTACGTAGTAACCTAAAGCACCATGTAAATGAGCAGGAAATTACAATCTTACCTGATATGACACGTTTGTTTGTATAGAAATATTTCCTTGTATTTAATTACTGTAACAGTTGCATATGATGGCAATTTATCATGATTTCACTGATAATTAATGTAATATTTATCTCAGAATGTTTCTTAAGGTTCTAAAGTGACCAGCATGGGAAGGTGCTTATCTCAAGCCAGGCATCACAAAATCCTCACCAGAGTACCAACTAATCCAGGAGGTTAATTGAGGAAGGACGATGGGGAAAATACAGAGACAGCACATGAGACACTAGAACTGCTCCTCAAAACTCATTTTCCTCAATATGCTCTGGCGGATAACATAGAGCAGAATGCGACCCCTGAAAGACAATGGTTCTCAGGCACTCAAAGAGAGGACTGGGAATCAGCCAAGGAGTGTGTCAATTTCAGTAAAATCCAATGGGCGGTGGCAACATTCTAATTGGTCAAGTCACCTGGTCCAGATGGAATCTTTCCAGCTCTCTTAAAACAAACAGGAGACAATCTTATGAGAGTCCTCTGCACGTTATTACGGGTTAGCCTAGCAGTGGGAGTCATTCCCAATGCCTGGAGGGAGTGAAGGTTGTCTTTATTCCAAAGCCAGGGAGAATTGATCATACGAAGGCCAAGGATATGAGACCAATCAGTCGAGTTAATGTACATGCTGGGGAGAGGAGGCTAACTAGGGCTCCTCTACATTCAAACTAACACACACAACCAGGTAAATCAAGTGAGACAGCTCTCCAACTATTTGTTGGGAGGGTGGAGAAAGCACTTTCCTTTCAAGAAACAGCCCTCTGCATCTTCCTGGGTGTCAAGGGGGCTTTTAGTAACACAACCTTTGATTCCACGGTTAGGTCAACAGAGGTGCATGACCTAGTGACCACTATATGTAGGTGGACTAGGGCCATGCTTAGTGGAAGGAGGGTAGAGGCCACGTGATGAATGAAAAAATAGTAATTAACACCACTAGAGGTTGTCCAGGAGTTTTGTCCACTTTATTGTGGAATCTACTGGAGAACGAACTCATTGAGGAACTAAATTACAGACAATGCTTTTGCCACGGATACGCAGATGACCTTGTCATAGTAATACCTGGCAAATTTGCTGACAAGGTTAGGAATATGGCACAAGGTGCACTGGACATTGTGCAAGACTGGTACATTACATAGGACCTAAACATTAATCCTAACAAGACTGTTGTGGTACCAATCACGAAGAAGGACATCTAAAGCTTTTTGATGAAACTCTATCTGTGAAGGGGATAGTGAAATATCTAGAGATAATCTTAGATGAGAAACTAACATGGACCCTTCACATTAAGAGCATCTGCTCCACGGCGAATTGTACTCTAGTGAGTACCAGAAGGCCTTGTGGCAAAAACTGGGGCCTAAGATCCTGATGTATGCACTGGACACACACAACAGTGGTTAGACTTAGGATCTCCTATGGGGCCGTAGTGTCATGGAAGAATGTACAACAGCAGGCTGCAGCTAAGGAGCTTGCTAAGGTGCACAAACTGGCCTGCTTTGCCACAACAGGCAGAATTAGTAGTACACCAACTACTGGGATGTAAGTCATGCTGGACATGCCTCCACTACATCTTTGGGTTAAGATGAAGGCAGCAGCTGGTGCATACACACTCAAAACTGGTAAAAACTGGATCACATTGGATATCCAGACTCACACACTAAAATATAGGAATGGCTTGAGAAATGCCGCCTGACTATGTAACAACTCCCAATTGCTTCAACAAGCCTTACAATACAATAATTGGAAGCAGGGAGCAGTGGGAAAACAGTTTGACACCATGCAGAGGACACTGTCTGGTTCACTGATGGGTCAAAATCAGACCAAGGCACTGGGGGCGGGGTGTACAGGGTTCAGCCAAAACTGGAGGGCATCATCTCTCTAGGAAAACTGGCCTTGGTATTCCAAGCTGAAATTACTGCAATCAAGGCGTGTGTGGAGGAGAATATATATAGGTGCTACAAGGATCATAGCATCTACATCTATTCAGACAGCAAGGTAGCCCTGAAATTATTGGGAGCTCCTGCAGCACAATATATTATTATTGCAGAATGTCACAGGGCTTTGGTGGAGTTAGCGGATTCAATAGCAAAAACTTAATATGGGTCCTTGGTCACTCGGGGATCAGTGGCAATAAAGAAGCTGACAGGTTGGCCAGGATGGGGGCAAAGACTCCATTCAGTGGACCGGTACCTGTTCTGATAATCACCAATGCTATGATCAAATGAACTATGGAACTGGCTTAGAAGAAGCACATAGAATACTAGACCAAGGTCTATAAGCAAAAACATGGTAAGGTAACGATGCCAAAGTTGTGCTTTAAAAGATGCTCTGTAACCCTGGGCTCGAAGAGGAAAGAGATTGAACTCATGTTTGGACTGATGACCAGTCATGGGAATTTAAAAAAAAAAAAAAAACACCTACATACAATGGGTATAATGGAAGAAGACCATAAATGTAGCATCTGTGATGAGAGTGAAGAAACTGCATCACACCTAATGTTCCAATGCATGACATTGGAGAGCAAAGAGACAGAATTTTCAGTGCAACTAGAAGTGAAGAAATTGTGTCTAACAAATAATGGGCAGAGAGACTCCTTGCACTATCTAAGGGCACTAGTTGGCTTTACTAGATATACAGCGAGCAATACTGCACAATAAACTGTTTCAGTGCCAGGTTAGACCAAAGCTGTCTTAGCTTCTCTGCCAAAATCAAATTAAATCCATCATCCTTAGTGGATTTGTGTTCAGGTATTTTTGACAAATTAACTATTAAGAGTGTGATCAAGATGGGTCCAGTTCAACTGGTTGTACTTCGAATTTGGTATGTGCTACATAGTACATTAAAGCACTATGTAAATGAGCAGGAAATTATGATCTCATCTGATATGACAAACTCGTTTCTATAGTAATATTTCCTTGTATTGACTTATTTTAACAGTTGCATATGATGGCTGTTTATCATGTTTTCACTGATATTTAATGTTAATATTTATCTTAGAATGTTTGGTAAGCTTCCAAAGTGACCAGTATGGGAAGGTGTTTATTTCAAGTTGATTAGTTTTTATAAGAACAATGTAATTTCAATCACTTATTTTAATTAAGTTTTGTAAGATGTTTTGAAAATGACTAGTATGGTATGGTTTCTTGAGGTTTTAAATAAACAGTGCTGCTGTGCCTCATAGTCTTTGGTAATGTATGTGTGTTTCTCACATAGTCTGGGCCGGTGAACTGTTACTGTTAAGTCTGCATAGGTTTTGACAGTAGTTGAACCGAAGTCTCTGGGCAGCCAACCAGTTGTATCATTTCAGCTCTCTAAAATTGTATGGATGATAAGATTTTGAGCAATACATGAGGATTTTGGCATTTTCTCATTACATTAAATTGTTGTATGTTTTTGTGACTGACGAACTATAACTTTGCGCAACTGATAGATCTGTTTTGTACTGAACTTTGATTGACACTGACACAGCATCACTGATGATTACACCCAGCTGGACTTAGTTCCGATTTCACATTAGCTTATGTAACTGGGGAATCTGTCAAATATTCACAATTATTCACATAATTGAACTGCATTATCTTCAATCTGAAGCGTTCACCCTTGCTATGTGATCCTATATAATTCAATTTAATGATTTTAAGGATGGCCATTTCTATTTTTGTGTCTTACATTGACAGTACACCATTCAACTTAACTTTGTCACTGTGTTTACATTTCCTTATTTAGTTGTCACTGCATTTCAATTCGTTTAAATAACTTGTTTAAGTATAGATTAACTATTACAATATATGCCTAACTTCATACTTTTAGATGTTGCTTGACTGACAGGCAGCTGGTGGTTTTAACAGGGTAGATACTCAGTGGTAGATGGCCTTGACCCATGCAAAGGACTGTAGAGAGACATTCTGAAATCAGCTCTGTTCACTACCCTGAAACTCAGTACATCATAGGACCAATTTCAAAGCATTAACATTACTCATCTTGATTGAATTTTCACAGTAAGCAATCAGCACACAGTGTCAGTAGCTGGACTGAAATCACTATCAGTTGCCCTATTGGCATACAAACTGAAGATAACAGACACAAGGCCAAATATTCAATTTTCTCTTTCAAATCTATTTCATTGTGGAATATCATAATGGAGTTCCTCCTTTCAGTACCGGCATAAACATCATAATGACAGATTCTGAGATGATCAATTTTTGTTGATTTTATACTGTGTACTCACTTAATAGAGAAAAGGCACCCAGGCAAAATGAGATGACAGTACAATACCACTCATATTACACTAAACTTGTTCCTTCTCTAACAGCAGCATATCAAACATCTCTGAGCCCATGGAAGTTTCCTAGTGGCTGGAAGAAGGTACCAATCAATCATATTCTCAATTAGTGTCACCTGATAGATGCACATAATCACAGTAAAATGAAGCATGTGCATGAATAACGCTGTTTGGTATATTTCCAAGTTTTTAGGAAATCGACAAAAACTGTTAATAAAAATGTAATAGCAGATATTTATTGTTTGCAGATGCAGACTGTTGAAAATCGTTGGTTGTGCTTTTTAAAATTGCACTAAGGATAGGTTTTAGAAAATACATAACTATTAAAATGGAAAAACAGTGTATAGCAACTGATATACAGCATTGCTGTATATCACACTCTACTAGAACTATAAGGTTGCCTAGAGTCTCAAAGTTTTAAATAAAAAAATTATATCACGATACAAACTAATATTTATAGTAAACTGATTGCTTTGGTCTTAAATAAGTAATAGAACATGAGTTTGTTATGAAGTTGAGGCCAAAGTGGCACATTACACTCAGTTGGCACACTGAATGTTTTCATAAAATGCCTGGATTTTGATTCCCCGTATTTCGTCACATCCAATAGATTGCCTTTCTTCTCCTTACAAGTTTCAGTACCCATTGTAAAGCAACCAAAAACCAAAATGCAACAGAATTTCTTTTACTTCGTGTTCAAAAACATGTTTCACAATACAATGTCTTTCACATGGATGAAACTGCTTATGCCTTGAGGATCATCACTGCATCGCTTCAACCAGAGCACAGCAGTAATTTTCAAAGTAGGTGGCATTTTGAGAACCAGATCAACAGATCCAACGCCCTTGTCTTCCATCATCTTCTGTATGGTCAACTTCGACGGTTCTACAGTGGCCTAAGCAATGGCATGCTTCCATTCTAAAGGAGCCATAACTTTTGACACTTTCTTTCCTCAATCACTGCAAAGTTCCTGTCACAAGGCAGGAAACTATCACTCTAACATAAAAACTTTTTATGTATTTCCACACAGTACTTGCAGTTGACCAGATAGAAATAAAGTGCTAAAATTCTCCAGTTATCGTTCTGCCCAACATGGTGGTCAGACCATATAATTAGTTTGTGTCCCATACGTTTTTCAAGCATCACAAATTTAATCAGACAGGAAACTATTTTGGCTGAACCACACCTTGCACCAGATCCATCCCCTAAATTTACCGTGTTAGTTAAGTACCAAAGTCATGAACCATGAAATTATATGACGGCAACTGTCTCTGGCAGAATACCATGGAATGTGCCAATTTACGACACAGTACGTGTTGTACGTCCACGCATGTAACATATATATTGTTCCTTTGTAGCCATTTCTGTGTTATTTTTTAGCAGTTAGTATGCTCAGTCTGCTTTTGCATAACAACTGACTAGGTTCTATGTTGTGCATTTGTATCTCATCTGAAGCTCTGATCATAAAGAATCATTAATTTCTGCACAGATTGAGATTGTGGTACAGACATTCTTTTGAAGATTTATTCTTACTTCGAGAAACTCAAACTGAGTTCTTGAATCAGGGACCTGTCATCATTTGATATTACATGTGGCCTACACAAATATTTTCCTCAACCATCTTCAGGAGTGGTCACTCCACTTTCCAGTTTATGTTGAAGAGAGAGTTTTCATTGCTGGGTGATGCAAAATATGTCAAGCAATGTTTTTTGACACACTTCTTTTGACTGGACTTCATATTTGAAAGCAGCTTGTTTCAATGAAGTACTGTCTGTCTTACCTTCCTTTCGTCTGCCTGGCACACCTATTTACGTAGAGTTTATCGAGTAAATTGCCTTTTCATTGTGCATCAAGGCATGGTATTCTCTGTACAGCCTAAACTTAATTTACATATTTATGTCCTAGAATCCTTCTTTTGAACACACTTCTGTGTTGCACACACGGTCCTGAATCATGCTGTCAATACTACTACCCAATATTCAACTGAATTATCATACTCCACATTCTCTTTCAATAATATAGCAGTGTGTTTTCTACCTTTTCATCACTGATAAAGACAGAACTGCAGTTAGTTTTATTCATGGTCTTAGAATTGTGGGACAAATTTCAATGTTGGATCAACAACAATGAAAATCCGGGAAGGAATGTAACAATATTATAAAGAGCAAACTTGATTGGTTGGTTGGTTTTGAGTATAAAGGGACCAAACTACAGGGTCATCAGACCCTTTTTTCCCTGACGGAAGCAAGGCTCAAGGTACAAAAACACTCAGCAGCACACCTAAAAAGAAAATGAATGGAATGAACAAAAAATGGGGAAAACATACGCCACAAAGAAAAGCAGAAGAAGGTATTAAAACCATAGAGCATATAGTCTGGGCTGGCTGATCACAATAATAAATGAGGATGAGCCAGCCACTCTGCAACACATTAAAACGTCCACCCCAAAAAGACAAGGCGAGAAGAGCACATGTAGGGAAAAGATGACAACGAAGACAAACAAATGCAAAGATAGTGAGACAGAGTTACAACGGAGGGAGGGTGGCGACCTCAGAGAGAAGGCTAAATGCCCACCCTTGGATTGTATGACGAAACCCCTTCACAAATAAAACCTAAACTTAAATCTGCAGTTTGAAACATTGTTACCCAACACCGAAGGTGGGATTCTAGGAAGGTTAAAAGTCTGCCGTAGAGTGGTTAAAAGTCAGCAGTCCAGCAAGATGTGGATGACAATCATATGTGAGCCACAGTGACACCGACGTGGGTCCTCACGACAGAGGAAGTAGCTATGTGTTAGCCATGTATGGCCGGCATTTGTTTGGTTTGATTTGTTTTGGAGGAGGAGACCAGACAGCAAGGTCATCAGTCTCATAGGATTAGGGAAGGAAGTCGGTCGTGCCCTTTCAAAGGAACCATCCCGGCATTTGCCTGGAGCGATTTAGGGCATGTATGGCCAATGCGGAGCCAGCAGAGAACCACAGAGTCCCTGCGACAGGCTTGCATGGAGTCTTTTACACATTTGTAGTCTCCTTAAGGGCGCAGAGTTTGTTGTGCATACTGAGATTATGCCATTCGGTCTCCCAAACCTGAAAAACCTTGTGGTGTAATAATGATCACAGGTCAGTTACAGGGATGCCGACCTCCATAAGTGGTTTCCGTTTACCCCATTTGGCCAGCCTGCCAGAAAGTTCACTTCCTGGGGTTCCAATGTGGCCTGGGGTCCACACAAACAACACGGAATGACCGGACCATTCAAGGGCATAGATGGATTCTTGGATGGTTGCTACCAAACGATGGTGCAGGTAGCACTGGTCGATAGCTTGTAGGCTGCTCAAGGAGTCAGCACAGAGACGAAACGACTTGCTATGGCACATTGGAGGTGCTCAAGAGCACGAGAAATGGCTGCTAGCCTTGCAGTCCAAACACTGCAGCCATTTGACAAGGAGTGCTGTTCAGTACGCTCTCCATGAACATATGCAAAGACAATGTGACCATCACCCATGGAGCAGTCCGAGTAAACCACTTCATGGTCCGGTACTTGTCAAGAATCGAGAGGAAGTGACAGCCGAGAGCTGCAGAGTTAACTCATCCATTAGCAACCTGTGAATGGTCCAGGCAAAGCTTCAGCTTCGGTGTACACCATGGAGGTGTACATGAATGGACCTTGAGCATAGGTGGTAAAAGCAAGGACTCCAGACAGACAAGATCAGTTGCGAACTGCAGTCATAAGCCCTGACCTGGGCCTCCGATGCAGGAGATGAAATACCGTGTATGGGATAAGGAGATGGTAATGTGGATGCTCTGGAGAACTATGAATGTGTGCAACATACCTGGCGAGCAGTTGTGCATGTCTAACCTTCAATGGAGGGACTCCGACATGGTCACTGGACTCGTCCTGAAACCTCCTGTTACCAGTCAACCGGGTAGAGTAAACATATCGCTGAGGGCGCCACCAAACAATAAACCAGTTTCCCATAGTCAAGACGAGATTGAACAAGGGCTCTATAGAGCTGCAGCAGCTTAGTGCGATCTGCACTCCAGTTGGTGTTGCTCAGGCACCAGAGGGCATTGAAGTGCTGCCAGCAGTTCCACTTCAGCTGATCAAGATGAGAAAGCCACGTCAATCACGTGTTGAAATCCAGTCTAAGAATCGATATGTCTCCATTACAGTGAGTGGATCATCCTTAAGGTAAAGTTCTGGCTCCGGATGAATGGTACGACACCGACAGAAGGGCATGACACACAACTTCGCAGCTGAAAACCAGAACCTGTGGGCTAGACCCCATGACTGCACCTTGCGAATGATTCCCTGTAGGCACAGCTCAGCAACACCAGTACTGGAGGAGCTGCATGAAATGCAAAAGTCATCTGCGTACAGAGAAGGCGAGACTGATGGCCTGACAGTTGCTGCAAGGCAGTTAATGGCCACTAAAAATAGATATACACTCAATACAGAGTCCTGCAGGACCCCATTCTCCTAAATGTGGGGCAAACTACGGGAGGCAGCAACTTGGACACGGATAGTACAGATCGATAGGAGATTTTGCATAAAAATCTGGCATGGGCTCTGGAGATCCCACTCATATAATGTGGCAATGACATGATTTCGCCAGGTCGTGTCTTAAGCTTTTCATAAATCAAAAAAGACAGCAACCAGGTGTTAGCGTCTGGAAAAGGCTGTTCAGATGGCAGACTCAAGGGAAACAAGATTATCAATGGTAGAGTGACCCTGGCGGAAACTGCCCTGGCATGGAGCCAGTAGGCCACATGACACCAGGACCCAACACAACTGTCGACTTACCATACATTCTAACAGCTTAAAAAGAACGTTGGTGAGGCTGATGGGCCAATAGCTATCCACATCAAGTGGGTTTTTACCGGTTTGAGCACTGGAATAATGGTGCTCTCCCACCATTGCGATGGAAAGATGCCATCGCACCAGATCCAGTTGAAGATGATAACGAGATGGCACTTTTAGTCAAACAATAGATGTTTCATCATCTGACTGTGGATCTGATCTGGCCCAGGAGCTGTGTCAGGGCAATGTGCAAGGGTGCTGAGAAACTCCCACTCTGTAAATCGAGCATTATAGGGTTCAATGTGACATTCAGTGAACTAGAGTGGTTTCCTTTCCATCTGCCATTTGAGGGTGCAGAGGCTCAACCGTAGTGCTCGGCAATTGCCTTTGTGTCGGTAGATAACAAACAACTGATGTTAGTGCCAGTAACACTTGTCGTGGTCTGGTACGCACATACATGTACGATCTTCTTCCAGAGTTAGGAAGGTGACATATGGCACCAATGGTCGAGACGTATCTCTCCCAACATGCCTGTTTCCGTCTTTTTATAAGTTGGAGAATGCGAGCATGAGCCCTTCCAAAGCTATTAACTGTGCTAGAGAAGAGTGTCACTTACGTCACTGTAGAGCTTGTCGATGCTCTTTAATGGCCTTAACGATTTCTGGCGACCACCAAGGTTTTCGCTGGAGCACTATAAAGAACAAGGGATCGTTAATTCTGTCACAGAAACGATCGTTCTAGAGACCTGCTCAACTACCACATTGATGGTACCATGTGATGGAGTTTCAGTGGTGACAGCAGAGGTGAAAGCTTCCAGTCTGCATTGTTTAAAGACCATCTTGGTAGACATCTGGGGGGGGAATGGTGCTGGGGGAGTGACAGGAAGATGGGGAAGTGGTCACTACCACACAAGGCATCACGGGCTCTCCAGTGGACAGATGGGAGAAGTCCTGGGATGCAGAGGGATAAAGCAATGGCCGAGTAAGTGCCATGAGCCACACTGAAACGTGTAGGGGCCCCTACTATTTAAGAGGCAGAGGTCGAGTTTCGACATCTCTAACTTGACCAGTAAGCATAGTGCCACCCCACAAGGGGTTATGGACGATAAAATCTCCCATAAGTAGGAAAGGTTTAGGGAGTTGATGAATCAGTGCAGCCAATGCTTTCAGGGGTACTGCACCATCTGGATGATGATATATGCTGCAGGCAGTTATTTCCTGCTTTGTCCTTATCCTGACAGCCACAGTTTCAAGAGTGGTTTGAAGGGGCACAGGTTAACTGCATACTGAGTTCAGGCCATAGACAAGAACTGCACCTGACGCACTATTATAGTTGCTACAGTTCTTGTAATACCCCCTATAGCCATGAAGGGCAGGGGTCCGCATTGCCAGGAACCAGATTTCCTGGAGGGCAATGCAGAAAGCAGGTGTAAACCTAAACATTTGCTGTAGATCAGTCGGGTGGTGGAAAAAGCCGCTGCTGTTCCACTGGAGGATGAGGTTATTGTGAGGCTGGGAAGGCATGAAGCATGCAAGGAGGCAGGTTACACATCAGCATCATCTGCTCCCACCGATTGAGTATTTGTATCCATTCCTATTGTGGATGAGGCATCAAGTGAGATCCAGGTCCTCAGTAGATGCTGAGATCTCCACCTCATCCGCAGGTATAGAACTGGTAGCTAGTAGTGGTGTTGAGGCCACCTGAGGGTTCTCTTTCTTAGCAGACTTCTTTTTTTTTTTTTTGCCCTGTCACTTCTCTTTAGGGGCTTGCTGAGAGGACTTCTCTGAAGTAGCTTCAGGCATGGAGGAAGACCGTGCAGCTCTTTGACCAGCAGCTTTTGGCTCCTTTAGCCACTGGCGAGTGTCCGCTGTAGCATTAGTGGAGACCTTGGGAGAGAGAGTCCCAAGCGACCGCTTCCACACAAGATGAGCCAGAGGAGGCTGTTGCTTCTCTGGCTGGTGGGTGGGGACTGATGTCCCCTGCATTTGGGGAGGAGGGGGGGGAGGCTTGCTCCTAAACTAGGTACTTGTGATGGCGATGGTAATGTAGCTGCAGCATATGTCGACATCAACCATATGGGTTGTAATCATTCAAATTTACATTCAGCTTCTTGGTAAGTCAATCTGTCCAGGGTCTTGTACTTCATGATTTTCCACTCCTTTTGGAGTACTGTGCAGTCTGGCGCGCCGGGGGAGTGCTGCTTTCCGTAGCTGATACAAGTGAGAAGGGGCACACAGGGCGTATCTGGATGCAGTGGACATCCGCAGTCTCGACATGTGGCATTGGAAGTGCAGCGGGAAGACATGTGCCCTAATTTCCAGCACATAAAGCACCGCATATGGGGAGGAACATTTGGTTTAACATCACAGTGGTAAATCATCATGTTGACCTTCTCAGGCAATGAATCATCCTCAAAGGCCAAGATGAAAGCACCAGTAGTGACCCTGTTGTCTTTGGGTCTCCTGTAAAAGCGCCAGATGAAAAAAACACCCCACCATTCTACATTGGCACAGAGCTTGTCAGACTGCAAGAGGAGGTCGCAATGCAAAATAATCCCCTCGACATGTTGAGGATTTTATGGGGAGTGACAGAAACAGGATTATCACCCAGACGGTCACAAGTGAGTAATGCCCGGGATTGGGCTGGAGATGTTGTCTGAATCGAGACTGCACTGCTTCTCATCTTGGACAATGCTGCCACTTCCTCAAACTTATCCTCAAGATATTAAAAATCTGAGGCTTCATGGCTAGAAAGAGTCCCTGTCCATTCTGCTACAGACTAAATACCGAGGCGAATATGGCTATCTTCTTTCTGTAGCCCTATGTTTCTCCCATGGTGTAGCAAGGGAGGGAAAAGATTTAGGATCATATCTGTCAGCTTTGTACTCGATCTTGCCTTCTTGGGGACAGCTGGTGTCTTAGTCACCAGCAAGGGATGACTTCATTCATTGTGGGTCATCTGTCCTGATGCCACCCATTCCGATCATGGGCTCTCCCCATGGGTGCCACCCAGCGACAGCAAAGGCCACATGGCATGCTGGCCATTGCCAGGAGTGCTGATGCCCCAGGAAGACAGGCATCTACTCCTTGGCACACATGGGTAGTTTACAGCTCAGGCATCAGCAGTGCGATCCCTGTGTTGTCAGGGGACTACCACCAAATGGGTACATGATTGCCCCACCACAACGTACTGGTTACCGTGCTGGATATTGGGTGCAGAGAAATCCAAACTGCCATGAGGGTGAAAGAGTACAGGAGAAAATGGAAGAAGATGACATACCCCGCAAAGTGTGCTCATCCAAATAGTTGAATTGCAGGTGGAGATGCAAAGCCAAGACAATAGGCTCAGGACATCCAATCTAGGGGAACTATGGATAACTCATGCACCACATAAGGCATCCTTCCCCATATGGCCCGCACTTCTGTAGAATTTGGAAAGTGGCAGGTCAAACCATAAAATGGGACCTGAAGTTATAGGGTCGAAGAGTGAGAGACTCCTTTTAGTCACGTCTTACGACAGGCAGGTATACCTTAAGCCTATTCTAACCCCCAGACCTGCAGGGGGAAGCAAAGTTGACATTTTCCATATTGCAGAGATGCTAAGTTGCAGATAGGAACAACAAAAAGAGTGTGACAAATAAAACTTTTGTCCCATAAGCCTTTCGTCAAAAATAGATGACATACACACACACGACTGCAGTCTCGGCAACTTTAGCCACACTGTGAGTAGCAGCACCACTGCATGATGAGAGTGGTGACTGGGCAGGGGTAACGAGGAGGCTGGAGTGGGGAGGGATAGTTGGGTAGGGGTGACTTACAGTGCAGTGCTGCTGGGGAGCATGCAAGGATGAGGTGGAAAGAGGGTAGGGCAGCTACGTGCTGTCAGGCAATTAGACAGTGGGCAGGGGAGAGGTGGGAAGGGGGAAACCAGCAAAGGAGACAAGTAAAAAGACTGGGTGCAATGGTGGAATGATGAGGGCTGCATGGTGCTGGAATGGAACAGGAGGCTGAATGGGTGAGGACAATGACTAATGAATGTTTAGGCCAAAAGGGTTACGTGAATGTAGGGGAAGTTGTCCCTGCACAATTCAGAAAAGCTGGTGTTGGTGTGAAGGATCCATATGGCACAGACTTTGAAGCAGTCACTGAAACAAAGGATGTCATGAATAGCAGCATTCTCAGCAACCAGGTGGTCCACTTTTTTTGCTGGCCAATCACGCAGACAGATGGCTTGTCAGGTGTCATGCCCACATAGAATGCAGAACAGTGGTTGCAGCTTAGCTTGTAGATAACATGACTAGTTTCACAGATAGCCCTGTCTTTGGTGGGATAGGTGATGTTTGTGATGGTGGTGGGAGTATGTATGGGACAGGTCTTGCATCTACATCTATTACAGGGGTATGAGCCATGAGGTACGGGGTTGGAAGCAGGGGTTGTGTAGGGATGGGTGAGTAGATTGTGTAGGTTTGGTGGATGGTGGAATACCACTGTGGGGTGTGTGGGAAGGATAGTGGCCAGAACATTTCTCACTTCAGGGCAAGACAAGAGGTAGTCAGAACCCTAGTGGGGAATGTAATTCAGTTGCTCCAGTCCTGGGTGGTACTGAGTTACATGGGGAATGATTGGTTGGTTGGTTTGGAGGGATTAAAAGGACCAGACTGCAATGGTCATCGGTCCCTTTTTCCAAAGACAAAGAACACCCACAGAGAATAAAAACAAGGAACAGAAGAGATCACAGACGATACAGAACAAGAGAAACGGAGACATGGACAAGACAAAACGAACTAAAACCACACAGAGTGTGACGGTGGTTGGCCGACCATAGAAATAAATAAGGAAAAGCCAACCACTTAGATACACATTAAAAAACCAGTGGAAAATCATAGGCCAAAGGCCAGAGTCAACACAAAACAATAAAATAAAACAGAAACACTCAGAGTAAATGATAAAATCCCCCTGCCCGAATAAAACGTAAAACTAAGTCAGCCATAGTGGAGTCGTCTGTTAAAAGGGCAGGGAGCGTAGCAGGCAGCGCAAATGTCTGCCTGACCACTGCTAAAAGGGGGCAGGCCAGCAAAATGTGGGCCACTGTCAAAGCTGCCCCACAGCGACAGAGAGGAGGGTCCTCCCGGCGCAGTAAATAACTGTGTGTCAGCCGGGAGTGGCCAATGCGGAGCCGGCAAAGAACTACTGAGTCCCTGCGAGTGGCTCGCAGGGATGACCGCCACACAGCCGTCGTCTCCTTGACAGCACGGAGTTTATTGCGCATTGGCAGTTCGCGCCATTCATCGTCCCATAGCGCCAAGATTTTGCGGCGGAAGACTGCCCGCAAATCAGTCTCTGGTAGGCCAACGTCCAGAGATGGCTTACTGGTGGCCTCTTTCGCCAGGCGGTCAACATGTTCGTTACCCGGGATACCGACATGACCGGGGGTCCACACAAAGACCACAGAGCGGCCGCAACAGGCGAGAGTATGCAGAGACTCGTGGATAGCCATCACCAAACGAGAACGGGGGAAACACTGGTCGAGAGCTCGTAAACCGTTCAGGGAATCGCTACAGATAACGAAGGACTCACCTGAGCAGGAGCGGATATACTCTAGGGCACGAAAGATGGCGACCAGTTCAGCAGTGTAAACGCTGCAGCCATCCGACAAGGAACGTTGTTCGGAAAGGTCCCCTAGAGTGAGCGCATATCCGACACGACCAGCAACCATCGAACCGTCAGTGTAAACAACACCAGAGCCCTGATACGTGGCCAGGATGGAATAAAAGCGGCGGCGGAAGGCCTCTTGAGGGACTGAGTCCTTAGGGCCCTGTGCCAAGTCGAGCCGAAGGCTAGGGCGACGAACACACCATGGGGGTGTATGCAAAGTAGCCCAGAAAGGAGGTGGAACAGTGAAACCCTGGAGCCCAGAGAGAAGCTCCTTGACGCGGACCGCTATTGTACAACCAGACCGGGGCCGACGTTCTGGCATACGGACGACCGACCGCGGGAACAGGAGACGATAGTTTGGATGCCCGGGCGAGCTTAGAACATGGGCAGCATAAGCGGCCAGCAAACGTTGGCGTCGGAACTGCAGTGGAGGTACACCTGCCTCCACTAGTACGCTGTCCACAGGGCTGGTGCGGAAAGCACCAGTGGCAAGGCGTATCCCGCTGTGGAGAATCGGGTCCAGCACCCGTAACGCAGATGGGGATGCTGAGCCATAAGCCAGGCTCCCATAATCCAGACGGGACTGGATTAACGCCTGGTAGAGCCGCAATAGTGTAGAGCGGTCGGCGCCACAGTGGGTGTTGCTCAAGCATCTCAGAGCGTTTAGATGCCGCCAACACGTCTGTTTCAGCTGCCGGATATGAGGCAGCCAAGTCAACCGGGCATCGAAAACCACCCCCAAAAACCTGTGGGTCTCCACCACAGCAAGGAGTTCGTCGGCAAGATAAAGCCGCGGCTCAGGATGGACTGTTCGGCACCGGCAGAAATGCATAACGCAGGTCTTGGCTGCCGAAAACTGAAACCCATGCGCTACAGCCCAAGACTGCGCCTTACGGATAGCGCCCTGTAGCTGACGTTCAACAGCTGCAATGCCAGTAGAGCTGTAATAAAGGCAGAAGTCGTCAGCATACAGGGAAGCGGAGACAGAATTTCCTACGGCCGCAGCAAGCCCGTTAATGGCTATTAAAAACAGACAGACACTTAAAACAGAGCCCTGTGGCACACCGTTCTCCTGGACGTGGGAGGAACTATACGAGGCCGCGACTTGCACGCGGAAGGTACGACACGACAGAAAATTGCGGATAAAAATCGGCAGAGGACCCCGAAGACCCCATCCATGGAGCGTAGAAAGAATGTGATGACGCCACGTCGTATCGTACGCCTTCCGCATGTCGAAAAAGACAGCGACCAGGTGCTGACGGCGGGAAAAGGCAGTACGGATGGCCGACTCCAGGCTCACCAGATTGTCGGCGGCGGAGCGGCCTTTACGGAACCCACCCTGAGAAGGAGCCAGAAGGCCCCGAGACTCCAGTACCCAATGCAAGCGCCGGCTCACCATCCGTTCAAGCAACTTGCAAAGAACGTTGGTGAGGCTAATGGGACAGTAGCTGTCCACCTCCAGAGGGTTCTTTCCAGGTTTCAAAACGGGGATGACAATGCCTTCCCGCCACTGCGACGGAAACTCCCCCTCGACCCAAAGACGGTTGTAAAGATCGAGAAGGCGCCGCTGGCAGTCCACTGAAAGGTGTTTCAGCATCTGACAGTGGATGCCATCTGGCCCAGGAGCGGTATCAGGGCAAGCAGCGAGGGCACTGCGAAATTCCCACTCACTAAATGGAGCATTGTAAGATTCTGGGTGGTTGGTGCGAAACGAAAGGCTCCGACGTTCCATCCGCTCTTTAATCGAGCGGAAGGCCTGGGGGTAATTCGCAGAAGCGGAACTCATAGCAAAATGCTCTGCTAAGCGATTGGCAATGACGTCGGAGTCAGTACAAACTGCTCCATTCAGTGAGAGCGCAGGGACGCTGGCAGGTGGCCGATAGCCGTAGACGCGTCGAATCTTGGCCCAGACCTGCGAGGGAGTGACATGGAGGCCAATGGTGGACACATACCGCTCCCAGCACTCCTTCTTGCCTTGGCGGATAAGGAGGCGGGCCCGCGCACGCAGCCGTTTGAAGGCGATAAGGTGGTCGAGGGAGGGGTGTCGCTTGTGACGCTGGAGCGCCCGCCGGCGATCTTTAATCGCTTCAGCGATCTCAGGCGACCACCAAGGCACAGCCTTCCGCCGAGGGGACCCACAGGAATGGGGAATGGCAGATTCGGCGGCAGTAACGATGCCGGTGGTGACCGATTGAACCACCGCATCAATGTCATCGGTAGAGAGAGGCTCAAAAGCGGCAGTGGAGGAGAACAAGTCCCAGTCAGCCTTATTCATAGCCCATCTGCTAGGGCGCCCAGAAGAGTGGCGCTGTGGTAGTGACAAAAAGATCGGAAAATGGTCACTACCACACAGGTCGTCATGCACACTCCATTGGACAGACGGTAAGAGGCTATGGCTACAGATTGAAAGGTCAATGGCGGAGTAGGTGCCATGCGCCACACTGAAGTGTGTGAAGGCACCATCATTTAACAGCGAGAGATCGAGCTGCGACAATAAATGCTCAACGATGGCGCCTCGACCTGTTGCCACTGACCCACCCCACAGAGGGTTATGAGCGTTGAAGTCGCCCAATAGCAAGAAAGGTGGCGGCAATTGGGCGACCAGTGCAGCCAGGACATGCTGCGAGACATCACCATCCGGTGGAATGTAAAGACTGCAGACGGTAACAGCCTGTGGCGTCCACACGCGTACAGCGACAGCCTCTAAAGGCGTCTGGAGAGGGACAGACTCGCTGTGCAGAGTGTGAAGGACATATATGCAGACGCCACCAGACACCCTTTCATAAGCTGCTCGGTTCTTGTAATAACCCCGATAGCCACGGAGGGCGGGGGTTCGCATCGCTGGAAACCAAGTTTCCTGGAGAGCAATGCAGAAGAAAGGGAGAAGGCTGAGAAGTTGGCGGAGCTCAGCTAAATGGTGGAAAAAACCGCCGCAGTTCCACTGGAGGATGGTATTGTCCATGGCTGAGAAAGGCGTGAAAGGACTGGGAAGGCAATTTACGCCGCTTGTTCACTCACTGCCACCGATTCAGTACCCGGACGAGAGGCATCCATGGCGTCTGAGGGACCAGCGAGATCAAGGTCCTCAGCGGACGCTAGAATCTCGACTTCATCCTCAGACGCAGAGCGCGAAAGGTGCGGTGGGGTTGGTGCCACCGCAAGTTCTGTAGCCTTAGAGGTCTTTCTCTTGGACTTCTCTCGCTGAACCTTGGGTTTCACCGGCTGGGAAGGCTTCACCGATTCAGTCTCCGGGACAGAGGAGGATCGTGAAGCCCTACGACCGGCTGCTGGTGAGGACTTCTGCCACTGGTGGCCGTCATCCTTCCCGCTGGGGGAACCCTGGGAAGGGAGGGTCCCAAGGGAACTCTTACGGGCGAGAGTAGCCGAAGAAGTTAGGCGCTTCTCCGGCTGAGAAGCGGGGACGGACGTCCCCGACGGGTGGGAGGAGGTTGCTCCTGAGGTAGGTGGTGCGGAGCAACCGGTTGGGGAGAGCCCCCCACGGGCAAGGGGGCAGAAGGAGTCGTACTGCTTATCGAGCTGGCTGGAAGTCTCGAAACTGATGGAGCTAGCACAGTTGTTGTAGCAGCTGCATACGAAGATGTCATTCTCACAGGATGGAGTCTGTCATATTTCCGTTTGGCCTCGGTATAGGTCAGCCGGTCCAGGGTCTTATATTCCATGATTTTGCGCTCTTTCTGGAAGATTCTGCAGTCTGGAGAGCAAGGTGAATGGTGCTCCCCGCAGTTGACACAGATGGGAGGCGGGGCACATGGAGTATCGGGATGAGACGGGCGTCCGCAATCGCGACATGCAAGGCTGGAAGTGCAGCGGGAAGACATATGGCCAAACTTCCAGCACTTGAAGCACCGCATCGGGGGAGGAATATAGGGCCTGACGTCACATCGGTAGACCATCACCTTGACCTTTTCCGGTAACGTATCACCCTCGAAGGCCAAGATGAAGGCACCGGTAGCTATCTGATTTTCCTTCGGACCCCGATGAACGCGCCGGACGAAATGTACACCTCTGCGCTCTAAGTTGGCGCGCAGCTCGTCATCAGACTGCAAAAGAAGGTCCTTATGGTAAATAACTCCCTGGACCATATTTAAACTCTTATGCGGTGTGATCGTAACAGCAACATCCCCCAACTTGTCACAAGCAAGTAACCGTTGTGACTGGGCAGAGGATGCCGTTTGGATCAGGACCGATCCAGAGCGCATTTTTGACAAGCCCTCCACCTCCCCAAACTTGTCCTCTAAATGCTCGACGAAGAACTGAGGCTTTGTTGAGAGAAAAGACTCCCCATCAGCTCTCGTACAAACTAAGAATCGGGGCGAATAAGTGCTACTGCCATCCTGAGATATACGATCCTCCCACGGCGTGGCCAGAGAGGGGAACGTTTTCGGATTGTACTTTTCAGTATTAAATTGAGCCCGAGAACGCTTAGAGACTGCTGACGGCTGGCCGCCAGCGAGAGATGATGTACCACGCTTCATTGCGGGTCATCTGCCCTGATGCCACCTACTCCGACCAAGGGCCCTCCCCACGGGCGCCACCCAGCCACAGCAAAGGCCACCTGGCAGGATGGCCATTGCCGGGAGTCCTGATGCCCCAGAGAGATGGGCATCTACTCCTTGGCATACGTGGGGAGTGAACGGCGCAGGCATCAGTAGAGCGATCCCTGTGTTGTCAGGGGGCTACAACCAAGAGGGTACATGGCGACCCCACCACAACGGACTGGCTACCGTGCTGGATCTTAGGTGCAAAAATGGCCAAGGTCGTCGTCACAGTTAAAGGAAACACTGCAGAGGGCAGCGTGGTAATCGCCCAAGAGATCGAAAACGAGCGGGACACCATTGCAACGACGAGAAAAACGGCTATAGGTCTAATTGCACGAAGGATACAGTGCACCATGTAAGGTGCCCTTCCCCAATTGGCTCGCTCTTCGGAATAATTTAGATAGATGGAGGTCAAACCCGAGAGGGGACCATCACATAAGGCCGAAACGTTTGAGACTCCTTTTAGTCGCCTCTTACGACAGGCAGGAATACCGCGGGCCTATTCTAACCCCCGAACCCGCAGGGGGGACATGGGGAATGATCCTCTGTGGCCATACAATGTGAGACTGGAAAGATAAAGCATGATATATTTAATTTTGTAGAAGGCTGGGAGGATAATTACGTTCAGTGAGGGTCCTCAGTATATTTTACAGACTATAAGATGCTGCAGGCTACAGGGTACACATTCATACTTAAGCACTTTTTAAAAAGTAACATTTTTACAATTTGTAATATTAGATTGCAAAGCCAGGCTAACAACAATTCTGTGTATAGAACTGCACTGACCTCAAGGCCCCTGAATATCAAAATTGAACTTCTCCTTCATAACGACTGTCTTCTTCATATAAGAGATGGTCTTCACTGCCCATCAGAGCATTACCTATGCAGTGCTTCTTGAAAGATTTGACCAAAATGTCTTCTCTTAAAGTAGGCAACAACTTTTTTCCAGTGACACACTGGTGTGATTGTAGGTCCTTTCAATGCTCTCTCTGGTGTAAGTCCTTGTTGGGTTTCGTCTGTAGCATGTCAACTGAATTTGGTCAGAAAATACGCCAGAGCAGAAGTGAGCTGCAACAGTGCCAGCTGCAGGTGGGTGGGAGTATTACATACTGCAAAGCAATACACAACCAACTGGTGTTGCGAAGCTGAGTCAGTTGGGCGTGATACAGCAACAGCCAATGCTGGAGTGCATTAGCAGAAGGTCGAGAGCCTTTCCTCACCTGCCACCAGTCGTGTTTAAAATATTTGCCTGAAGCCCTATATGAACATAGTCTGGAACGAATAAACATTCAGCTATTTGTGTACTAAATAATTCTTGTCTCAATATCAGAGCGAACAACACCCACAAGCCTGTGACACCCAGAGTGACATCCTAGAATGCACTATGGGGTCTGCCGTTTGACCACTACACAGGGTAGCCTGCTGTGAGGCACAAGGGAGCTGGCTGCTCACTGGAGGAATTTTACGGCCATCATCAGCTGCATCGCTGTCGCAGCCAGAGTGACTGCTAACAGCAACACTGAGTGACCCCATATTCAGCCTTGCTCCTTGACCTGTCAGCAATGACAGATGCCTACTATTTCACTTAAGAAGCAACTGATTTACTACAGCTGAGGGCTGGAAAAAAAGAAAGTAATTAAACATATCTACAGTTGCCCTGACACCTCATTTCACCCTCCACATGTGACAATCCAAGGGTCATGCAACATTGATGTCAGAACTTTGCCATCACTTCTTAGAGCAATGTTTGAACTTACACCCTATGTTACAGTGAATTAAAGAAAAAGAATATCCTTATATTTTGGTCATAGAAAAGCCATCTGACAGTCGTGAATTTTATAACGTAGATTTTATTGCGAATAGAGAACCAGTGGATTTTTCTACTCTTAGAGGTAATGGAAGGTAGGACTAGTTAGTGACTGTTAGATGTGCACAGTGTAACCTCAAGGGTCATAAGTGCAATGTATGAAATCACTTCTAGGAAAATGTTACACATGTAATCATTTGGGCCATATGGCTAGGCAGTGCTGGGAGACAATATGGCTCATAATTACATGTAAGAATTAAGTTAATGTATTTTGTCTTCTTGTCTTGTGAATGTTAGTTCTCGAAGTGAGTGTTGTCAAGGACAAAGCTTGAATAGAACCAGAGACACAATATGTACCACAATCAGAAGTAGTATGCATATTGTTCAAGAAGGTAACAGAATTACCAGCAGAAAATAAGGAACTTTGTGGGTTGACAGGATCACGATCATTCAACACAGTGTAAATTTGTCAGACAAAAGTTTAATTGGTCCTTGTCCTGGTAAAACAACCAACAATGAGCATGTCTTCACCTTCAATATCTGGCTCAGATGCACGGTTGGTCTAATGAAGTATTATTGACTGTTACAATACTGATACTAACAAAGGAAGTAAAAACATATTTAGGGTATACAGGGGCTGTGAAGGGAGCCACAATATTCGTAGAATTTAAAGAAGGGTTAATTCTAAGATATATGGATCAAAATAGTGCCAGACACTGTAGGGAACAATTCACAGCAATAACTAAGAGAAATAAAGAAACTGTGGAAGAATTTGCAGATAGGATAAGGAAAATCAATGGACATACCTGTGCATTGGGGCAGTATGCTGAAGTTAATGACATTATTTTGCAAGAAGCATAGCAGAGGGTCTTCAAAGCTTTTTTAAGAGGGCTGCAAGCAGAAATGTCAGAATGTGCGTGGACAGGGTGTCTGACAGATTTGCGCACAGCAGTGCGGTAACTACAGTGTGTGACGAGATCAATTTGTCTACTGGAATACAGGGCAAATGGACACTGTTTGCAGCTAATATAAAACATTTCAAGTTTCGACAAACAGGCCATGTAAGGACGAAGTGTTGCCAGCCTCAGGGTGATGTGAATAAAGAAAGAAGTAGTAACAGTTTTAAAAGTAGAGGAGCAGGTAGAAATAAGGTATTGAACACTAGCTGGGACCCCTGGTCCACCTATGGTCTTCCCAGTAAGACTAGATACAAAATTGTATGCAGATGTGGATGCCATAAGATCTGTATGGGATAAGAAGAATAGGAACAAAAATGATTCCATGATATCATTGGACACAGGGGAGAATGTTTCAGTCACCAGCAGTGATCTGGTGAAATGCATGCAATTGGACCCACCACAGTACAGACTGCATGGAGTGGGAATAAAGACATCATCACATCATTAGGACTGTGGACACAGGCATCCACCTGAATACGGCTTAATTTAAACAATGACTAGAGATTGTGTCACATTCAATTGAGGAGTACAACATGATACTGGATTAGATTTCCGTATCAGCATTGTGCCATACTCAACTTCCAGCTACATAGGGTGGAACATGGCAGAAAAATGCTTCAGTTAGGTTAAGTCATGATAGAGAGGTGGTAAGAAGAGTCTATTGCAAAAGATGAACCAATTAAACCATGAAAACTATACTTAGACTCGATTCGCATGATTATGTATCTAAGGGTACTAGGAAATTTCTTTGGGTCAGTGTCAAGTCCAGCTTGCCGGCAGGAATTTTGTGTGTGATGGAACCATTATAAGAGAATTAAGTATTAGATCAGGTGGGTTGTTTATTTAACAGACATATCATGTCCATACCTGTTTCTACGTACCATTTCAGCACAGAGGGCACATGATTAATACACCAGTTGTTAATCTCCAATATGAATATCTTGCAGGAAGAAGAATGGAACATACAGGGTGTCAGCCACAGAGAATTACCAGACATCACTGAAACTGTATGAGGAGCAAAAGTGAAGCATCTAGAGGGAAGCAAGAGCAAACAGATGACAAAACTACTTTTGGAATTCAATGGTTTATTTTTTCCAAAAGGACCTTTATCAGGTACGCATATTGCACAACATTGCATACCAATATGAAATGAGTCATCAGTCTACCACAAACCATACAGAAGAGCTACCAACTTTCACCCAATTTTGAAGTTGTAAATCGATCAACAGCTGAAAGATGGAATCCTTGAAGAATGTGATGTCGACAGTGGGCTCGAATATTTGTGCCAAAAATATAGGTTTGGTTTGATTACAGACACCTAAATGAGAAAACCATAATGGATGCCTACCGTTTCCCAAACATCACAGAAACTATGGATCATTTAGAGCTATCCTAATATTTTTCAACAATGGATTTGCAGAGTGAGTATCACCAGATAGAGCCTGTATCACGGGACTGACACGAAACAGCATTTCTGGAACCATGGGGACACTACCAAATCGGAAGGATGCCATCCTCATTAAAAAATGTACCTGTATAACATTTCAGAGATTGTTGGACACAATTCTCAGAAGTTTGAAACCATGGAAATGCTGGGTATCTTGATGGAATAATCGTCTATGGAAGTGACAGCAGACAGTATATGCAGTGCTTAAGGGAAGCATTCCTAAGGTTAAAAGCAGTGAAGTTAACAGTGAGTACAAAAAAGTGTGACTTTTTGATGGAATAGATAGCATACCTAGGACATATCAAAAGATGGATGTAACACAGACCAAAATTAGAGCTGTATGGGAATATCCCGTACCACAATCTGTAAAAGAGTTGCAGTCACTCTGGACTTGTGAACTATTACCACCAGTTCGTAAAAGGGTGTGTGGATACTGCCAAAAGGTTGACAATTGTTAGAAGAAGGGTACTAAATTTGTGTGGTCAGAACAGTGCCAGCATGCTTTTGAGGAGCTAAAAGAAGCTTAAACATTGAGTCCAATTGTAGCATTTCCAGATTTTAATACAGAATTTGTTTTATTATGTGATGCGTAAACTCATGCACCAGCCTGTCTCTTATCAGAAGAGGTAGAATGTGTAGAATATCCAGTAGCTTACGCTCAAGGCAACTGAATTCTGAAGAATGAAATTATTCCACAATGGAGAATGGGAAGTTAACCTTATTTATGGACTTTCATACTTCAAATTTTATTTGTACAGTAAAACATTCAGAGTAATAACAGATCATATGGCATTAAAATAGTTGTTGGGGTTAAAGAATCCGTCCCAATAGGTTGACATGATGGGCAGCAAGGCTAAGCGAATTTGATTTTGAACTTATTCATGAAACTGAGAAGAAGCATGGGAATGCAGATAGCTGAAGTAGAAAACCAGCAGCATTACATATTACTCAGAATATCGAAGAACTACAAATCCAAGTAGAAGTCTTAGAGAGGGAAGTAGTTATTAAAATGGTTGCAGTCCGTAGAAGATAGTGTTCCAGCTAGGGGTAAATTTGTTGCAAGAAGGGAAGTATTTAAAGGGTCTAAGGAAAGTACAGAAGGAACTATCGCCGAAGTTGAGGTTGGTTTCAGAACCTGAGCACAAAGGCATGCCCTTTAATTTGGAGTAGCCACAGCATCATTGAGAACTGATAGAAGAAAAGTTTCTATTTCCATTTCTGTAACAGTAGCAGGGAAACAAGAACATCACGAGTGCTACATAATTCATGCATAACTCGTCACGAGGGGAACACTGAAGAAATTTGTAAGAGTAAAAACTCGGCGACTGTCATTAACTGCAAAAGATGAAGGAAGATATGTAGAAATGGAGGAAGCAAAGTTACAAAAATGCCACCAAGAGAAAATCATAGTCTGTCTGCGTATGGGGGCAGGATTCCTGTGCAGCGAAATTGATAATGGGAGAAAGGAGGAAAGAGAATACAATTAAAAAGTGGTCCAGCCAGAATTGTCCTTTCAGCATGTCGAGGCACATGGGCTTTGTCAAGATGGTAGTAGCAGCTAGTTGTTACAAGAAGTGGAGGGGTACATCAGCAACGAGGGTAGAATGAAAGGTGAATGCTTTCTTATTAAATGGAACAGCGTCCAAAGTAATGGGGCCTACTTTCCGCCTGTCCATCATGATTGCAGGGATAACTCACCTGAGCATTTACCAGCCACATTTTTACTGGCCGGAAGAGCCCATGGAAGTGCCACCTGCCGCAAACCACCCAGCTTAAATCAAACTCTAGGGCCAGAACTAATGTAATCTGTAAACACACTTCTGAACTGGCAGGAGGGACCAATCTCCCTGGAAACGTTATTGCAACATGTAAATTCATATTGTGAAAATCAGCATCAGAATGAGACAACACTCACCATTGTCATACCAACCACTGCAGCGGCACTTGTTCTGCTGAGCCTGGAGTTCTCCTGGTACACAAAAGACAAAGAACACGGCCGAGTTCGGACCCAGCCATAGTTCAGGTTCCACTGCATTGGATAACCCACGCATAAAAGCAGCAGAATGCACAGTGATATAGTATGAAGAATAATCGATTTATTTTCGTTTTTAAGTGAGACGTATAGAGTTGGAAAAAATTGTGCAAGAAGCACAGTAATGAAATTAGTACCATGGTGTTTGAGTCAAGGTGCAGGGCAAGGGGCCCTATGGAAATTTATGAGATTCAGTGAAAGGGTTAAGGTAACTAATTGTTAGGGCAATACATAAGTGGCGAAATAAGGCCGGAAATACTTGTCGCCAGTAACTCTGGTTTAATGGGTAGTATAGTTTGGTCAATCCGAGAGACAGAGTCTTGATAAAAAGGTCAATGTAGCGTATTGACCATAATTGGTCAAAAAATATGCTAGAGCAGAAGAACAGCCAGCTGCACATGGGTGACAGTGTTATGCATTGAAAAGCAAAACATGGCCAACTTGCTTTGCAAAGCAGAGCCAGCTGGGCATAGTATAGCAACAGCAAATGCTGCAATATGCTAGTGGAAAGACGGAAGTTTTTCATCACTTGCCACCAGATTAGTATTCTAATACATGCCTTAAACATTAGACAAACAATCTGAAGTGTAGAAGTACTAAGCAGTTCGTATGATACTTGTCCCACTATCACAGCCAACACCACACACCTGTGACACCCACAGTGACATCCTGGAATGCAGCATGGAGTCCACCATTCAAACACAAGACAGGGCAGGCTGCCCTTAGTCACAAGCAAGCTGCCTGCTCACTCTTGACATTGCCTTCTATGAAGATGTGTCAGAGGTAGACATACAGCAGGTCTCCAACAATAAAGGCCACTCTGCCAAAGCCATCTGCACACAGTTTACCTTGATACAACACATCCAGCGGATGCTGCAGGCTTATTTGCCAGCTACCGTGCAGTACAAAGGCAGTCTGTTGTGATCTTGCAGCGAAATAACAGTCCTGTCACATGTGGTCAACCCTGCCCTGGACTTTGGGATACAGTTTCAGTCTCTATGAACTGTCATTACATCCAAGAAACAACAGCACAATTCACACTAAGCCATCTGGCCACATCAATTTTTGACTATCCTGCTTCCTTTCTTTCTATGGCCCTCCAATGCCAAGTCTAGTAGGCATTTTCTCTGTGTCAAACTGCACTGTCTGTAGCTGTGTACATGGTGATTGTGAATGTGAGGTTACCCAACAAACACTACCTCATTTCATACGTCCCCTGACATCATTGGCAAAGTTGTCAGTTGACCGGAATGCCATCTTCCATGCAGAACACGATCATACGGACTTCTGGTTACAGTTTGTAGGATTGTATTGTGAATGAAACACAGGATGGGGAAGTAGTAGTTTGTTGCTATAATTCTGGATATAAGATTAGTTTAGGCCATTTTGCATTCAGTCCTCAATTGGCACATGTAGTCTTACTCATTTTTTTCAGTTCTTCCTTACTGGCAAGCCAATCACGAATGGCTCTTTCTGTTAGAGGAGGACCAAAATGCCACTCAGCTGCTCTGTTTCCATATTGGTCTGCATATGTTATTATCTTCAATTTATAGCCCAAATCATATGAAACCCCTATTTTTTTTTAATAAACTACTAAAGAAAATACTCTTCTGTTATCAATAATACAAATCACTTTCAGTTCAAGTTCACTGGCACTGTAGACAGCTGTGATACATCATAGGCTTGACAGTATTCCAGGTTTGTGATGGCGGAGCAGGAGGGAGACAGTGTTAACAAGCTTGTTAAGCTCTACAGCTCACGTTCATTGCATCGGTGCACTGCTGCTGCCAGTTGAATCGTGTTGCCAGATAGTTATAGGTTTCCCACAGCATTGAATATATGGCCTTCTTTAAGCTTTGCAGGAATTTTAAATCAAACACAGGACATTTTAAAATTAATTTTGAGTACAAGACACACCTGAATGATGTAAGAATTTTTTTTAAGAAAAAAGTGTGTCGTAGTCCATAAAACATTGTATGCTTTTGTTCTGTATAAAATAGAAAGTCAAATTGGTGATGTTTCCTTGTGAGTAACACACTTTAGGTCTCGGTGACCTGCCCTTCTTTCCTAACCTTCCTGTATCTGTTACTAACTCTTTCCAGATGAAGGAAATAATAATTCCAAAAGCTAAGGAAGTTCCTTGTACGTTTGTGTGCATGTATTGTCAGTACTAGCTATTTCAACTCCTGAAGTTAAGTGAAGACCAGCCATTTTGTCTGACAAATTTGTAGTTTTGAGCCAATCCAAAATGTGAACACGAGAGTAAAATACAATTTTCTGAACCTTATCTGTGTTTTTGCATCAAGGTTTATCTGTAGTATCTATTTTCCTGTCTGAAGAGCAAAAATGTAAATAATTTCCCACATCTTTTTTTTGAAAGTTACAAGTAGAGGTTACAATGATATGAAGAATCTTCACATTACATACCTGATGTACTGATCAGTATGACAATTCCTGTGTGCTGATTTGAACTGCGTAGACCATGTTACAAAATACATTTTGTTTGGCTACAGCGTTAGAGGCATTTTAAGTTTAAATTCATCATGTTTGCTGCCAGATATGGAACTAAAAATACTGATTAAGTTGTGATATCCAAAGAAGAATTTAACATCAAGGATTCTTACTACACAGAAGGTAGGTCAGGAAGAATGTTTAAATTTTTTGTTAGGTAACTTTAACCTACACAATTTAAAAAAGATGTGCTGTAAAGCAAAGAATTTATGGCGGAATTATTTTGTGGATGAAACAATAAAAGTTTCATTTACTGAATAATTTACATAGTAATACATCTGTATATGAAGGCTGGTGCATTGTTACACATTATTATTACTTGCTTTCTGTTAAAGATAATGGATAGTAAATTTGAGAGAGAGAGAGAGAGAGAGAGAGAGAGAGAGAGAAATTTTGCAAAACTGTAAGCAAATCGATTACAATTGGTTCAGTGTAGAGAAAAAGACAAGCAAATATCACAAGACTCCAGAAGAAAGGGAAGAGAACAACTTCGTAAATGTCTAGATTTAAAATAAAGGTAAAGAGGAAAAAAAGTTGTGAAGAGTATGTACAAGTAATGTAAATGCACAACCACTCATGTCACTGGAGTGTAATCATCAGAACCCTATTTACATTCATACTAATGCCCATAAACTTTAAAAAAAGCAGTGAAAAGATTGAAATAACTACACCCAGAGAGCCCAACATGGAAATATGCAGTAACAAACAAATTAATTGTTCCAGTGGAACAACTTCCATTATGTTTAAGCACACATTAACAACACAAACTGGATAACAAGGTTTCAGAAAAAAAAGAAGCAAACAGTTGATTTTTTTTACAACAGGGATGACAATCTGTCAAGCACCTGACAGATTATTTAAAGATCAGAAGACAAAGATGCACAGAGTTTTGCAAAAAGTACTACATGGTATTTTCAGCTCAGGGAGCTTATAAGCAATTTTAGGCAGATACAGAAATAGGACAAATAAAAAATACTTTCATTTATTACACATTCTGTTCGTTTTGAATACACCTCAATGTATGTATGAAGGTATCATGCCAACTCTTATTATCTGGTGAATGCACTGAAAAGAGCATTTTTGTATGAGGTAAGGAGTTACTGGAACATGTAGTCTACCGATAATTCATGTGTACTACGAATTCATGTATAAAGTGTAAAAACTGTAACTCCTAAACTTCACTCCACATTAAAGAATGAAGTTGACTGACAAACAAGTAAAATGGAAAAAAATGGATTGATGTTGACAGGCAACAAAAATATGCAGAAGTTAATGGTAGCATCACTGATGTAGTGTCAGAAATTTATAAGGAAATTTTATATTTAATATTTCACTGCTTCATAGAAAACTCACAAGCTGCTGAACTGGGGATATGTGCAAAATGGAGTTCTCAAATCTGGAGATCTACAGACTGACTTTGTAGATAGTGTGTCTATGAGTAATGAAGACCAAAGTCAAAGTGCTCATTCATAACATGAATAAGTACAGGCTTTGCAGGTTGTGCCTGGATGCTGCAGGAATATTTTATCATGCCATCATCACTAATGAGATCTAACACATGAAACAGTTTCTGTTGCTGTGTTCTCATATAAATAATACCTGATGTAAATAAGAAGATTTCACATGTAACAAAATTTGACAATTCGTTGAGATGGCTGTACTTCTTCTATATTTGAAAAAAAAAAAAAAAGTACACATTATCCAGTTTGTGTTCAAAAGTATTTAAACTGGAAATGGACTGTTATTCTTTGCTGCGTGACATGGCAAAGTCGTCATGGATGATATTTGTGGTACAATGAGGAGAGGAGTGTGGAACCAGATGAAACACAGAAAATGGTATGCTGGCTGAGCTACAGATTTTTATAAATGGCACAAACTCAGATTCAAGTAAAAACCATATTTTATGGTACTGGAAGATGGTTTCTGGACAACTGAGTGAGTGTAACTCGCATTCAGGTCAAATGTTTTTGCTCATATTCAAAACTATTATTATTTTTTACCTTAAGGTATCATAATATTGTTGTCACAACAACCATGAAGCTTGAAAAAACCAAACATCTTCTTGTAACTAAGGATGCAACCCATCAAAGATGTGCTTGGTATTCAGAGGTGGAAAATGATTCTTGCGGGGATCAAATGCTGCAGACGAAGACACTATAGCAACAGATGCTGTCAAGAATGTGCATATTGATCTGATAAATCCTGGACTGTTTGTCATTGTAGAAATTTTAAATGAGAGAGGTATAAAACAATTTCTATGGCATCTCTGAAAATGCAGAACCTATGGTAATGTTTTTGAAACCCATTCCAAAGGCTACAATTTTTTCACAAAATGCAAAAGTGACAGCACTTTTTTTAGAACTGAACAAATTTGAACATTAATAAATTAACTAATGATCATTTAAAAAGCATCAGATATTACTTATGTCTTTATAATTGGGACCTATGACTGTGTTGCAAGATGAATTTTTTTTATCTTTTTTTTTCTAAGAAGAAAATGTAATATAATGAATAACCGAAAGACTCGTGTATTTAAATCGTATGATTTATGTATAGTTTTAGTTTTTTTGAATATCAAAAATTGCATTATGACTAATGCTATTTGTGTGAGCTGTGTATAGAATCTATGGTGTCCCAAATGCAATTAGTTTTTGACTTTTATCTTCAAGATTTCAAGTTTTAGATTCAATTATTGCATGCCTAATTTAACATATTCCTTATGTATTTGGATTTTAAAGGAAGGGTGCAATTCAAATAATTTCTGATTTAAACATAATTTTAAGAAATTCTTTCAGAAGCTATCTTTAATTCAACACAGCCAATTGTGTGAACCCATTATCAATCATTTAGAAAAGGAACTGTTGCTATAACAATGAATGAAACTCACTTTTCAAACATGTGATTGCCCAAGAGAAAACTTGGAATCGTTCTTTCCTCAGCTGAATTGTACTTTCGATTCAACTACCATTTAATGAGTAACTATACTGTTGTATTCCATTAAGAAATAATTGCATCTCTATCCACTGCAACTACCAGGCCTACTGATCATACAACAAAATCAAATTATTTCCAACATCAATTGGTGGATATTTAGTAGTTCAGTCATTTCTACAATGAAGTAAACACATTTAGTTGATAACCTACAAAATATTTCAATGCACCCTATGGGTTGTTCATTAAAATTATTTTAACCGATATTTCACAACAAGAGCAATTAGCTTTTATGTTGGTTAACTGCCACAACACAGCTGACCCAAACACTACTCCTCAAATATTATGATAATCAATAGTGGACAGATTACATTAACCTCTCAACAGAGCCACATCATTTTACGGCAAGAAATTAAGAATGTTCTGCCATTTACTCAGCCATAACCTTACTTGTAGATCAGAATCATTTTGAGAAAATATTAAATTCTTTATAAACTTGAAAACTAAAGACAATATGATTCATCATTGAAGACTTAGCATAAATCCATTGAGTTAACTGTGTTGCAAAAGATATGTACAATACCAATCCGTGTTTGCAACATCTGTATTCAGACACTGGGCTTAACAGACCACGTATTGTTTTGAACATTATACATACTGGTTAGACAGTGATGAAAGGAAACACAGTTTACCAATAAAATGAAAAAAGGTAAGGCATATGTACCCATTTCCAGCAATTATTTGGTTGGTATATGGTTCATGGCATATTTACCTAATTGTAATATATAACAGATACAAATAAGAGACTTAAATAATCAACAAAATGTTCTTCTTCACTATTTACAGCAGTCCCCCAATGCTGGGATGACTTTTTCATTCTGTAACTGCACAACGCACATAGAAGTGGAGAAAACTTATTGGCATCACATTAAAGCCTTAATCTTCCTTTACTCAGGGAAACTACAAGTGTTGTCATGTTAAATGAATTACACTTACAAGAACTGAATCTTAGCTTAGCAACAATAAACTGGGTCATAGTGATAAATGATACCTTGGGAGGAAAACTGAATACAGAATCGGGAAACAATACATATGATGTCCCACAGGGCTGACCTACATAAATGTTGTGCTAAAGCCATTGGAGATGCCTTCAAAATCTGCAATGCTTGCCAATAATTAGTACACTGATAACGGCCAAACACATTCATACTAGAAACAGCCAGGAGAATAATGGAACATGCTTGCAACTGGTTTACAGGCAACAGCACAAAAATTCAACCTTTATACTTACAAAAACATACATCATGCAATTCCAAACAAATTCAAATGACTTACAGATACAAGGAGATATCAATGACAGACACTGGATGAGGTTCCAAGAGTTAAGTTCTTAGGCATTCAGATCGATAATAAATTAAGGAGGCACCAGCATGAGAATGAGATAACCAAAAAGCTCATCTCTCTCTGCCCTGCAATTAATGAATGTTCCTCCAGAGTGTCTACATGCAGAAATGCTTCCCAGCACGCTTTCTCTCAGTCCTAGCCTATAGGATAATCTTATAGGACATGGCAGCAATGAACAAATTAGTATTTATCCTATACAAGCTTGTAGTAGGAATGTGATGTGAACACTTTGCATCTACATGTCACTATGGAACTCCCTATTGCCTTTCACAAATAACATTAATATTTTATTTATTTCTATTTGGCTTTCCCAGAACATAATTCCAAAAACAAGTGAAAACTCCAAAAGATGCCATTGAAATTGCCTGTAAGTGAGTAATGCTGAGGGGATCAACTTGACAATTTTACCAATTTGTGGACCCCATTTCAATTGAAACCCAAGCAGACACCAAGGAATTGGATGCCGTATGTTTCATTTAGTGTGTGACCAGTAGTGTCTACTTCTAGTAGCAGGCCATTTCTGATTGCTTTTCCATCTTATAAAACGAGTCTTCAAGGGATGACTTCAACTGGTAGCTGCAACATTAATAAGGGTAAAGTGCTGTGCAATATGGGGCAGGAAGTTTAGTTGTTGGTAGTGATCAGGAGTTATTACTAAATGTAAGTAATGTGATGAACAGTTTGATGAGATTATCAATGAACTGAATCTGAAGAGGAGCAAATTCTGTAACAAATTGAAGAAAGTTGACAATGTTAGAAAACACATAGATGGTCAAAAAACCGAAGAGATGGGAAATTATCAGAAATATAATTTTTCATACGGATGGTATACCACTGCATTGGAACCAGCATTGATGAGCTAAAGGCTCTGCAGACCTGACCATGAAATTTGCTTCATCTCACAGTATGGTATCTTTTTTATTGGTGGGTGTTTGTGGCAGGCTCCACCTATGTGTACCAATAACACTGGATGATCTATGATGATACATGGGAACAGCATGAGTTTCCTAAACTGACATGCTTGCAAATGCATGGATCAAGTCTATTGTCTGGATGCTTACATGTGTAGAAAAGGATTTTGATATTTGTGATCAGTAAATGACGAATCTGGTCCTAAACATAGCTGTGAAAAGTACCTTAATGTTTTATGTGCACACACACACAAAATGTGAGCAACATTAAAATCATATGGTTCCTTTGGAAAGAAAGGCTTTGCAGACACGTATAGAAATAAAAATTTGACCCCAATTCTGTACCTTTGTAATAAATAAAGTTATAGTCTTGTGAAATCTGATGATTTTAAACATCCTTGAGGAATTGCTTATACAGGTATAACTTCTTTCAGTGAAATATGTAGATCTTAATTTGTGTTGATGGGTTGCACCTATTATTGAATGTTTCACAATGTTTTTCAGAAAATTAAATTTGCTTTCAACACTGTAATCTCTGCCCTGGCTAGAGATATGGTGTGAATGTTATTCATTTATTCATTCTTTAATTTACACATTGCATTCCATAAATGAAGACGTGGGTGGATGTGGGATGAGCCACACTGCAAATCTTAAGGCAGAAGCTCTCACAGGGATTTATCTCTGTGAAGTGTAGTGACAACCAGCTGTTTGTGACTAGTGCTAATCTACTCGCACGGCTAATTAAGGGAACTAGTAACAGATTATTTTGTATGTATGTATATGTACATTTACTACTATGAAAAATATCATTGTTGCTCCTACTACATTGGTCAGCTACTTATTTTACCTAGAATTTCCACATACATCTATACTCCGCTATCCACTTAATGGCACATCGCAAAGGGTACCCCATAACCCTGCTGGTGATTTCCGTTCCCATTCCACTCACAAATACGAGTGAAAAAGACTGTATATGTGACTCTCAATCAGCCCTGACTTCTCAAATTTCACCTTCATAGTCCTTATGTGCTGTGTATGTTGGAAACAACAAAATCGTTCACCAGTCAGCTTCAAATGGCAGTTCTCTAAATTTTCTCAATAGTGTTTCTAGAAAGAACATCATCTTCCCTCTGGGAATTCTCATTTGAGTTCCTGAAGGATCTCTGTTACACTCGTGTGTTGTTTGAATCTACCAGTAACAGATGTAGCAGCCTGGCACTGAACTGCTTCTCCAACAAAGTATTAATTTGCTATCTTGCTAGCTTGCTCTAGCTTCTCATGCAATTACCTAATAAAATTCCCAATTCCACAATTACTACAGAATCTTGCTGGCCATGTGCCAGTATCAAAATGGTCAGCCCTATTTTTCTGCATCATTATTAAGCTCTTGCATTTTATGCTCCCGAGACCACAAAGGTTGCATGTCCACTCTAGCTGACAGAGCTAAGATATATACTGCACAACTGCATGTACTACTCAGCATCACTGTTATGGTCACACATCTTATTCATAGATTTCTCAGGTGTCTACCACTGTTTAATCTAAGTTACGTATTTTTAAAGTTGGTTGATTGGTTTGTGGGATTAAAGGGACCAGACTGCTACGGTCATCGGTCCCTTTTTCCAAATACTAAAAACACCCACAGAGAATAAAAACGATAAACAGAATAGATCACAGACGACACAGAACAAGAGAAACTTAGACAAAGACCAGACAAAAAGGACTAAAATCACACAGAGTGTGACGGTGGATGGCCGACCATAGAAATAAAAAAAAAAAGCCAACCACTTAGAAACACATTAAAAAATCAGTTTAAAATCATAGGCCAAAGACAAGAATCAACACAAAACAATAAAATAAAACAAACACTTAGATTAAATGGTAAAAACCCCCTGCCCGAATAAAACGTAAAACTAAGTCAGCCATAGCAGAGTCATCTGTTAAAAAGGCAGGGAGCGTGTCAGGCAGTGCGAACGACTGCCTGAGCACAGCTAAAAGTGGACAGTCCAATAAAATGTGGACCACTGTCAAAACGGAGCCGCAGCGACATAAAGGTGGGTCCTCACGTCGCAATAAGTGGCCGTGCGTCACCCATGTGTGCCCAATGCGCAGCCGGCAGAGGACAACAGACTCCTTGCGAGAGACCCGCAAGGAGGAGCTCCACACACCGGTAGCCTCCTTGATGGCCCGAAGTTCGTTTCGTGAAGGCAGGGCGCGCCATTCAGTGTCCAAAAGGTCCAGAATTTTGCTGCGTAGGAACACTCGCAAATCTGTCTCCGGGAGGCCAATGTCCAGAGATGGTGTACTGGTGGCCTCTTTCGCCAGGCGGTCAACATTTTCATTTCCGGGTATCCCAACATGGCCCGGGGTCCAAACAAAGACCACAGAGTGGCCGCAACGCACAAGAGTATGCAGGGATTCCTGGATAGCCATCACCAGACGAGAATGAGGAAAACACTGGTCGAGAGCTCGTAAACTGCTCAGGGAATCGCTACAGATCACGAAGGACTCACCTGAGCAGGAGCAGATATACTCTAGGGCACGAAAGATGGCGACCAGCTCAGCAGTGTAAACGCTGCAGCCAGCCAGCAATGAACATTGTTCGGAATGGTCGCCTACAGTAAGCGCATAACCGACACGACCAGCAACCATCGAGCCGTCAGTGTACACAATGCCAGAGCCCTGATACATTGCAAGGAGGGAAAGAAAGCAGCGGCGGAAGGCCTCCGGAGAGACTGAGTCCTTCGGACCCTGGGCCAAGTCGAGCCGAAGGCAAGGGCGAGGAACACACCATGGGGGTGTACGCAAAGTGGTCCGAAAAGGAGGTGGAACAGTGAAAACCCTAAGCCTGGAGAGAAGCTCTTTGACGCGGACCGCGATCGTACAACCTGACCGGGGCCGACATTCTGGCAGATGGACAACCCATTGCGGGAACAGGAGACGGTAGTGCGGATGCCCGGGCACGCTAAAAACACGGGCAGCATAAGCGGCCAGCAAACGTTGGCGCCGTAACCGCAGTGGAGGGACACCTGTCTCCACTAGTATGCTGTCCACAGGGCTGGTACGGAAGGCACCAGTGGCAAGGCGTATCACGCTGTGTAGTATTGGGTCCAGCACCCCCAGCACAGATGGGGATGCTGAGCCATAAGCCAGGCTCCCATAATCCAGACGAGACTGGATTAACGCTTGGTAGAGCCGTAACAGGGTAGATCAGTCGGCGCCCCAGCTGGTGTGGCTCAAGCATCTCAGAGCATTTAGATGCCTCCAACACGCCTGTTTAAGATGCCGAATATGAGACAGCCAAGTCAACCGAGCATCAAAAACTACCCCCAAAAACCTGTGGGTCTCCACCACAGCAAGGAGTTCGTCGGCAAGATAAAGCCACGGCTCAGGATGGACTGTTCGGCGCCGGCAGAAATGCATAACATGGGTCTTGGCAGCCGAAAACTGAAAGCCATGTGCTACAGCCCAAGACTGCGCCTTGCGGATAGCGCCCTGTAGCTGACGTTCAACAGCTGCAATGCCAGTAGAGCTGTAGTAAAGGCAGAAGTCGTCATCATATAGGGAAGTGGAGACAGAATTTCCCACCGCTGCAGCAAGCACATTTATTGCAATTAAAAACAGGCAGACACTGAGGACAGATCCCTGTGGTACCCCATTCTCCTGGAATCGGGAGGAACTACGAGAGGCCGCGACTTGCACGCGGAAGGTACGATACGACAGAAAATTGTGGATAAAGATCGGCTGAGGGTCCCGAAGACCCCATACCTGAAGAGTAGATAGGATGTGATGGCGCCATGTCGTATCGTACGCCTTCCGCATGTCGAAAAAGACAGCGACCAGGTGCTGATGGCGGGCAAAGGCAGTACGGATGGCCAACTCCAGGCTCACCAGCTTGTCGGCGGCGGAGCGGCCTTTACGGAACCCATCCTGAGATGGAGCCAGAAGGCCCCGTGACTCCAGTACCCAGTTCAACCGCCGGCTCACCATCCGTTCAAGCAACTTGCAAAGAACATTGGTGAGGCTAATGGGATGGTAGCTGTCCACTTCCAAAGGGTTCTTCGCAGGTTTCAGAATGGGGATAACAATACTTTCCCGCCATTGCGACGGAAACTCACCCTAGACCCAAATGCGGTTGTGAAGGTCGAGGAGGCGTTGCGTGCAGTCCACTGACTGGTGTTTCAGCTTCTGACAGTGGATGCGATCTGGCCCAGGAGCAGTATCAGGGCAAGCGGCAAGGGCACTGCGAAATTCCCACTCACTGAATGGAGCACTGTAGGATTCAGAATAGTGGATATGAAAAGAAAGGCTCCGACGTTCCATCCACTCTTTAATGGAGCGGAAGGCCAGTGGGTAATTGGAAGAAGCGGAACTACGAGCAAAATGCTCTGCCAAGCTGTTGGCAATTTCGTCGAAGTCTGTACAAACTGCTCCATTCAGTGAGAGCGCAGGGATTCTGACAGGGGTCCGATAGCTGTAGAGGCGGCGGATCTTGGCCAGACCTGCGATGGAGAGACATGGAGGCCAATGGCAGACACATACCGCTCCCAGCACTCCTACTTGCTTTGGCGGATAAGGCGGTGGGCCCGTGCACGCAGCTGTTTGAAGGTGACGAGTTGTTCAATGCAGGAATGTAGGGATGTCGCTTGTGACACTGTAGCGCCCGACGGTGATCTTTAATCGCCTCAGCTATCTCAGGTGACCACCAAGGCACAGTCTGCCGCCGAGGGGTCGCAGAAGAACTGGGAATGGCTGATTCGGCGGCAGTAACGATGCTGTTGGTGACTGAGTGAACCACTGCATCAATGTCGTCACTAGAGAGAGGCTCAATAGCGGCAGTGGAGGAGAACAAGTCCCAGTCAACCTTATTCATAGCCCACCTGCAAGGGCGCAGAGAAGACTGACGCTGTGGCAGTGACAGAAAGATCGGAAAGTGGTCACTACCACATAGGTCGTCATGCACTCTCCATTGGACAGACAGTAAGAGGCTAGGGCTGCAGATCAAAAGGTCGATGGCAGAGTATGTGCCATTCGCCACGCTAAAGTGTGTGGAGGAACCATCATTTAAAAGCGAAAGATCGAGCTGTGCTAATAAATGCTCAATGGTGGCGCCTCGACCTGTCGCCACTGACCCACCCCCCAGAGGGTTATGGGCGTTGAAGTCGCCCAGTAACAAGAAAGGTGGCGGCAATTGGGCTATCAGAGCAGCCAGGACATGCTGCGTGACAGCACCATCCGGTGGAAGGTAAAGACTGCAGACGGTAACAGCCTGTGGCGTCCACACCCGAACAGCGACAGCCTCTAAAGCTGTTTGTATAGGTACAAACTCACTGTGAAGACAGTTAAGGACATATATGCAGACGCCACCAGACACCCTTTCATAAGCTGCCCGGTTCTTATAATAACCCCAATAGCCACGGAGGGTGGGGGTTCGCATTGCTGGAAACCAAGTTTCCTAAATAGCAATGCAGAAGAAAGGGTGAAGGCTGATAAGTTGTCTGAGCTCAGCTAGATGGTGGAAGAAACCGCTGCAGTTCCACTGGAGAATGATATTGTCCATAGCTGAGAAAGGCGTGAAGGGACTGGGCCCCTGCTGCTACTGAGTCACCACCTGTACAACAGCCGTCCATTGCGTCCGAGTGACTGGCGAGATCCAGGTCCTCAGCAGACGCCAGACTCTCCACCTCATCTTCGGACGCAGAGTTAGAAGGTGGCGGTGGGACAGGTGCCACCGCAATGTCAGGATGCTTGGGAGCCTTTTTCTTGGACTGCTTTGCGCGCTGTGCCTTCGGTGGTTCTGGCTGGGAGGGCCTCACTGGGTCAGTCACAGGGACTGAAGATGACCGTGACGCCCTACGGCCAGCAACCATTGGTTGTTTGAGATACTTGCTGGTGTCTGCTTTGGCACTGGGCAAAGCCTGGGATGGGAGGGCCCCAAGGGACCCCTTCCGGGCAAGAGGCGCCGAAAAAGGCTCACACTTCTCCAGCTGGGAAGGGGAAACAGATGTCCCCGATGGTTGGGGTGGTGTTGCTCCTGAAGTAGATGGATCAGGAGCAACAGGGAGTGAAGTGCCCCCCACAACCAAGGGGGCCGATGAATTCTGACAGAGCTGAGGTCGAACTGTAGGTGACGACATGGTAGAGGTTCGAACTGGTGTTGCAGCAGTGGCATAGGTGGATGTCATGGTCACAGGATGGTTTTTTTTTGGTGGGGTTTAAGGGCGCTCAACTACGGAGGTCATTAGCGCCCAGTCACAAGTGTTAGAGCACATGGAATCTAGTAAAACTCAAGGGGAGGGGGGACACCAGGAAGTCCGTACAAAGATGCAGATAAAATAAGTAAAAAAGTTAGATGTCTTTGGACAAGCCAGTCAAAGGTATAAAACGCAGAACACGAGCAGCTGCTCGAGTGTCATCAGCTAAAATATCCGGTAAAGTAGATGGCAGGGACAGGACAACACGAGATTGACTAAAGCGGGGACACGACAATAAAACATGGCGCACTGTTAATGCTTGACCACAAGGGCACTGCGGGGCTGGGTCACTGGAGAGCAGGTAGCGATGGCTAAACCGGCAATGCCCAATCTGCAACCTGGTCAGAAGGACCTCTTCTCGCCGAGACGGTCGGGAGGAGGTCGTCCAAGCAGTTGGGAGTGGTTTTACTGCCCGGAGCTTGTTTCCTTGGAAGGATGACCAAGCATCCCACCACAACGACAGAAGCCTCTTACAAACAACCCCACGAACATCAGATGACGGGACACAATGGGAGGCTGGCTGAGGCAGGAGAACTGCAGCCTTGGCTGCAGCATCAGCAGCCTCATTCCCAGGCACTCCTACATGTACGGGAACCCACAGAAAGCTGACAAGAGAACCATTATCAGGGAAAGAATGGAGGGACTGCTGGATCCGTTGTACCAAGGGATGGACCGGATAGGGAGCTCCAAGGCTCTGAAGAGCACTGAGTGAATCAGAGCAGAGTACATACGATGAATGGCAGTGGCGGCGGGCATACTGAACGGTCTGATGGAGAGCAAAAAGCTCGGCTGTAAAGCTGGAACATTGGTCGAGGAGCCGGTACTTAAAGGTGACGGCCCCGACGACAAAGGCACAGCCGGCACCATCGTCAGTTTTGGAGCCATCGGTGTAAATAAAGGTGTGACCGGCAAGTTGAGAACGAAGTTTGACAAACCGTGAGCAATACACTGCAGCCGGAGTACCCTTCTTCGGGAGTGAGCTGAGGTCGAGATAAATATGAACCGGAGCCTGGAGCCAAGGTGGTATCGGGCTCTCACTCTCTCTGAAAGTGGTAGGGAGGGCAAAATCCAATTGTCGAAGCAGGCGACGGAAGCGGACTCCAGGGGCAGCAGGGCAGACACATACAACCCGTACTGACGGTCGAGAGAATCGGCGAAGAAGGACTGATAAGAGGGGTGGTCGGGCATTGACAACAGCCAGCAGGCATACCGACACAGCAGTACGTCGCGTCAGTAGGTCAATGGTAATTCGGCAGCTTCAGCATAAAGACTCTCGACGGGACTAGTGTAGAAGGCTCCGGTCGCAAGACGTAACCCCGATGGTGGATGGAGTTGAGACGGCGTAAGAGGGATGGCCGAGCAGACGAGTAGACGAAGCTCCCATAATCCAGCTTCGATCGGACTATGGACCGATACATGCGAAGCAGGACAGCGCGATCCGCTCCCCAAGATGAACCACTAAGAACTCGGAGGACATTAAGGGAACGTGTACAACGGGCCGCCAAATAAGAGACGTGCGGAGACCAACAAAGTTTCCTGTCCAATGTGAGCCCTAGAAACCTAGTTGTTTCCACGAATGGGAGAACAACGGGACCGAGATGTAAGGATGGCAGAAGGAACGCTTTATATCGCCCAAAGTTGATACAAACCGTCTTCTCTTCAGAGAACCGGAAGCCATTTGCCACGCTCCATGAGTATAGGCTGTCTAGACAACGCTGAAGGCAGCGCTCCAGAAGGCATGTTCTCCGGGCACTGCAGTAGGCGACCTCGTAGGCCCCACCTGTTCATAGTGCGGAGGATACCTCCTCTCCAACAGGTATCATAAGCTTTCTCCAAATCGAAGAACACGGATACCGTTTGGCGCCTTTGCAAAAAGTTGTTCATGATGAATGTCTACAAGGTCACAAGGGGGTCAACAGTGGAGCGGCAGCGACGAAAGCCGCATTGAACATTGGTAAGTAGCCGTCGAGATTCAAGAATCCAAACTAACCGAGCGTTAACTATGGGCTGCATCACCTTACAGACACAGCTTGTAAGAGAAATGGGGCAGTAACTAGAAGGAAGGTGTCTATCCTTCCCGGGTTTGGGTATAGGAACAACGACGGCGTCACGCCAACGCATGGGGACCTGACCTTCGGTCCAGACGCGATTGTAGGTACGAAGAAAGAAGGTTTTGCCCGCCGAAGAAAGGTGTGCCAGCATCTGAACGTGAATGGCATCTGGCCCCAGAGCAGAGGACTTGGACAGTACAAGCGCACGTTAGAGTTCCCGCATAGTAAAGGGGGCATTATAAGTTTCCAGATTCAGCGAGTGGAAGGAAGGTCGCCGAGCCTCTTCTGCCTCTTTCCTGGGAAGGAAGGCAGGGTGGTAATGGGCGGAGCTTGAAACCTTCGCGAAAAAGCGGCCGAAGGCGTTGGAGACAGCCACAGGATCAATAAGGACCTCATTACCTGAGGTAGGATGGCGGCGTCTCTACAAGCCTCATTCCAACAGGGGACGGAAACGCGACGTGAAGAAGAGGTAGTACGAGGAATGGAATGTTCGGCAGCATTGATGATAACAGCCGTGAGGTATTCGACCTGACTGTCACAACTGAGAAAATCATGGTCCGGAAAGGTCGCCAGGGAGGAGTAAAGTCCCCAGTCAGCTTTCGGTATGTTCCAGCTCGAAGGATGTGGGGATGGGGTGTGGTGCAGGAGACGAACGACACAGGGGAAGTGGTCGCTCGAATAGGTGTCAGAAAGGACATACCACTCAAACCGACGGGCAAGAGTGGTACAACAGATCGAAAGGTCCAAGTGGGAGTAGGTATGAGTAGAGTCCGAGGGGAAAGTCGGGGCGCCAGTATTGAGGCAGACGAGACTGAGATGATTGAAGACATCAGCCAAGAGGGAGCCTCGTTGACAGGATGCAGGAGAGCCCCAAAGGGGATGATGGGCATTGAAGTCGCCAAACAATAAAAACGGCGGAGGAAGCTGAACAATCAGGTGCATCATGTCAGCCAGACTAACTGCGGATGACGATGGAGTGTAGATGGTACAAACTGAAGAAGTAAAAGCAGAAAGAGTTAATACGGACAGCTATTGCTTGGAGTGGGGTGGTCAATGGGATGGGATGGTGATAGACATCATCCCGAACGAGCAACATGACCCCACCATGAGCTGGGATACCATCCACAGGGGTGAGGTCATACCGCTCCGAGGTATAGTGGGTAAAGGCAATACGGTCAGTTGGGCGCAACTTGGTTTCCTGGAGACCAAGGACAAGTGGGCAGTGCAGGCGGAGGAGCAGTTGTAATTCCACCCGATTAGATCGAATACCTCTTATGTTCCAATGTAACAAGGCCATCGCTAGTCAAAAAAAAATAGGGGGAACGAGACGGGGGAAGAGCTGGTCACCTCGACGGCCGCGGAGGGCCAGGTTTCGAGGGAACAACGCTACAACCGGTGGGAGGCGGATCCTGTTCCATCGAGTCGTCGCCAGCTGCGGCCGCTGTCCTGGGTTGCGAAGGAGGGGCAGCATCAGTTGCCGACAAGAGGCCAGCTGAGTGCCTGGTAGCAGAGCGTCCCGGCGAAACCGAGGACAGCCGGGAGCAGTGACTCACGGATGGAGCATCTGACGAAACGCGCCGGGGTGGAGAGGGGGATAGAGACTTCTTCTTGGAGGCCTTCTTGGAAGTCCGAGGAGGCACAGGGATGGTGGGCTGGAGCCGAAGAGGGTTCTCATGCGCGGGGTCCGTTTTGGAACGGCGGACCTCGGAAGCCGGGGTCCGGAACGTTTCGCCGATGGACGCCTGAGAAGAGGATCGCTTCTCAGGTGGTGGGGGGGGGAGGAGGAGGTAGGGTGGCCCCTGGGGCAGGGGCCGCGGGGGAGGAGGATTTGGAAGGGAGGGATTTGGGAGGCGGAGGCATAGACCCTGGATTAGGGGAGGAGGTGGAGGGGGGACAGGATAGGGGTGAGGATACTGTGGAAGGAGTGGACACGACTGAGGCAAACGAAGTGGTCAACGTCACGGGATGGAGGTGGTCATACTTCTTCCTGGCCTCAGAATAAGAGAGACGATCCAAAGTTTTGAGTTCTTGAATCTTCTTCTCCTTCTGATACGCGGGGCAGTCTAAGGATCTAGGCGAGTGGATGCCAGGACAATTAACGCACCGAGGTGGTGGGGTGCATGTATGTTCCTCATGAAGAGGATGTCCACAATCGCCACAAAGGGGCTCAGCCTCACACCGTGACGACATGTGCCCAAAGCGCAAACACCGAAAACAGTGCATAGGAGGCGGGACGTAAGGTCACATGTCGCACCGGTAGCACATCACCTTTACCTTCTCCGGGAGAACGTCCCCCTCGAAGGCAAGGATAAAGGCCCCGGTGTCGATGCGATGGTCTTTGGGGCCGCGCTGGATCCAGCGGACGAAATGCACGCCTCGGCGGTCCAGGTTGGCCCTGAGCTCCTCATCAGATTGCAGCAGGAGGTCCCGATGAAAAATAACACCCTGCGTCCTATTCAGTGCCAGATGCGGGACAATGGACACTGGGATGTCCCCTAGTCGGTCGCACATCTGGAGCGCCGCCGACTGTGTGGCGGAGGTGGTCTTTATAAGAACGGACCCCGAACGCATTTTGCTGAGAGCCTCGATTTCCCCGAAGATGTCCTCGATGTGCTGAACAACGAACATGGGCTAGGAGGTGGCGAACGTCCCCCCCCCATTGGTCCGAAAACAGACCAAATAGCGGGGGAAGTACTTCGCTCCAAGCCGGCGGGCCTGTCCCTCCTCCCAGGGAGTGGCCAAGGGGGAAAGGGCAGGAGAACCAGAACCAGAGACAGTACTTTTCTTTTTGAAAGACTCGGCCGCAGAGCGACCTGATACATGTTGACGTTTCATCTGCACCGCCCCGATACCACCCACTCCGACCAGGGGCTCTCCCCACGGGAACCACCCAGCCTCAGCAAGGGCCACCTGGCAGGATGACCGTTGCTGGGAGTCCTGATGCCCCAAGGAGACGGGCATCTACTCCTTGGCCGACGTGGGGAGGGTGCAGCTCAGGTATTGGCAGTATGATCCCTGTGTTGTCAGGGGGCTACAACCTATAGGGTACATGACGACCCCACCACAACGGGCTGGCTACCGTGCTGGATTTCGGGTGCCATGGAAAGTCCATCATGATCGTAGGTGCAGATGGGGACGCACTATGGGCGTAACTTTTACAACCCATCAGGCGTTTAGGCCCAATTTGTTGAATTGTGGGTATGGTTACAACGCCGTTACAATGCTGAGTGCCAAGGTCTTAGTGCACGGAGGACCAGTGATACACCACGTAAGGTGTCCTTCCCCAAAAGGCTCGTACTTCTGTAGCATTTGGAAAAATGGAGGTCAAACCCCGAGGGGGACCATTACATGGAAGGCCGAAACGGTTGAAACTCCTTTTAGTCGCCTCTTACGACAGGTAGGAATACCTCGGGCATATTCTTACCCCGGACCCACAGGGGGAGGGCACAGGATGTAGCCGCTCATATTTCCGCCTTGCCTCGGTGTAGGTCAGGCGGTCCAGGGTCTTATATTCCATTATCTTCCTTTCCTTCTGGAAGATCCTGCAGTCCGGTGAGCAGGGGGAATGGTGTTCTCCGCAGTTAACACAGATGGGAGGCGGAGAACATGGAGTATTGGGATGCGAAGGACGTCCACAATCTTGACATGTGATGCCGGAAGTACAGCGAGATGACATGTGCCCGAACTTCCAGCATTTAAAACACCGCATCGGAGGAGGGATATATGGCTAACACATCACAACGGTAAACCATCACCTTGACCTTTTCGGGTAAAACATCACCTTCGAAGGCCAAGATGAAGGCACCGGTGGCAACCTGATTATCCCTCGGACCCCGATGCATGCGCCAGACAAAGTGAACACCTCGTCGTTCTAGGTTGGCACGTAGTTCATCATCGGACTGCAGAAGAAGATCCCTGTGGAATATAATACCCTGGACCATGTTGAGACTCTTATGCGGCGTGATGCTAACAGAAACATCCCCCAACTTGTCACGATTGAGCAACCTCCGTGACTGGGCAGAGGATGCTGTTTTGATGAGTACTGAACCAGAGCGCATTTTGGACAAGCCCTCCACCTCCCCGAACTTGTCCTCTAAATGCTCCACAAAAAACTGGGACTTGGTTGACATAAACGATTCCCCATCAACTCGCGTACACACGAGGTACCGGGCTGAATATTCTCCACTGCCTTCTTTAGCCATACGTTCCTCCCATGCAGTGGCCAGGGAGGGAAATGATCTTGGTTCGTATTCCTTGCCGTTGAGGTTAGTCCTCGATCGCTTAGAGACTGCTGGTGGAGGCCCACCAGCGAGAGATGATGTACCACGCTTCATTGTGGGTCATCCGACCTGATGCCACCCACTCCAACCAGGGGCTCTCCCCACGGGCACCACCCAGCCACAGCAAAGACCACCTGGCAGGATGGCCTTTGCCGGGAGTCCCGATGCCCCAGAGGGATAGGCATCTACTCCTCGGCATACGTGGGGAGGTAGCAGCTCAGGCATCAGCAGTGCGATCCCTGTGTAGTCAGGGGGCTACCACCAAGAGGGTACATGACGACCCCACCACAACGGACTGGCTACCGTGCTGGATGTCGGGTGTCGAAATATTCATGCACATCATGAGGGCAAAGATGGAAGTGCACAATGGAGGGAATGTATGCTATCCGGAACACACTCCAGCGGATGTGGCCGGAAGCTCAATTGAAATCCAACTCCATCACAATATTGGGTGTGCCAGATCTTAGGGCAAGATGGATTGAAGATGCATCACGTAAGGTGTCCTTCCCCAAATGGTACGCACTAACGGAAAAATTTGGAAAGGAAGTGGTCAAACCCCTTAGGGGACCATCATATTAAAGGCCGAAACAGATGAGACTCCTTTTAGTCGCCTCTTACGACAGGCAGGAATACCGCGGGCCTATTCTAACCCCCGAACCCGCAGGGGGAATTTTCAAAGTAACTAGTGGGGTACAACATCAGTGATTTCAGTGCCAACCACATGACATGGTATTCCAGACCACACAATCAGCAACACACTGTTCTTCACACTTGCTATGGGAGCAGCACTCCATGCAGTGGACACTATCCCTGAACCTCTGGCCCTGGTGCCATGGAGATATCTTGTTTGACCTGTGATCTCTTGGGCTGCATATGAAGGCCAGTATGGCCTTTTGTATTTTCATGGTAAGTGGTCACCAACTACAATCCAGCCACTTTGACAACTACAGCTATGCCCTAGGACACCCTACAGATCACTGTTTTAACCAAACTCCTCATATGCAGATCCCTGACTACTATGTGCAGCATTCTCATTTCTGTAAAACCCTTCTTGTGGAACAATACTACTACTGTTTCACTTACTGTCCTGTCTACTTGTGATGCCAATGCATCCCTTTCATTTGTTTAAAATGGCATAACGTGAGTCCCTGTGACATTTAAGTCTTGGTCTGTTAGCTGTGAATCAGCTACACTCCTTTATATAGTCTCTGAGCTGTCCCTGGCATGATAGTTTGGATCCTAGATCTGTATGCTTGTATAATCACCACACATTCCAGTGTCCGAAGAAGCTAACATTTCAGTGCCTGAAAAATCCTTTAAAACTTCAGGAAGTTTGTTTATGAACAATCAGATCAAGAGTGAGCCAGTACCTAACCTTCGCAAATGTGTGTTGAATGTTCCCCAATATTTGTCTAATTTCATTCTTGTGACATGTTTATCAATGTGAGCTTCTCCTTCCCTTAGCAAGGTCATAAAGCATATTTAAAAAAATAATCTTTCTTCTTCAGATCTGCCAGGACTCGCATGGTGAGGCCATACATGGCTTCAGCTATGTACAATCATTCAGTAAAAGCTATAAGAGTTTTCCTATTAATGAAAATTTTATAAGTAATAGAACAGGTACCACAGAAGCTGCAACAATATGTACAGGTTGTGGCCAACATATCGAGGCTGATCTAGAACCCACAAATTTCATCTCTGTTTTTCAAATCCCCAAAAAAATTTAGGGCAAACTCAAGAATAACTATGATTCACACAAAAGATAAGAACAGCCAGTGTTATTTTGAATTCTATTATCAGAAGTTGTTGAAAGTAGGAATATTTCTCAAATCACCTACACTATTAGAACTTACACTTCATCTAAATGTGAATTTCGCGATCATCACAGACACCCATTATACAATGTAGTTGATAACAACAAGGGCTACTGAGAACAGGATTATACCAGCCACTAATCCCCTTCCACTTCTATTTAAAACAGTCAGAATGTAAGAGGTGATATGAAAGTCAAGTGCAGGAGTACAAGAATACTCTAAAATTACGAACAGCAACAAATTCCAGAGAACTGACAATCTGTGACAATTCCACTGCAATGCATCTTTTACTCTACACACTTAACAAAAGACTTGAATACATGCAATACATCAGAGATGTAAATACTTACAGTATTCTCAGTTATATTTAATTCAGGATCCTCCTTGATAAAATCAGTGGACAAAGATATTCCCAATGGATCTTCAACAGACTGAAAGAAGAACACAATCTGTGACTTATAACTGCTTGCTATCTTCTGTGTGTATATGACAGCTCTCAATATTCTTTTCTCATTAGTATCATCCAACTTTGAAGAGATTCTTATCAGTTGGGAAGAGAGTGTGTCAGAATGCATTCAAATCAGTTCTATTGCCCCTGATTTTGCTATCAGCCATTGTGCAGTACTTATATGGCATACTTTCACTTTCTATTCCTGTCACATAATCCACTCTGATTTCAGAGGCACTATGGCCTACTCTATCGGATGGTTGTACTCCCATATACAAATTTGATATACGTGTGTGGCAACATTTCAAAATTAAACTCAGATAATATAAAGATGCAAATAATCTTCCAACAGTAAACCCATAAACAAGAGGAATTTTTGGTCATTAATCAAATGAATGTGGCATTCCACACATTATCATCAAAATTACCCAAATTTAATGTTATTTACACAGCTTCTTGCCATATCACCATGTATTTTCAGTGCCTGCTCTTTAGGGAAAATGCAAATTTATGTCATGTGTACCGGAGGAAAATCATAAGGAATTCCACAGCACAATTTCAGTAATGATGTAAATACTACAGTGAATAGTGACTGGGAACTCTAGAATATACACCCATCACATGTCATAGTTCCACATATGTTACAGCACTGTGACACAGAGATGTAACAAGATTAACAATTACTTCCAAGAGGAAGTCTTCCTTGCTCCGTTTACACCAAATATGTACTTAAGGCATTCATTACATAGAATCACAATAAAAAATTAATGCAACAGTAATGGTTCATAAAGATATGCTTGTTACAAGTGCTGTTAAAATACTATTGGTAATACCCTACAAATAACACATCTAACTAGAGTTTCTTACTACACTTCCTGCACAATACAGTGCTTGTGTGAAAACTTACATTATGCTCAGATCCAGCAGCATGGTGTTTCAATTCGGGGTCTTGCTTCACGCAAACACTAGGGTCGCCAGCCTTTAATGGGTCTTCAACAAACTGAAAAACCAAGAAAGTGACGTATCAGGGCATCTGTCTCTTGTTCCTACATGGCACTGTCATACAGGGAGAGAGGAGGACGAGACCGGGCGGTGGTGGTGGGGAGGGTGGAACGGGAGACAGGGCGTGGGGGCGGGAAACAGGGTATGGAGGGGGTGGGAGACAGGGTGTGGGGGTGGGGGAGGGGTAGTGGGGGGGGGGGGGGGGGTAGTGTGTGACAGGGCGTCAGGGGGGGTAGTGGGAGACGGGGCGTGGGACGGGGGGGCTTATGTGAGACGGGACGGGGGGCGTGGGGGGGTAGTGGTAGACTGGACGGGGAGACGGGGCGTGGTGGCGGGGAGGCGTTGAGGCGGGGCGGGGAGGCGGGGAGACTGGGCGGGGGGGCGTGGGGGCGGGGAGACTGGGCGGGGGGGCGGGGAGACGGGGCGTGGGGGCGGGGAGACGGGGCGTGGGTGCGGGGGGCAGGGCGTGGGGGCGGGGGGGGCAGGGCGTGGGGGCGGGGGGGCAGGGCGTGGGGGCGGGGGGCAGGGAGGCAGGGCGGGGGGGCAGGGCGAAGGGGCAGGGCCAGGGGGCAGGGAGACAGGGCGGGGGGGCAGGGAGACAGGGCGGGGGGGGCAGGGAGACAGGGCGGGGGGGGCAGGGAGACAGGGCGGGGGGGGCAGGGAGACAGGGCGGGGGGGGCAGGGAGACAGGGCGGGGGAGGGCGGGGGGGCAGGGAGACAGGGCGGGGGGGGCAGGGAGACAGGGCGGGGGGGGCAGGGAGACATGGCGGGGGGGCAGGGAGACAGGGTGGGGGGGGCAGGGAGACAGGGCGGGGGGGGCAGGGAGACAGGGCGGGGGGGGGGGGGCAGGGAGACAGGGCGGGGGGGGCAGGGAGACAGGGCGGGGGGGGCAGGGAGACAGGGCGGGGGGGCAGGGAGACAGGGCGGGGGGGCAGGGAGACAGGGCGGGGGGGGCAGGGAGACAGGGCGGGGGGGCAGGGAGACAGGGCGGGGGGGCAGGGAGACAGGGCGGGGGGGGCAGGGAGACAGGGCGGGGGGGCAGGGAGACAGGGCGGGGGGGCAGGGAGACAGGGCGGGGGGGCAGGGAGACAGGGCGGGGGGGCAGGGAGACAGGGCGGGGGGGCAGGGAGACAGGGCGGGGGGGCAGGGGACAGGGTGGGGGGGCAGGGGACAGGGCGAGGGGGCAGGGAGGGTGGTGGTAGAGGCGTGGGGGCGGGGGGGCAGGGCGTGGGGGCGGGGGGGGGGCAGGGCGTGGGGGCGGGGGGCAGGGAGGCAGGGCGGGGGGGCAGGGCGAAGGGGCAGGGCCAGGGGGCAGGGAGACAGGGCGGGGGGGCAGGGAGACAGGGCGGGGGGGGCAGGGAGACAGGGCGGGGGGGGCAGGGAGACAGGGCGGGGGGGGCAGGGAGACAGTGCGGGGGGGGCAGGGAGACAGGGCGGGGGGGGCAGGGAGACAGGGCGGGGGGGGCAGGGAGACAGGGCGGGGGGGGCAGGGAGACAGGGTGGGGGGGGCAGGGAGACAGGGCGGGGGGGGCAGGGAGACAGGGCGGGGGGGGCAGGGAGACAGGGCGGGGGGGCAGGGAGACAGGGCGGGGGGGGCAGGGAGACAGGGCGGGGGGGCAGGGAGACAGGGCGGGGGGGCAGGGAGACAGGGCGGGGGGGCAGGGAGACAGGGCGGGGGGGCAGGGGACAGGGTGGGGGGGGCAGGGGACAGGGCGAGGGGGCAGGGAGGGTGGTGGTAGAGAAGGGGGAGAAAAGGGGAATTTCTTATCAATCTATTTACACTAAGTGACATGCACATAACGTATCCAGTCAGCAAAATCTTACAAGACCATATCTTGGGCGTTGGGCAATGGCAAAAGCAAAATTAGATTCGACGTTCATCATAATGATGATGCTATGACATATTAGAAAGTAACTTTTTATTCCAACACTGGACCATGTTACGACTGGCATGAGAGAGCGTTTTGCTGAAGAAGATATTTATCATTTTAAATTCAAGATCCTTTTTCCATCACAATTACTGGAACATGATGCGAATGATCTTGCACACAAACTAAATCAGTGCTTACCCGAACTACTGTATTTTGAAAGCGACTCACACTTTGTGCTTAAAAAGAGACTAATGGGACAGTCTCTTCAATACAAGCAACGAGCATAAATGCTCTTAATGATTGTGATTTTGTTATGCAAGCATTGTCTCTCTATCCTATATCTGACTATCCTACTTTGCACACGCTGTACAAAATATTTGTCTACCTGCATCTATTGCTGCAGTAGAAAGAAGTTTTTCAACACTGCGGTGTACAAAGACATGGCTGAGGTCAACAGTGAAGGAGGATCGACTTAATGGCTTAGCTCTCTTGGACACTCACCCTGAAATTGCTTGTCATGCTGACAATATAATTAACCAATTTGTCAGGAAGAGTAGGTGCATAGAATTCATCATTTAAAGTACAGAACCACAACTATAACTTTTTTATATCATGTATATGTGTATAATCAGTTTAAATAAAACTTTCTTACACTTTCCATGCAACTTGATTAGCTTTTATTACAGTAAAAGTAAAGGTAGCTCAAGGTATCTTTAGTGAGCCCTCCTTGAGGTTTTTCTGTATCTGCCACTGTCTCATATGAGATATGGTGTAAGTTCTATTGGCCAGCTGTGAACTGAGGCTCGTGTGCAACAACAAAATCTGTTGGTTGGGCTCAGAGGACATCCTAGGCTCACTTTTTGGCTGTTGGCTGAAGAGGCAATGAACATTTGTAAGTGAGGCAAGAGAACATCTTTGTAGAGTCAAGCTGTGGATGAACTACTATCACCTAATTTTGAGCAGAGTTTAAGACTCAGATCAGACCTTTCATTAGTTTTGTGACCTTCACTACATATTCCCTGTAAAATGGTAGGGTCCCTATGTAGCAACAATGAGTAAGTTTCAGAGATGTAATCTCACATTTACAAAACTGTAATGCATAGATTCGTGCAGTCTATTACAGAGTTGTCTTTTGTTTGTTTTGAATGGCCAGCAACTGCTTGTCTCAGGGGCTCAAACTGCAGTATGTGACACCAGCATAGCACAGTAGGGGATGCATAATTACCTACTGAAAGGTAAGCATATTTTATTCAAACCAGTAGAAAATACAAGGTATCGGTAGTCAATCACTTAATGCTCCCAGTATGCACTGTTGCCCCTTTCAGATGCATTGATGAAGCTGCACAATGAGTGAGTGTTGACCATAATGGCACAGTGAGAGGAGGAATACCACACTGGCTGAATGTTTGTCCCCATTGTTGTGGGTTGATCCCAGCAAGCAAAATTATACCATATTGTGACAATTGTTTTTACCAAGAAATGATCACAAACAGGGAATGCTGATATTACACATTCATGTCCACAACGCCGGACAAATGATTGCAGTAAGGAAAACATGTTCAGATTGTTCGAACAGGATGTGACGATACATCGACATATCCGAAAGAATGGACACCACATATATAATTAAGGTGATGTCAGCCAATGATCCTTTCAGTGTAGATGCACACCACACTACCTCTTACAGGAACCAGTGAGACACCATGTGTAAGGAGGATCATGAGCACTGCATCAGTGGTGAGTAATTTCAGAATTTGGGTATGACAGGAAGCATGCTAGAGTAGACCATGCAGATGTGATGACCACTGTGTCCAGATGGCATAGTCGTCACTGCAAGTGCCCAGTCCACATGAGACTTGGGTTCAATTCCTGGTCCAGCACAAATTTTCAACCATCCCCATTGATGTAAATTAATGCCCATAGACAACTAATATCTCTACCTCCTTTGTCCCTGAGTCAGTGTGGCTGCAGGATCAAAATGCTGTCTGTCCCCTTGGACATGTCCAAAAGAACAGACAACACATGCATATTTGACATTCTGAGATTAGATATGAATAAAAATTTATTTTGCAGCGATAGTGATTCCTTCCATTTATGTTTAACCAAAAATATGTAACTTTACCTCGGGCTAACTTTCATGACCTTCTTTAGTCAATAATCCCTGCTCCTTGAATGTAGCATTATTGAGCAGCCAAATTCTGCCTGAAATAACACCCATAGCACTCAAAATCAATTAGCATGTATGCATTAGGTTACCGTTACTTGAAACAAAGGTGAAGCCCGTACATTATTTGACTGCTTACAATACCCTGATTTAATCAGGGTTGTTTCAGAATCAAGTTACATATGAAGGGCTTATTTCAATAGTGGTACAAGTCCATTTTTGTTCATCTTGAGATACAGAGTCCTAAAGTTAAATGAGTGCTGCAAAATCTGCAGTTGAGATACCACTAATATATTCAAGCATATGGGTTCTTGCTAGACACGAACCTTTCTTTCTCTTTGTTTGGATCATTAATTTCAGAAGCATTATAGGCAGATAAGTGGAGGTAATGGACTTGTACCACTATTGAAATAAGCCCTTCATATGTAGCTCTCTCTCTCTCTCTCTCTCTCTCTCTCTCTCTCTCTCTCATTTTATGATTACATTCCTTCCATGCTTTTGTAGTAAAGAGGTGCAATCCCATATTTTAGTAACTTTAAAGTGTATTCATGGTCTGTTGCACAGATCTTAATTCTTTTGAATGAAAAGCTACACAGTGCAATAATGCATTAGCCTCCACTGGTGAAACATCAGAATAATAGCAAGCTACATATATAGCTTTCTCTGTGTGTTTTACTGTTAATTCTTCAATAGTAGTACTGGAATGGATATAATGTGTGCACACTGTGTGCAGATGGAGGAGCTGGCCTCAGTTCACCAACAGCTGAAGATGCGTTTTGCCATATTCAGCAGCATTCAGGCTGCTGCCTATTGTAGTAGTGGGTCCGAGAATCTGGCTCATCACATAGGATGCCTAAGGTGTCACCTATTTTGCCCACTGGCTCTGTTGTCAAGACACCTTGTGGTGTACCCAATGTGGGTGAGTTGTCCTCACCAAACGGTGAGGGATGGGTCATAACAGTTAGCGCTGTTTGAGGCAGAGAGTGATGTGGAGGCTGCCTCACCCATTGACCCTGTGAGTGGACTGGCAGGTGTTCATTCATCAGGGTCCAGACAGGCCCAAGTGGAGAGAAGTTTTCTAGTTTATCAGGACCTCCAACGTCAAACGCATTATGGAGCTCCTTAGGGAAATGGCATCCAGACTGGAAATGAATCCTATGTGTACTGAATATGTCTGCCATGGAGCCTCATCTGAGATGTGGAAAATGTCCTGCCTGTGGCTACGAAACACACAGGGTGTGGCTGTCTACAAGTTGTGGCTGATGTTGGTGCCAATGATACCCATCGTTTGGGTTCTGAGGCCACCTTCAGTTTACATTGAGAGGTAGCAGAAATGGCGAAGAGCCCTTGTGTCACACATGAGTGCATGTAGCGCACACAGTTTGTATCAGCATTCCCAGAATTGATTCAGGTCCTTTGGTTTGGCGTGAGTGGAGGGTCTCAACCAAAGGCTTCATCGATTCTCTGACTGCCCAAACTGCAGACTGCTGGAAATGCATTATGAGGTGGAGAATTGTAGAAATACTTGATGGGTCAGTGGTGCACTACACAAAGCAAGCGTTTTTTGGGCTAGGCAGTTGTTTGAGGTCCTCTGATGAATACACGCTAGTCAGACTGCATACAAAGTAAAGACCATACTACCATCAACATGTTAACAGTAAATTCTTGATGTATTTGTAGTTCCAGAATGTAATGCCCTCCAAGAAAGCTGTTATGTTCAAAATACGTTTGGACCAAAGCTGACTGAAACATTGAGCAGAAACCCTTGAAATATTTAGCAAGCCATGGAATGTACACTGAAGAGACAGATGACACACCTGTGGGATGGTAGCATCAGAAGAGTGGAGGGGACACGAAGGGCAAGAATGAATATGGGTGAAATTTGTGCAATTAATGAAAGCGCATGCTATTGGTGGTAACCCCCAAACAGTAGTGAAAGTAGGATTCTCAGACTCAATAATATTCTTATATTGCCAACATATATAACTATACTTAAAATACTTTTTGCCACAAATAAGTAGGCAGTTATGCAAACATTCATTTTCATTCCATATGTTTTGTGGATTAGCTATGACTGTTGGACACCATCACAAGAGAAGGTACTTGTATAGTTTACAATGTGGTAATGGCAGGTACATCACACCTATCCATTTGTACCATTCAGTTCTAATGTATCTTACTGTTTTCACGTAATTTAAGGCATAAAGTAATGACTAACTGCATAGCAGAAGTACTAAGTCATTGAAAGGCACATCAACTTTGCTAGCTTTCCCACAGATACTGCTTCAGAACTATGGTCTCATTTTACAAGCTGACTACATTGTGGCAGCACTGTGGAGAAGCAGACTAAACAGTTTCACATGACCAGAAATAATGGGATCCATTTCCATTCTTGCAGATGAATTGATTTTTTTTTCAAGAGCCGTCATACAGGATCACAAAATCATTCAAGAAGATTTTTGCACCAACTAGGTACGTCTGTAGTTTTGCACGTATTTCCTGTGACTTTTCTTACAAGCTGGAATGACCTTTGCCTGTTTGTATACATGTGCAAACCACTGTTCCATAAATGAACAATTCGGATGGCAGAAAGGTGTCAGTTCAGCACCGTTTTTTGTGTAACTGAATCTGCTAACTACACTTTACGGTCATGTGACCTCTGGTGTGTTCATCATCTACTTTTGGAGTGCATTCCATATGGAGTTATAAGGATTATAGCTCTGGACTTTACTGCAAAGTGCTTCTGCCTTTTTCTAGTACTTGGTGGCTCAATGGGTAATTGTCACACTGGAAATCCAAAGGTCCTTGATCATTGAACAGCAGGTACTTTGTAACTAGTTAGGTAAATCAGTTCAAATGTGGAAAGAGGGTAACAGCACATGGTAGTCAGTAGGACTGTGTGTAGTAGAGAACTCCGGTGTTTAAAACCTCCAGGCTGATGACAGCTTTACCTCTAGTTTATATTTATGTTTAGCTTTCTGTCATGTATTCTCTTCATGACACAAGCAGATGACTGATCCTTGGCTCTGTCACATACGCCAGTTAACAACTTATTAGCCTTACAAACGGGCTTACCAGACTTATAAAGCTTGAGAATGCATTTCACATGGAATCTGCAGCTTGATTATCTTCTTTCTGGCTGCTGTGCATGTACATTTGCATTAAAACTGTGCAAGCCACCAAGCGGTGCATTGTGGATGGCATCTATTACCACAGCAACAACAATTACTACTACTACTAGGCACTTCTATGGTGTTCTATACGTAGTGTCCCTTACAAATGAACCACAGTTTTCAAAATACAAAAAAAGTTGATTATTCCCCATCCTACTACCATGCTTACGTGCTTGTTCCACTTTATATCACTTTGCAATGTTATGGTTGAAATGGCTCTGAGCACTATGGGACTTAACTTCTGAGGTCATCAGTCCCCTAGAACTTAGAACTACTTAAACCTAACTAACCCAAGGACATCACACACATCCATGCCCAAGGCAGTATTCGAACCTGCAACTGTAGCAGTCACACGGCTCCAGACTGTAGCGCCTAGAACTGCTCGGCCATTCCGGCCGGCCCCTGCAATGTTATACCTAAACATTTTATTGACCAGACTGTCAAGCTGTAGAGTACTGATGTTGTATACAATATTTTGGGATTGTTTTTCCTACTCATCTGCAGTTACTTGAATATTTCTGCATCTGCCATTCATCACACCACATAAAAAGTTTGTCCACGTCATTTTGTATCCTCGTAGTCACTTAGTGATGATCCTTCCCCACACACAATGCCATTAGCAAACAGGCACAGAATGCTGCTCATCGGATCATTTCATATACAGATATGGCACCATTCTCTGTGGCACTATTGATGATACTCTTGTCTCAGAAAAAACAGTTGCTGTTGAGATCAAAGTACTGGCCTCTGTTACTTGAGAGGTCTTTGCACCATTCATATATCGGGGAACCTATTCCATATGCTCATACTTCTATTTACAGTATGCAGTGGTGCACTGTTCAAACGCTTTCTGGAAATATAGGAATGTGGAATCTTGCCTGTTGCCCATCATCCATGATTCACAGTATGTAATTTGATAGAAGACCAAGATGAGTATTGCACAAAATCAATGCTGATTTGTGGATAAAAACTTTTCTGTCTTAAAGAAATTAATTATATTTGAACTGAGGATATGTTCAGGAACTCTGGAGCAAATAATCATTATGATATTGTTCTGTAATTTTGCAGGTACATTCTTTTACCATTCTTATACACAGAAGCCACCTGAACTTTTTCCCAGCTGCCCGAGTCTTTGCACTAGGCGAGAGATTTCAAATAAATGCAAGCTAAGTATGAGGAAAATGCTGTAGAGTACTCTCTGGACAAATTATTTGTGATTCGGTTGGGACATGGCAACTATTATGTTTTCAACTCTTCCAGTTGCTTCTCTACTCCAGGGATCCTATTACTATGTTCCTAATACAGGAGTCTGTGTGACAGTGAAACAACAATATGTTGGTATGATCCTCCTGCACAAACTTGATAACTAAATACAGAGAGGGGTTAGTGACCACCTTCTGCTTTCCTCCAAAGCCACACCAGACTGGTCAATGACTGCCTGGATAGAAGTCTTTGACCAGAAATGTCTCATGTTCTCTGTAAAATCTGTTGCTCATGTATGATGGTGGTAGTTGTATGCTTCACGCATAGGTCTTTTTACAGACAGAAGAATTTCCATTAGCACTTGGCTGTCACCACTGTGCATACTCTTTTGAACTGAGAGTACAACAGTCTGCTTCCTCAGTGTTTTCCCAATTCTGACATTAAACCACAGTGGGTCTTTCCTGTCTGTAATCCAGTTACTCACCACATACTTATTCAGCGTGTGATTTACAGTCCATTTAGTGTTTGTCCATCTTCCTCTATGTAGATCATATTGGAAGTAAATGACATTCTCATTGTTTAAATGGGATGTTAACAACTACTTACCTGCTCTTTCTAGCAAATCTATTCACCTAGCCCTCTTAAAGGATTCATTAACTTCATTTACCATCCAGAAAGAGATTTTCACTCTGCAGCGGAGTGTGCGCTGATATAAAACTTCCTGGCAGATTAAAACTGTGTGCCGGACCGAGACTCGAACTCAGGACCTTTGCCTTTCGTGGGCAAGTGCTCTACCATCTGAACTACCCAAACACCACTCACGCCCCGTCCTCACAGCTATACTTCTGCCAGTACTTCGTCTCCTACCTTCCAAGCTTTACAGAAGCTCTCCTGCGAACCTTGCAGAAGTAAAGCTGTGAGGACGGGGCGTGAGTCGTGCTTGGGTAGCTCAGACGGTAGAGTACTTGCCCGTGAAAGGCAAAGGTCCCGAGTTCAAGTCTCAGTCCGGCACACAGTTTTAATCTGCCAGGAAGTTTCATTTACCACTGTCGCTGTGCTGGCATCATGATCACTAGCCCCTTTCTGTACTAATACTATCTGTAAGGACAAGCCTGTTTATAGTTGCAGTATTTCAACTATTTCAATTTTGTGTGGGCTGTTAAACTAGCAGCTTACGACAGCTTTCAGAAAACTGTTCTAAAGTACTTCACAAGACTGCCTGTCCATACCACTTGCAATGTATGCTCAGACATCTTAGTCTCTACTCAGTAGGTTAGGATCACCTACTTTTTCTGCACTACTTTGTGTAGATATTCCTTCAATGATTCTGTAACTGTCACAGCAGTATCACATGGCGAATAAAAACATCCAATGCTGGAGTTCACATACACGGAACCATTAAGGGAACTACTCATTAAAACAGGAACTCATAGCTTGAGTCTTGGGACTTGGTACCAATTTTCATATAACTTCATCAATGCTACCTCATTTAATTTTTATTTGCACTTATAATGTAAAGAAGCAATTCTACAAACTCACAAACTAAACTACTTCACCTGCTCAAAGATAATGTTTAAATCCATATGGGTAAAGTGTAACAAAATATTCTATTTTACCGGTTTCCTCGTTTCCAACCTGGAGCATACTGTAATACTGTAACCCTTGTTATCTTTACCCTAAAGTAAAAACAGGACTGCTAAAGTGAATACACACACAATTGATTACCATCTCATTATTTTCACCACAACTAAACAAGATTACTTCCACGTAGTCATATAAATTCTAAAATTACCTCTTTATTCACACCCTCCTCCAACTCTTCTTTTACATTCATGCTGCATGGATAATCTTGGCCCTGTGGCAAAAATAACAAACTGTAATAAGTACTTTTAAGCAGTCACAGTCCTCCCATATTATATAAAATATATCACACAGATAAACCCCAACCATCACACTACTTTATAACTAAATAGTAGTTATTGTTAAGTGTTCTCTTTTGAGTTCAAAATTCTGAGTGGCGATTTCACTATGGTATACTTCAATGGGAGGCAGCAAAAAATTGTAAGACTGATTAATGACAACGCCTTTGAAAATTCATTATGATCTTTCATTTCAGCCTTCTCCCTATGCTATTGTTTTCAATCATATTTTCTAGCTTCATTATCTACATATGCATATAATGGTAGTGTAATGAAGTAAAATAACACAGCTACTACCTGAAACAATGACTTCAATGTTGTTCATAAAATCAATGTTGTTCATATTAAATTACAATACAGTTTAAACCAACTGTGTGGGGGAGCAGAAACTGGACTGTCAAGTGCCACATCACTCATACTACTTTTATGATCAGAATAATAAAATGTCTAGAACAGTTACATCAAAACCTTGTTGCACTGAATGCTTATTTATGATAAAATTATTAAACGCACACACCCTACGTTGGCACACTACTTAATACTATTCTAACTTGTAGAATTCCTTTTGGCGGGACAAGCACGTTTCTAACAGAACAAAAAGAGAGAGTAGGCTATAGGCTACACCAGTCCTACTCTGTGGATCCGAACTATGGGTTTTACTAGCTGATCTCAAAAGAAGACAAAGTTCTGGAAAGATTATTTATGGAACAGCACCAGCATATCAAGACTGAAAAACCCATAATGTCACAGGAAGTGCTGGAATGAGAACAAATGAAACAGTGACAGCATAGGAAGAAAATCATTAAACTGATATTGGGATCTGTTGAGGATGTTAGATAATTAGCAGCCAAAGAATAATTTTTTATTGGAAATCGTCTTACTGATAGAAACAAAGTAGACTACTTAACTTTCAGAAAGAGTATATCGACAAAATAATGAAGCAAAATGGTGTACGCAAAGAAGATGCCTTGAAGAGAGATGCTGAGCAAAAGATAGAAAGACATCTTATTAATTGACTTTTGTATTAATTAACTGCCTACAATAATACTAATATACTAGTACAAATAATGATCATTATGATTTTACTATTATTACTATCTGAGGCATGGCGGGGTACCTCTTTGAATTCCCATCCTGCACCTGGTGATGTCACTTCTTTGGCTTGGAGCTCGGGGCGCCATGGGGCACGATAAGAGCCACACAGGGTACGTCAACAGTATTTGCCATTCAGCCACAATTGACAGAATGGATGACTAATAGCCCTTCAAAAGTTCTGTCAAGTTAATAATTGCAGGCACATGTGTTAATGAAAGACAGTACATTGGTGTGGTCTTGGCTATCTGTATTTGCTATTTGTTCTTCTCTGTGGAAGTCACATTATGCAACAAGCTTTCTCATCTGAAAAACTGCGCGATTTCAGTTGTGTTGCATGACTTAATACCTTGTGGCATTGCCTTGGAAGGGGTTAGGGCAGTGTCTAGCAACTAGACAAGCTTGTTATTGCTATTCAATTCCCCATGTTTAGCAGTGGATTTGGTAATCCTGAATACTGTTTTAAGCGTGACTATGTTTAGCCTTAGACCGAGTTTATGATGAGAATCATCTGACGAGTCCATTGATCTACCCAACTATCGTGGCCGTGCAGTTGTATTAAGTGAGAATGACAGTGGAATTTAGATGCTCCTTAGTCTGCTCCAGTTTTCTACTGTTGTGGCACACTTTGATTGTTTTGGACTTGGACTCAGGGCATGCTTATCATGCTGTGGCTGTTAACATTGCCTCTGTATATCAGCCTCAGGGAATTCACCACTGCCAGCTACCGATAGGCTGCCTTCACTCAAGTTACGTAAATCACTATTCGAAAATTGTACTAAAATTTTGTACATTTTGATTTTGGGGGTTTGTTGGGTCGAGTGCCTTTGCTGTACATACTGTCGAGCACTGTTAGAATGGTCACATGCTGATCATCTCTATGTGAATCACACGTCACTTCAGATGTCATCCAGACTTGTGAAAATATAGCCTGTTGGTAAGTAACAGGCACATTTGATGCTCAGAGACTGGAACAAGCAAAAGTGTGGAAAACCATCAAGTGTTACTGAGCTCTGAATGTTTTTCGTGTTCGTTCACTGGCCATTTGTGAGGTGGAGAGTGAAAGAAATTTATTCCATCTCTGGGTGAGTTACTGCTTACCAGATTTAATTGTTCAAGTGTTTTGTTATTTTAAAGTTGTCATGAAGTGAGCTTTTCTCATCTGTTATTTATTTACTGCTACAAGTAGGTTCTGACTACTAATTACTAGTTCTCCTTTTTAAAGGGTGTTCTTGAGCTGCTATGCATGCACATTCACATACTGAATCACTTAGGGATTTTCTACAGTATGTCTTAATAGAATTTTCACTGTGTCTGAAGCCAGTTATATTGATCGGTGCATGCTCATTCTCTTTTTAATTACTTAACTGCTCACTGGTGCTAGATTTAGAAACTTGCTCTGTCTGTCTGCCTGAAGGTAGCTCTAGAAATCAGTGCACCTGTTTACTTTATTAAATTATCTAGATGCAATTGGAGGTGTATTTTAAGAATTTCCTTTTTCTAGGGGTCCCGAGGCAGCTATAAATTGCTCTGTCTTCCAATATAGCTATTCAGTTTTAACCTTTGAGATGAGTTATGCTTCTGTGTTGTCTTAAAGAGCCATCTGTTTCCATATAATTATTTGTTGAAGCATTTTCTCATTTGTGGTTTGTGAAGATGGAAATTTTGAATCTAAAATCTAAGAACTGGTGTCAGACACAGCTTTAGTCGTTAACTATTGCTTTATTTAAATTGTCACTAAACTAAGGTGTGTAATGTCTTAAATTTGAAAGTTCGGAGTGGTTTTTGTAATCTTGCTAGTGTATCTGACTTTAGTTATTATTCTTAAATAAAAACATTTTAATAAACAATGGAGACTCATGTGAACCCCAATCCATCTAGTCGTTCCACTTAATTTCCCCTTTTCCTGCTGGATGTTTGGTTGGTAACAGGCAATGGTTATTTTCCTGGAAGTAAAGGGGGAAGGTGTCATACTGTCATTCACCACGAGGTGTGTGTTTGCAGGTACCCACTGAGGAACATGGGGTCCCACAACTGTCCCAGTTTGTCCTCATTGAAAAATCAACAGTTTATCTACGAATTAAAAGTTTGTCAGCTTCCATGTAAGGGCGGTGTGCCCAACTTGTGGACGACCCCTTGGTGATTAGTACCAACTTCACCATGGAGGTACATGTTGCACTAGCTGCCTGAGCTCTGGCCATGACAATCTTGTGTCAGAATGTAGTGTGTTTAGAAAGTAGTCAGCCCCATCATAAGCAAATACATATAATTCAGGCACAATTGATCCATTGGGATAATCACTTGTGCGGTATTGCACAATGTAATCTCTATTCTGAGCATATTACATTAGCTCTGCAGTTACAGGGACAGCTGCCTTTATTTAGACAAATTAGGAGCAATAGGTGGTGAACAAGATTCTCCCACCGACATATAACTGCTGGAAGTAGTAGGAATGCTACGGACACCTATAAGGACCTCAGGAGAACTAATTTGGGAAATTACCATACCAAATAATGTTACTGCTGCAAGCTATAATGGAACTTTCAATGTAGAATTTAAAGACAGGTAAAATCCATCATATGGATCATGATCAAATTAATGTTTCATGCTGACACTTTGGCCATCACTGAATGTTGTTGTTCAGATGCTGTACCCCCTGTGTTAAGCCATGTTTTCAATCGAATTTTACATGAAAGTGCAACATCAAGGGAGTTGTAAAAATCAATTATTGGCCTGAAATTGTCACCTCATATTAAGAGGCTACTCAGGCATAAACATTTTTGACTATTGCAGTTTCCTCATGAACCTTTTCTTAGGTTCATAGATGAATGCATATGACTATTCCATACCTGGAATTGCAAGTCACAGAGATACAAATACTCAATAATATATTACAGAAAATGTGGCCACAGGACTGTTCATGGATTACCTTCGCTAATAAATGCACATCTTTTACTGAATTAGAGGCTTTGGTGTCTGCTATTGAAGTCTGAGTTTTGCAGACCAGCAGTGATGGGGGTTTAAGTGCCATTATCAGGATGGGGATTGAGATTCCAAGTAATTTAAAAGGGGACCACCCATAAGGAAAAAGTGTAGGATGTGTTTCCAGTGTAACAAAGATTGGCATTTTGTATGGCGATGTCTGGTAACATGGAAGGAGAATCAAACAGCCGACATCACACAGAATGGAAGAGGCACGGTAGTGTTCTACTGCCTAAGGGCTGGATCTGTGCCAAGTCCGAGGTACGGGAACCCCTGCCTTATTTTTGGGTACAACTTAACCAGGAACGAATGTGCACCCCCCTCAACTCTGGTAGTTCAGTTTCTCGTTTAGATTATCTGTGGCATTTGAAGTTCCGTCATACCTGTCAATTGCCTTGTTTGCATCCGTCCTCCCAATGTTGAGCTCTCACTGGGCACATGTTGCCTCTGGTTGGCAAAACTGAGTATTGGAAAATTTTCTTGGCCTGTGAAGTGGATAGTAAGTAAAAATCTTTCAGTGAACTTAATTTTGCAGTGTGTTTTTGTAAGTGGTAGTGGGTTTGTGCTAGTTTGTCAAGGCAGGGTTGTTTATTTTAAATTTAACCCAGCTGAAACATTCACATTGTGCTCTTGTCAGGTTGCCACAGGAATTCATAGTGTGTTACTGCAATGTTTGCCATTTCAGCTCAGTCACCTTCATCCAGTAGAGGTGATGCTGGTACTGGAAGTTTTTGATCGGTTACCACAGGTGTTAACTAACAGATTGGACATCACTGATAAAATCCAGTACAAGATTTGCCTTACAAATGACATTCCAGAGAGGTTTTCTCCATCCCTCAACTTCAGCCTATGCTTCTACCATATTCTCAGTATCTATGGGCAGCAGTGGGGTGTTTCATCCTGTTGTGGGTTATTGTGCAGTTAATGAGAACGCAGTTTTGGAATCTGTGCCACTTCCCGATCTGCATAATCGTTTACTTGCTTCAGTCAGGCTCAGTATTTTGCTGTCCTGGATCTCAATCTCGCATATTATCAGATCATGTTAACAGAGGATTTCAAGTATATTACTGCCTGCTGTACAGATTGGAAACTCCACAATTTTAACAGGGTGCCCTTTGGTTTTCCAACGGGAGTTACCATTATGTCTTGCCTTCTAGATTGTGTTTTTGGTGATTTCACATTCAAGTGTGTCTCTAATTACCTAGATGGCATGGTTGTTCACAGTTCTAGTGTCTGAAAACCTGCAACATCTTGAGGCAGTTCTGGTTTACCAGAGGGAGGTGGGACTTACTGTGAAGCCATCTAAAATGACACTGGCACATAGGTTTCATCCTTGGGACATCTTAGTTTCACTGATTGGATTGAAATTGACCAGGAGCATACTAGTGATTTGCGAAAATTTCCAGCTCCTAGAAATAAGAAAGCTGTGGCACAGTTCATAGGCATGACAAATTTTTTCGAAAGTCTGTGCCGAATTTTATTAAATTAGTGGGGTGCCTTAACGATTTAAGAAATTTCACATGGGATGAAAGTCATCCAGAATCTTCTGAAGCCATTAAGGTGGTGCTTAGTAACCCACTAGTATTAGACATACCAAATTTTGAGGTCATGTTCTTCTTGCAGACAGACACCTAATTCTTCTGGAGTAGAAAGTGGTAGCTGTCCTCCTACAGCAACAGAATGGCAGGGGAGGTGTTGCATGTTGATGCCCTATAGCAATGCACCTTGGGAACTTTCACCTGCAGAGATGAAATATTCTATGTACGAATGGGAAGCCTTGGCGGTTATGTTGGCCCTTAAGAAATTCAGATTTTATTTTGAACACCAGGAATTTTGTTTAGAGACTGGCAATCAAGCTCTTAGTTAGGTTTTGGCTCATTATTTCCATAATACCCTCTTAGGCATTTATAAAACTGTTGTCAAGATCAGACGACACATCACCTGGTCCTCCCTGTATAAGCAAGCCTGGAGGTTGGTGGGGTCAAGATCACTCAACATGTCACCTGGTCCTCCCTGAATAAGGCTGTCCAGAGGTTGGTGGAGGAGTGTGAGAGCCGTAAGGGAGCTGAGCCGAACTTGAATTCCCTCAAGTGGCTTTTAGAGCCTACCTGTTAGGAATGCCTGATGGATTAACTTTGTATGGATTATATAGGTCTACTTCATCAAGTGTGTGTGTGTATTAGGCACCTACTAGTTATCATGGATGACTTTTCTCGTTTTTTTGACACATTCCGAGCAGAGAAATGACATTCCTGGCAGCTGGCCAGCATTTGTTATGAATTTTTTCTGTTTCCAGGCCACCAAGGATGCTTGATAGCTTCTGTTTTCCAGCTATTTGTGAGGTTCTGCTTTGACAATGGAATTAAAGATGTGACCACAAATCCTTTTACCAGCATACTTTGCTGACCAGGTGAACTGCAAGTTGAAGGCTGTGCTTATCTTTCACAACAAGGCTCAGACAAAGTGGCTCAATTTTATCTTTAACACTGCACAACCCAAGTCCCTGGAGGCTGCTCCAGTATCCGTCATGTTAGCACATCCAGTCAATTTTCCTCTTGTCAACCTGTAGTCAATCAATGATTTGCTTCAAGAACAAGTCACCCTAGCAGTAACACAGCACAACTGGAGCCAGGCTACACATAATACCAAAATTGCCTGTCACAGGTTATCCATCTGTTAGTAAGGGGCTAAACGGTTCATTGGAAAGGCTGGGGACACAGTGTTAGTCCGAAACCCTAATATTGCTGAAAAGAGGGAGTTAGGGTTCGATAGCAAGCTAGCTCCTCAATTGTTGGGACCCTGTTAGATTGTCAGGGTGGTGAGTTTGGCAAACCTCCTGGTTCTGAATTTATGGACGAGTAAAGCCTCACACATGCACATTACTCATATCAAGGAGAGGCATATGTAAAGGGCTCCTTAATGGTGGGGACGGGGGATTTTGGTTTGGTGGAGGAGGCTGAACCACGGTGGGCTCCCTCTTCGAATTCTCACAGCTCAGAGCTCGTGGCACCAGTGGGCATTGTGGAGCAACAGTGGGTGTAGAGGAACAGCAGTGGATCTCACGGGCAGTCGGTGTCTTAAAGCTGGACTGGAGGGTGAGTCATGCAGGGCTCGTGGGCAGCATGTACTGTTTAGCTTAACTTTATGTGGCAGTATCATTATACCATCACAATCATTACAATAATACAACCTTCTTTCAATAATGGTAACTGCCATAGGCTGATCAGCCCAAGATTATCATCACTCATCTAAAAGCTGGTATGTACACCTCTGGCACAGACAACAGTAGGGAGACATAGTGGCACAGAAGCAATGAGGCCTTCATAGATCACTGGAGGAAGTTGGAACCATATCTATACAATCAGGCCACTTCATTCCCATAAATTCTGGAAGGGGGGATGATCTCTGACGTTATGTTAAATCACATCCCAGATCTGTTCAACCAGGTTCAGGGCTGGCGAGTTGGGTGGCCAACACATCAATTGCAACTCACCACTGTGTTCCTGAAACCACTCAATCACACTCCTGGCCTTGTGAAATGGTGCATTGTTTTCATGAAAAATGTCACACTCAATGCAAATACTTTCAGAAAAGACTTCCTGACACTTAAACGTTTACTCAATGGGAAACATGATCATCACGAAGGAGTGGACCTAACATGAACCATGGACCGTGGCACTGGTAGCGAGGCTTGCGTGCCTCAGCAATACAGATAGTCGTTCCGTAGGTGCAACCCCAACGGAGGGGTATCTGTTGTGGGGCCAGACAAACATGTGGTCCCTTAAGAGGGGCAGCAGTCTTTTCAGTAGTTGCAGGGGCGACAGTCAGGATGAATGACTGATCTGGTCTTGTAACATTAACCAAAACAGCCTTGCTGTGCTGGTGCTGTAAACGGATGAAAGCAAGGGGAAACTATAGTCGTAATTTTTCACGAGGGGATGCAACTTTACTGTCCATTAAATGATGATGGTGTCCTCTTGGGTAAAATATTCCGGAAGTCAAATAGTCCCCCATTCAGATCTCCAGGATGACATCGTTATCAGGGGACAGAAAACTTATGTTCTACAAATTGGAACATGGAATGTCAGACCCTTTAATCAGGCAGGCAGGTTAGAAAATTTAAAAAGGGAAATGGATAGGGTAAAGATAAATATGGTGGGAATTGGTTAAGTTTGATGGCATGAGGAATAAGACTTCTGGTCAGATGAACACAGGATTATAAATACAAAATCATATAGGGGTAATGGAGGAGTAGGTTTAAAAATGAATAAAAAACAGGAGTGTGGGTAAGCTACTATGAACAGCATAGTGAATGCAGTATTGTAGCCAAGATAGACACAAAGCCCACACTTACCACAGTAGTACAAGTTCATATGCCAACTAGGTCCCCAGATGATGAAGAGATTAAAGAAATGTATGATGAGATGAAAGAAATTATTCAGATAACGAAGGGAGACGAAAATTTAATAGACATAGGGGATTGGAATTCAATAGTAGGAAAAGGAAGAGAAGGAAAAGGAGGAGGTGAATATGGAATGTGGGTAAGGAATGAAAGAGGAAGCAGTCTGGTAGAATTTTGCATAGAGCACAACTTCATCATACACTATGTGCTGAAAAGCTTTGGGCCACTCCCAAAAACTTACTTTTTCATATTTGGTGCATTGTGCTGCCACCTACTCCATATCAGAGACCTCAGTAGTCATTATACATCGTGAGAGAGCAAAATGGGGCGCTCCGCGGAGCTCATTGACTTTGAATGTGGTCAGGTGATAGGGTGTCATTGGTGTCACCTGTCTGTATGCGAGCTTTCCACGCTCCTGAACATTCCTACGTCCACTGTTTCTGATGAGATAGTGAAGTGGAAGCATAAAGGGACACATGCAGCATAAAAGCATACAGGTCAATCTTGTCTGCTGACTGAAAGATACCGCCGACATTTGGAGAAGGTTGCAATGTGTAATAAGCAGATATCTATCCAGACCTGAAAGAACTGCAAAAAGGTAGGAATTGTAAGAGATGGGATCTGGATAAAGTGAAAGGATCAGAGATTGTAGAGTTTCAGAAAGCACTAGGGAACCATTGACAAGGACATGGGTAAGAGATACAGCAGAAGAGGAAGGGTAGCTTTGAGAGATATCTAGTGAAAGTAGCAGAGGATCAAGTAGGTAAAAAGATGAGGCTAGTAGAAATCCTTGGGTAACAGGAGATACTGAATTTAATAGATGAATGGTGAAAATATAAAAATGCAGTAAATGAAGCAGGCTGAAAGGAATACAAATGTCTCAAAAATGAGATCGACAGGAAATGCAGAATGGCTCAGCAGGGATGGTAACAGGAGAAATTTAAGGATGTAGAGGCATATATGACTAGGGGCAAGACAAACACTGCCTACTGGAATACTGAAGAGACCTACAGAGGGTCTATACAAGGGCGATGCACTTGCGGGCAATATTTTGAAAATGGAAGAGAACGTAGATGAGGATGAAATGGGAGATACGATACTGCGTGAAGAATTTGACAGTACTGAAAGACATAAGTTGAAACAAGGCCCTGGGAGGAGACAACATCCATTAAAACTACTGATAGCCTTGGGACAGCCAGCCTTGAAAAAAACTCTGCCATCTGGTCAGAAAAATGTATGAGACAGGCAAAATACCCCCAAACTTCAAGAAGAATATAATAATTGCAATTCCAAAGAAAGCAAATGTTGACAGGCATGAAAATTACCGATGTATCAGTTTAATAAGTCATGGCTGTAGAATACTAACATGAATTCTGTACAGTCGAATGGAAAAACTGGTAGGTGCTGACCTCAGGGAAGATTAGTTTCGATTCCGTAGAAACGTTGCAACACGTGAGACAATACCGACCCTATGATTTATCTTAGATGATAGATGAAGGAAAGGCAAACCTACATTTCTAGTATTTGTAAACTTAAAGAAGCTTTCGACAATGTTGACTGGCATACTCTCTTTCAATTCTGAAGGTGGCAGTCGTCAAATGCAGGGAGTGAAAGGCTGTTTACAATTTGTACAGAAACCAGATGGCAGTTATAAAAGGGGAGGAGCGAAAGGGAAGCAGTGGTTGGGAAGGGAGTGAGACAGGGTTTTAGCCTATCCCTGGTGTCGCTCAGTCTGCATATTGAGCAAGCAATAAAGGGAACAAATGAAAAATTTTGAGTAGGAATTAAAATCCAGGGAGGAGAAATAAAAACTTTGAGGTTAGTCAATGACATTGTAATTCTGTCAGAGACAGTAAAGGGCCTGGAAGATCAGTTGAACAGAATGGACAGCACATTCAAAGAGGGATATAAGACGAACATCAACAAAAGCAAAACAAGAATAATGGAATGTAGTCGAATTAAATTGGGCGATGATGACAGAATTACTTTATGAAATAAGACAATTAAGGTAATAGATAAGTTTTGCTATTTGGGGGGCAAAATAACTGACAAAGGTTGAAGTAGAGAGAATATAAAATGTAGTCTGGCAGTGCCAAGGACAGCATTTCTGAAGAAGAGAAATTTGTTCACATTGAGTATACATTTAAGTGTCAGGAAGTCTTTTCAGAAAGTATTTGCATTGAGTGTATCCATGTATGGAAGTGAAACATGGACGATAAATAGTTTAGACAAGAAGAGAACAGAAGCTTTCGAAATGTGGTGCTACAGAAGAATGCTGAAGATTAGATGGGTAGATTATGTGACTAATGAGGAGATACTGAATAGAATTGGGGAGAAGAGGAATTTGTGGCACAACTTAACTATAGGGTGGCATACAAAATGTGTTACCAATTGTTTCTTTTACAATTTACACCACACATTAGATACTCCGCTGGGATCTCTACAGCAGTACCAGCAGAGCTTGGAAAAACAAATGAGTTACGAAATGACATGTAATTCATGATACTGCCACTAGGAGACTAGTAACCAGCAATGGCTGACAATGGAAGACTGACAACACAGCAACGATCGGCAATTGTGTTACTTTTTCATGAAACGAAAAGCCTTGTTGTGACTCACAGGCGTTTTCGACAACAGTTTAACACACGATGGGTCCCTTGCAAGAAGACCATTCACGGGTTGTACGATAAATTTGTACAAGAAGGAACAGTATTGGAATCGAAGCTACCTCGGCCTAAGCCTGTTTGTTCGCCAGAGAATATTTATGCAGTACGAGTTGCTGTACAGAGAAATCCCGGGAAATTGTGTAGAAAGGCAGCAGTGCAACTGGGAATACCCAGTCGCTCCATTTAATGCATTCTTAAAAGTGGCCTCCACATGTACCCATACAAGATGACCTGTGCACAGAAGCTCACTGAAGAACACAAGCAGCAGAGACTACTGTTTGCTCAGTGGGTGGAGGATAGGGAAGAAACTCTCAACAACGTTTGGTTTTCAGATGAGGCGCATTTTCATTTAGATGGTGTGGTTAACAAACAAAATGTACACTTTTGGGCCACTGAAAACCCACAAGTGCTTCATGAATGACATTATGCTCCGAGGATTACAGCGTGGGCAGCAATTTCCAGTCACGGACTTACTGGACCCTTTTTCTTTGAAGAAACTGAACAGCGAACTTTATTTGAGCATGCTCCGCAATAGATTCATTCCATGGCTTCTTGCTACTGCCTTGCCCTTCAACACACAGTGTTTCATGCAAGATGGAACAAGGCCACATACTGCAAACACTGTGTTGGAGTTTTTACACAAGCATTTCGACATGCGGATCATTTCACTCAGGTTTCCAGGTTGCTTCAATGATGCACAAAATTGCCCCCCCCAATAGTCCAGACCTCAATCCATGTGACACTTTTCTTTGGGGGTACCTAAAGGGAAAAAAATTCCTGAAATGTCCACATGATTTAATGGAGCTCACAAGACTTATTCTTTAAGCTTTCAGTGAAATTAGGGAAGACATGTACTGTAGGGTACTCACTAACTTCAGCGTTCCTTTGAAGAAAGTTGGGAAACAAAATGGTGGGCATATTGAGCATGTACTGAGTTAGAACAAATGGCTCTTCATTATAGCATATGTTCCTTTCGGATTGTATTGAAATAAAGTTTATATTCAAAAACAAAATGGTAACACATTTCGTGCGACACCCTATAGAAGAAGGGACTGGTTGATAGGACAGGTTCTGAGCCATCAAGGGATCATCGATTTAGTATTGGAGAGGAGGGTGGAGGGTGAAAATCAGAGGGAGACCAATACATGAATACACTAAACAGATTCAGGAGGATGTGCGTTGCAGTAGTTACTCGGGGATGAAGAAGCTTGCACAGGATAGAGTAGCATGGAGAGCTGCATCAATCCAGTCTTGCCACTGAAGAGCACAACAACAACAGAAGGGGTGGATGTGCTTTGCAACCAGTTTACAATACTTCTTTTGTGACACAGTGCCTCACACAAGCTCCACTGGACCCATGGGTGCCCACATAGTTGTTTCCCAGAGTATAATGGAGGCCCCTACAGTACAGGAGTCAAGAGGCTCTTCCCCTTGTGGGTGACGGAAATGCACCCTCCCAAAGGCACGATGAAGGTATCAGGATTCATCAGACCACGCAGTGCTCGGCCATTGTGCCAACATCCAGCGCCAATAGTTACATACCTATTTCAGTTGTTGTCGATGTCATGGCGTGGGTCATCAGCGGCACAGACTCATCATTAGGAGTGTTTGGAGCATTGTGCATTCAGACACAATTGTACTCTGCCCAGCATTAATGTCTGATGTTAGTTACACCACAGTTTGTTGCCTGTCTTGTTTTACCAGTCTGCTTAGCCTATGATGTCTACCATCTGTGATGAGGAGTACTTGCCCAACCCCATAACGTCTGGCCATGGTCTCACCTTTGTTTTGCCATGTGTTGAAGACAACTGCAGTAGTACTACTTCAACACCCGGCAAGCTGTGCAGCTTCCATAACGTTCATACCAAGCCTTCAGGCCATCAAAATCTGCTCTTGGTCAAACTCAGATTGTGCGCATTTCCTATTTTACAACAAGACAAGATGCTCACTGATACTCCATGCAACGCGTGTGTGTCTGACTAGAAGACAAGGTGAGATGCTGTTGCCTGGATGAGTTTATACTGACAGTAGATCAGTGATCATAATGTTTTGGCTGCTGTGTATATGGATTTAGTATTATGACTTCCAAGTGGATGCTGGGCAATGCCAAGGGAACCATTCTGCAACATTTGAGGCAACTGTAAAATGCATCAATTTATTACAAGGGTGTGCCAGAAAATAATGCCTCCAAAATTTTGATTCTGTTCTTAATATCAGTTGTCATGCATATGACACTGGTGATGTTACCACTTTGCTGACAGAGTATGCAGCACCCTCCTGATGAACAGTTCTGAACTGCAGGGTGTGTGTGTGTTATTTAACTGTGTCAGCATGTGAGAAAACCCTCAGACAACAGAGCACCAATTCAAATAGTTCATACACATGTGGAGCACCCTCTCCTTCAGCATGACAATGCCAGACCATACACAACTTTTTTTTTGCACCTGCAACAGTCTGACGCCTTTGATTCATTATTATTGATCATCCTCCATACTGACCCGGTTTGAGCCAATGAATTTTCAACTGTTTGCAAAACTTAAAGAACACCTTCAGGGACTCAACTTTGATAGTGATGAATTAGTGTAAGCGTAGGTGAGGCTGTGGGTCTGCCAACGAAGTCAAGCATTCTACAGTGACGACACCAACAACCTGGTGTCTCACTGGGAGAAAGGTGTTCAGTGCCAAGGTGACTATGTTTGAAATAAATATACAAGGACGAAGAATAAATATGTTAAATATTAAGTTTGTTTTAATTAAAATGCTTCAATAATTTCCGAATAGAAATTTTGTGTCATTACTTTCCAGCATGTGCTCATGCCCAAAATATACACCAATTAAAAATTAACATTTAATTAATTTGGCAAATAAGGTGGCTTTCAACTGATACAATGTTAAGGTCATAGGGAAGTTCAGTTCATCGACTAACACAGCACAAAGAGTATGAGAAGACTTCTTGTAGGTAAAAAGTTACGTTATGGGCACCATTTGGATGTTTTGGTTAACATTAGGCTATGCTACTGATCAATTTGTTACCATATCCTTTACTTGGCTTTCACATTTCTAGACTTTGTCAGCTCACTGCCACACTGCCACTTTTGAACATAGGCTAAGCCTTGAGATGCACTATGAATCAGACTCCCACTACAACTAATGTTACAAGGGGGGAGTGGGTCAAGAACCACATTTTAACCTTGTAGCCTTTGAATAGTTCTCCAGTTTAGGTCCAAAGTCAATGGATCTTCAAACTGCTTTTCATTTACATGATGTGTGTTGTGCATACATATCATCCTGAATGCCAAACCATCTTTACATCAGGGTTCAAAGCCAAAGCCTGAACTGTGTTGGGTCTGACCACTCTTTTACTGTATTTAATAAAATTTAGTATATTTATTTTCCTATCATTTCCTCACAGTGATTGTTTAGGATTACTGTTGTGATAATGCTTGTCAAATGAATTGCAAGCTGTTCACATAGTTTGTATAATATATATTGAAGTACTCACATATATTCAAATGCAAATGCTGCATTAATGCTATCCCAGTACTTCTGCAGTTGCACTCAAGATGTATGTTGAAACAGATTTTTTCAGCACAGATAGTTCACAAGTAGTTTGCGTGATTGTGTCAGTGCGCTCAATTCTCATTTGCAGGATAAAAATACTAGTGGCACCAAGTGAATTTGTTTGCTGCTGATAGGTGAATACCCTACAACTGGTTGCACTACATCAGATTTCAAGTGACATGTATATGTAAGATTATTTACGCCAGTAACTGTATCATTGTGACAGTTTCACAAACAATATGAGTAACAATGTGCAACAAATGCAGAAAGTGGTTATGGACAAACCTGTCAATATTTAATGTGTAGCCCCATGGCTTCATCAAAACTTTGCTGCCAACATACAAATTCATTCTGCCGTGTAACAATTTATGCTTCCATGTGATATTTGTCTGAAATTTAACTTTACTGCTGAGAGTTCTACTTACATATGGTTCACATATTCAAAGTAAACAATTCTCATTCCATACCACGATACACTGCAATAATGCATTAACTGCAGCCATACTATTTATAAATTTAATGGCACTGCTAAGGTTCACTACAGGCATAATCATTCTTAAGTTGCACATTAAGGTTGTCATTCAAAAGAAGTGTATCAGAGCAGAATATACCCACTTTATGGCAACCAGTTTATCAGTATAATTGGGTTGTGCATTAAAAAAGTTTTGCATGTTTACTAAACATTAAATTGAAACTCTTGCTCAATTCTATGTGAGGTTTAATACAAGGCCTATTTCAATGCACTGTGCAAAATGTCATATTTAAGACAGTAAGTTCATCAGTTTAGTAAACCGAATTATTCATGTTTCCAGCTGTATGACATCAATTGTATGTATTCACGCATCACACTGCACACAGAAATTAATGAAACCCTGTTAAGAAATACAAGTAAGCCACTTACTATGAAGTGTAACTCAGTTTGTACTTCATCAGTTTCATCTTTTTTTATCCACTTAGTTGGCTCCTGGTCCATCGCTTCAGTTCTACAGTCTGAAAAGAAAAAGCAATCAGATAAGAAAAGTTTTTGGCCCACTCAGTTTCTGTTTTTACCATGAGGTATAGCTCTAAAGCAGTATTGTCACTCATATATTGCGTGCAGTAAATGGGTGATTACACAGGAAACAGATGCAAAGTGGCTCAGGAAAAGTGTGTTCATTGATATAAACTCATTCATATTTTGCAGGTCATGAAGAGTGAGAACAATCATAAAATAACACGCAATGGAAACTGAGCATTTAAAGTTGCTACTGCTTCTTTGTAACACTGGCTCATGGATACCATCCTGTTGTGACAATTATGGAAGATGTGTAATTTTGTGTGCATGCATTAACTTCAGCATTACAAACAATCACAGCAGTCAATACATTGCAGCGATATTACTTAATAACATCAAATATTTCATTCTATACTTGGTTCATTGTGTTAATTTCAGTGTGATAGGGACATGAAGAAAATCCGGATATACGGATTGTTTATCAGTGAATATGCATTTTCAACGTAGGCATTACCTTGAAACTTACTTCATCTGTATTCATTCACGGATGTATGCTCAATTTACAGGAAGCATCATCATTTTAGAATCTTTACCTGCTATTAAAGGAAACCAATACCTGCACTGTCGACTGCACATTGCAATGCGGAAGTTCTCATTCTTGATTACCATCAAGATTAAACATTGGTAAGCATTTTCTAACAAAACTGATTTACTGAAACGACTTCATACTAACTGTAAATATGATGAATGATCTATTGAGTTCTGATGACATGTAATGCTTTACGTTAGGCAGATTATAGTTAATCTGTACCTTGTATCTCGCCAGTTCGTAAATGATGTTGCAGTACTCTTATACAGAACTCCATTAAAACCCACACACTACAACAAACTGGTATTTACATATGATTACACGAATACTAACGACACGAATAATCAAAGCACAGTGAAAACTAACAAAATGCAACAGAATTGCAGCATTTCCTTTCATGCGAAGATACTCAAACCATGAAATGATGTAGCAACTGCGGGCACTTTAAAAAATGCTTACGTTAGCCCTAAGATCTGGAACCGCTTTATGTCTACATCACATCACAGAAAATTATCATCACAATCATTATTACTGCTAAGTAAGTCAAAATAACCGTACTAACATGGACAACCTTTGAATTTCACTGTCCGCCTTTTCTCGTTAGCCACGAAGTATATGAGGAGATTACTTCGTAGACAAACTGCTCCTGACAGCACGTCACACACTCAACCGTTTCTTTTACGAAGATACACGTAGCGATTTTAACGGTCAGGCCAAAAACAAGCACTAACAACTCAGGTATTTAGTTGTTACGAACATAACCTGAAAAATTACAACATTCACACACCGTCACCAAGCACACTATAGGTGATGTGATCACAATTAAATACAGAATATAATCTCATCCTTATGTACCCATTAAAAATTAAAACATAAAAAAGACAGCAGCCTCAAACAGCAGAGTCATCACAAGATATTCGCGAACTAGTACACTCATCAAACTCAACTGTTACTGTGATAGAAATTAAGTACCATGTTAATTTACTTCCGAAACACATTTCTTCACTTATTCTTGTTTGCAGTTTATAAACGCTTATAAATTACCTGGAGAATATCACACACAAATTTCCACAACACCACGAGGTTGCTGCTGACTACACAGTACTGAGTACACGAAGGGTGACAGTATCGCAGAACCAGCAGACGCATTCGAAACCAGTGTGAATCTCGTCGCTCGTGTGGCCAACAGCAGAATTTTACGTCTTTTTCAGTGAGTCTTACGAGATATGTAATTAACAGTTTTTTTCTGTATTTTCTATAGTATTTGCGTGCATTAGTGTGAAATAGACTTGATAAATTGAAGGTTTCAGTTTTTATTTGCGTTTGAATAGGAAAAGCGAAGGACAGCTTCGCGTGTACGCAAACGTTTGTTTACGTTCTTAAATTACATTGTTAAATGCGCGGGAACATCAATTAAGTACTGCACAATACTCAGTATTTACGTTTATTAGTGTCATTTAGACTCGATACATTGAACATAGCAGTTTTTATACATTTTATTAGGTCATTTTTCGCTTGTACGTGAACGTTTGTTTACATTATAAATACGAGGGTTAATCAGTTTAAGTTAGTGTTGGATGCTTAGTATTCACACTTATTAGTGTCATTTAGGCTCGTTACATTGAAGGTAGCAGTTTTTATACGTTTTATTAGGAAAAGTGATACTGACGGTGAACTCTTAACGCCACTTGCATACGTTTGACTAGCGCAACCTGTGAGCGTTAACAGTTAAGTAGACGTAAAATACGTGGTAAATTAGTGTTACATTAAAATGTCTGAGTAAATCAATGTTACAATAAAACTTCTGAGCCATTCTTACATACGGTTTAGTTAGCAGAAATCTAATACTCTCCTCGCGTCTGCTTATTTTCCTTAGCTTGTTGTGGGCATTAGTGATCGTGTACTGTGAGCCTATGGGTTCCTATAAAGTAGAACTCGTATTTGTGCTTTTCATTCTGAACTCTTATTGTTAGCTAAAGGTTTTGTTTTGTACCTGCATCTGTCAGTGTACAATACTCAGTATTTACGTTTATTTGTGTCATTTCGACTCGATACATTGAATGTAGCCGTTTTTATAGTTTTATTAGGCTATTTTCGCGTGTACGTAAACGTTTGTTCACACTGTAAATGCGAGGGATAACCAGTAGGTGTAGTTTACCGCTGGTTACTGTTTAACATTTATAAATAACATTCACTATATAGCCCCTAGCAGTATACTGTAGGTCACTGTTTTTTTCCTGTAGTATCCACTTGATAGCCCTAGCAGCAAAATAAGCACCAGATGTAGCTTCTACCATAAATATTTATTGTTTTTCATTGTTGAGTGTCCTTTCTGCCACCTAGAGTGTAGTTGTTAACCTAGTGTGGCAGTAGGTTTCCTTAAGTTTCTTATAGTAAATCACATATTAGCTAGATGGATAGAGACTGTGTCTGTTGTGTGCGGATGCAGGAGTAGTTAGCCACAGTCCAAATGCAGCTGGAAGCTTTGTTGGCCACAGTCAACTGGCTCCAGAGTGCCACCTTGAGGTGTGGTGAGGATGGGGTACCTGGGGCAGCCTTTTCTGTACTAGATGTGCGGGCAGGGGGGCGGGGGAGAGATGTCACAGCTCTCTGTCACTGAGCCGACCTACACTAGTAACATAAAACTGTTTATTTGCTGCCATTAATCGTCACTGAGGAAAGAAGTCAACAAACCTAACTCAAAAACTTCATAAAAAGACTGAAAGCATTACAAAAACACACACATGGAAAAATATCCTAAATGTAAAACCAAAATGAACTCCCAACACTGAAAAGATAGTCAACAAAAATGTAATAAAGGAGAAATTTTTAAAAAGAAAATCTGAAACTAAATATAATGTGTGATTTCTTATTAATGTGCTCTATTTGTATGTATACAGTCAATTGAATAAAGTTGAAAAAAGGTTCAAGTCATGGCTGTGATACAAATTTTAATTAATTTCTTCAGCTTCTACAATTATTAAAGGTAAAGCGGAGACTCATACACCTCAAGGAAACTTTAAAACCATCAGTTCATGAAATGAAAGAAAATGATCTGTTTTATGCCCAATTGTGCAATAAAATCTTCAAAGAAATGTAAATCCAAGTGTATGAAATATCTTTATTGATTTATGAATATTTCAATACCATAAACAGAGGATCATTTATAATTTTTGTCTGTCTGATGCAGTGTATGCGGTACTTTCACTCCTGTGCACTTCACACGTGTAAAAGAGACATCAAGGGACTCCAAACCTCCTGTTTGTGTATTAGTCAGTACAGTATCTTCTCTGAAAAATAACATGAAGAATGACAGAGAGCTTGGATCATTCCCTGGCTGATTGCTGTGTCCTAAGGACAAGTCTTCAAATGCGTGATTAAGTGGACTAAAATTATTTTTTTTCTAGTCAAATTTGTCACCACCCTTTCTTCCTCGGACAGACTATCAATTACATCTTGTTGACACAAGACTACATGTTACACTTGTTGAGGTACATGACTTCAAGACTGTCATGGTCAGAATCTGTGGAGGAGTTACCACTTGTATCAACATCGAATAATTCATCCCCACTGTCATGCTTCATATCTTCATAATTTCTTCCTCAATAGAAAGGAACAACAACAACAACATATTCAATAGAAGGGCTGAAGATAAAAACATTTGGATCAACAGAGGCGTCCAATCCCACCCGTCGGCTTTGATCCGTGACGTAAGCATGTTGTGGTGTGTGACGTCATGACGGTGCGGAGTTTAGTTTATGAGTGTGTTGTGTTTGTAGCTGTCGTCTTGTTGCAGTTGGAGGTGTCCTCAAATGGTGTGTGTATGGTCCGTGTATTATGTGGTGTATTGGGTTCATTTGGTTATCACTGCTTGAAGTGTGCATTTATCGGTCATGACTGTTATAGAAGAACAGAAATTGGTTTCACTGAGTTAAGAATCAAGTTTGTGTTGTGTTTATGTTATTGTGGTGTCATTTGCTGTTTGTTGAGTGGTAAGTCATTTAATTTAATTTGTAGCTTCTTTTGTTTGGTATGGATATGTCTTCTAAGTTTAATTGGATTAAGGTTGAGGGAGGGGGGGGGGCTGGTTTGTTTTGGATGTGTTTTTGTTTGTTTGTTTGGTGGAGGTGGGGGGATTGGGGTTGCTGACCTAGTATGTAGTGCTGGAACTTTTTTGTGGTAAGTAGCCATTTTTTTGGATCTATTGTTTGCATGTTATGATGATTGGTGGGGTATTTGTGTGTTGTTGGGTCAGTTTTATTTACTGCATGTGTTGGTGGTTGGTGTTTTGTTATCAGCACTTGTGGTTGATTTATGTATCTTAGGGGAAGTACTTTATTTCAATTTTTTTGGTATTGTCAGTTGTATTTGAGTCAAGGGAAGTGTCCAATTCCAATGACTCGTCGTAGCTACGTGTTTTGGTATTGTGAGCTGCTGTTGACCTATATAGGTCAAGTGAAGTGTCCGATTCCCGTTTTTGATGGTATGTGTAGTCGCAGTGTTGCAATTTTTCTAGATATCAGTTTTTCTTTTGTGGTATCGGTAATTGTGGTTGAGCTATGTAGATGAAGGGAAGTGACAGATTCCCGTGAATATTGTGAATGTAGTGGAATTGGGGAAATTTTGATTGGTTTTATGTTGTCGTGTGTGTGTGTGTGTGTGTGTGTGTGTGTGTGTGTGTGTGTGTGTTTAGTTTGTCCCCACCCAAAAACCCCCAATTTCCCGCACTGGTCCCGTGAGTTTGATTATATTTATGGATTTTGTAATCGTGTTTACATAATGACCTCATAGGCGCCATATTGGAGACATTGCGAATGGTCGTGTCCGCCATATTGGTGACGTCATTGGTCAAAGCATACGGGTGGAATCGGACATTTATGTAATCCCAAACATTGATGAACAGTAAGATGAAGTAAAATTGAATGCAGTGAAATAATATCGTAGTAGACACAGTACTACTACTACTACCACCACCAACTTAGTAGCCAGAACTGTGAGAAACTGCTAAAAAATAGGTTCAAAGCTCTATTGTGCAGTTAAATTCATGAACAGTACACAGCTGCCTGTGAAGTTGCACATTTATACTTGTCATTAGTGGTCAGGGGGCAGCAGGATGGCTTAAGTTAACTCATCAATAGCGCTCAAGGAAAACCCACAAGCTGTGCTTAAACTCGTCAAAAGTACCTGGTGACCGGCAGAACATGAAGACAGTACTCAACAACAATAGTTAAAGGACTAAGGACAGATGAGACAGTGGTTGGCCAAGAAATTTATTTGGAGGGTAGGCCCTGAAATTGTCATTTTGTATATATCTCAGTTGGTCAGTTTCATACTGCATCATGCCCAAAAACAAGTGTGTCCATTCATAGTAGTGAATCATATTAAAAAAAAACTGTGTTATTAAAAACCAAGTTAAGGAAAAACTGTAGTGTCCTACGATTTCGAACCGAGCATCACAAGAAGTGAACCAAGTATGCCATATCCCTGGACAATAAGAATAACAATAAAGATGATGATGATGATGATGTAGTATTCCACATTAATATTAAAGGAAATAATTTTCAACAGACAAAACATCATGCTGCGTTAACTGAAGCCTGTGTCATTTGAAGGAATTAATTAATGCATTGTATATGTGCTATGCCAATCAACGATATCAATTCATTTTGAAATGTGAATTGACCACCTAGTATCTGTTAATGAGCAACTTAGGTGGCAACCACTGATCAATGCAACTAGCTGATAGTAATAATTTGAATCTAAGCTTGCTTGCTAAAGAGACTTGATTTTGTAACCCCAAATACAGACTCACATAAGTGCCAAGAGCAGACATTATCAACAAATATTGACTGCAATATCAGACAGTTCTGTGTCGCCTCGCTTTCATGCTAATGGAGGACATTTTGAACATTTCCTGTAACACAGTGTTTGAAGTCACGCTGGTACATTCTGTTGCTGTGTGTTCCATTCCATGATTAATGTGATTTGAAGAGAAATAATAATATGAGCTCTAACATGGAAATTAAGCGTTTCCGGACACATGTCCACATAACATATTTTCTTCCTTTGTGTGTGAGGAATATTTCCTGAAAGTTTGGCCGTACCTTTTTGTAACACCCTGTATAATAACCATTTTGATTTTTCCAGCATAATTATTCATAGTTTTCTTATCAGGTTGCCTACTAGACTGAAAAACCATCATGACAATGTATCTAATTGACTGCCATTTCATATGAGATGCTATTTCTCAATAATGACATGCCTCGCTACTTCATTTTCATCACTGGCACCACAGCACGCACACAATGCATTAGGGGCAGCATTGATGTGCCTGGTACATATGTCACTCCATATTTTGATCTACATAATATTGCTATCTCCAAAAAACAGTATCAATCAATAGCTCACAGAGTAAATTTTATACATGAGATATTTCATCTACCTTTTTTCAATTACTGTAGAAGTAACATGGGGTCAAATTTCTGACACTACTCTGTTTGTTTTAGTGTAACTCAAACCATGTACACACAATATGAATCATTCTGTATAGAAAGTGAACATTTCAGAAGTAATTTTCTGTTAATCAGTAATGTAACAAAACAAATCTGTAAGCATGTAAGACTCTGAAACCCTTAACATGGGATTATAAAAGAAAGAAGTTATTTTGAAATAACAAATGAATGGAGAGGTGAAACAATTAGTAATAGGGTAAAAGGAACTACTACTATCAATAAGTAAGATATTGTAACAGACTACTGCACACAATGAAGTAGAGGAGTATATATGTAAAATAAGTTACAAATGTAAGACAGGACACAAGATAAGATAAAAAATACAACATTATAACAAGGTTTATGGTACATTAATAAATAATCTAGAGAAAATTTATAACTGGTAGAAAATAAACTTTTTCTCGCTTGCATTGAAATTTCAACACAAAACTTTCCAAGAAGAGACTTAACTCTGTCAAAATTTTAGGTCTGGTACTAATTTTATATTAACCACAACAGAGCAGAAAGTAAAAAAGAAGTCCATAAATGGAAAAAAAGTCGTTAAGATTTGAGCGTGATGCTATGTCATCGCTAAAAGCATGCACAGTATAAGTGCTATCTTACGTCAATTTCGCCTCAACTTTCCAAAGTATCTAAAGAATCAAGAGTTGTACTCTTATACAGAATGGGTAATGCTGAATATATAAAATTGTACTTAAGAAACTTGGGCAATAGCCTCAGACCACAGGGCACATACAGCTACTTCTGCATTTGATCACTTGGGCCTTAGAAACACAAATGTTTCTACAACTTCTTAAACAGTGACAATAAACTGCAGAACTCTGGGATCACGATCTAGGTTAGTGGAGTTGCAAGAGGAGTTAATTAAGACCAAATAATATGTAGAAAGGTTATCAGAAGCGTTGAAAAAAATCCAGACCAAATGGAATTAAAATCAGGCCGTATGTTTTATTACAGATGAAAAGAGTGGAAGTAAATACAAGTGTAGCCTTTGTAGCAAATAAGAAAATTAAAAATACTACAGGTATTAAAGGAAACTCAAATATTATATTAAAACTGGTTTTAAAAATAAAAAAGAGATATACTGTGGCAATCGCTTGAACCTATGGACCAACACTCAGATGCTGTTGAGGTATAACACCTCTACAAATATTTACAGTTATTTCAAGCAGAATGACCTCCTCCAAACCAACAAGCATGAATTCTGAAAACCTCCATCACACAACACCCCCTATACTTTTTTTGTATTTATTTATTTGTTTTACTCCACATACCATCCTCAAAGACAAAGATTGAGGGAATAAGGTAGATGGAATATTTCCTGATTTATAAAAACAATTCGACTTAATACTGCACTAATGTTTATTATCAAAAGTATGGTGATATGGGTATCAGACAACATATGTGACTGGGTTGATGTTTTCTATGTAAACAGGGTGCAGCATAATCCCTAGACTGTAAATTGATGGGGTAACAGAATGTAAATTATACCAAAATCTGTTTTAAACATTTCTGAGATTTGCTGGATCCACTACAGTAGATGCTATATATCTTTATACTTGGTCAAGCGATCAAACTGAGCTATAATCTTCTGATTTGTAATTCAACGTTGACAGGCAATGTGAAATACAGCATCTATAATGGTCTAGTGCAGGGTCATGTAAATTTCTTAGTTCTGCCCAATTTCATGGCAGTTTGTCATAACATCCCATGATCTCGTAATGGGTATATCAGCATCCTAGCATCCTTTCAACTATGGAGCTGTCTCCATGTTCAGCTGCATTGTTCTGCTGAACAATCTGTAATGGTCTAGTGCATGGTCATGTAAATTTCTTCGTTCTGCCCAATTTCATGGCAGTTTGTCATAACATCCCATGATCTCCAAATGGGTATATCAGCATCCTACCATACTTTCAACTATGGAGCTGTCTCCATGTTCAGCTGCACTGTTCTGCTGAATTCTCTTCAAAATAAATGTTAATCTTTTAGCCATGTACTTCACTTTGCTGGAATTCATTTCAGGTGACAGCTTACAAGTCTTGAAACATGAATGGATTTTTTGGTGATAAACAACCTCAAAGGGAATCAACACTGTGGTTTCATGTATCCTGGTGTTGTATGACGAAATCACATATGGTAATAGACAATCCCAGTCTGAGGGGAAGCTAATCATGTTATAAGATAAGATTCTAGGTACTGTTTTATGAATGTGTTCAACCCTGCCATTACTCTTAGAATGAAATGACGTAGCTCTGAACTTCTTTATTTTAAACAGTCAAGATAACTGTATGATAAGATTGGCCATAACGTTTGTCCCTCAGTCTGCTATAATGGCCTCTGGACTTCTAGATTGTAGTGCAAAATAAGTTACCAGTGCTCTCACAACCATCTCAGCGGCCATGTCTGCAGTGGGTCACACAATAAGATGATGAGAGAAACGGTCAGCGACAGATAAAATGTATGTTACTTTTTACTGTTAAGGCAAATGGTCCAGCAATATAGAGTGCTAAGACTTTGAAAGGTCCAGCTACCTCAGATATAGTTTGAAGAGGTACATTTTGTTTTTGTTCTTGGACTCTCTGCAAAATGACAATTTTGAACATAATATCCTAATTTATGTGTGGCACTTTCCCCATTACGATGTGTCTGAATACACTCATGACTTTGTCGCAGTATATACTTGCCAGTAGTCTCGGGATTCTTGTGCCTTCTTTAATTCCTCAGTAAGCACATCATCTACTTGCAGGATCTTAATTTTTGTACTCAAGGCACCTGGATTCTGATTTAACTTTCCAGGCTTAAGTCTGGTTATGTAGTCATATTCACAGAGTTTTAAGGCCAGTCTAACAAGTCCACTGCTGGGATCCTTTAAACTCAAAAGGCACTGTAAAGCAACACGATCTGCAATTACTGTGAACTGTCATGCCTATAGGTAACACTGACAGTAATGGGTGCCAAAAACAAGAATCAGAAGTTCATTTTGTGTGGTGGTGTAATTTTGCACAGCTGCTACAGCTGACGTGAAGCATAACCAATTGGTTTTCCTTCACCATTTTGTATCTGACTCAAAATACAACCAGCTGAGACATTGCTAGCATCACACAACAAGATTAAAGGTAGAGCAAAATGCCGATAACCCAAGACAGGTGCACTTGTTAAGAATGTCTTTCAGTTTTAACATGGCCCTCCTACTATCCATTGTCCAGACAGGAGCAACTCCCTTCGTTAGTAATTTTGCAAGCCATTTTGTGGTGACCAGATAGTTCTCCACAAAATGGCGATAGTAATTTATTAACCTGAGAAATCAGTTGCAATTCTTTAATGTTCCTCGATGCTGGAAAATCATTCACTGCATTTTTCAATTGTGGTTCTGGTCTTAACCATATGCTAAAATTATATGGCCTGAATAGTGCAATCATGATAGTGCAAAATCGCAGTTTTTGAATTTCAAAATTAGATTAGCATCACTAAAATGGGTTAGTATGTTTTTTAGTTACTTTGCATGTTCTCTCACTGAATTTGAAAAGACAACTGTGTTATCCAGGTATACTAGTCACATGGTTGGCTTTAAACCTCCTAAAAGTAAATCAGCAAAATGTTAAAATGTTGTGGAGGGGGAGAGGCGGGTGTTTGGGGGGGAGGGGGGGGGGAAGGGCTTTCTTTGATATTCATAATGCCCACAGGGTACAACAAAAGCTGTCTTTTTCTCCATCTTTAATAGCTACATGAATCTGATAGTAGCTGGAGCATGGTGAAGAATTTGCATTTGACAAGATGATTGAAAATATCATCAATCCTTGCAAAAAATGCTGCAAGCTTTTCCTCTGTAACTGGTTTTGTTGGGTATTACCACTGTAACGAGCGTACATAAACAAGGTGTATACGACCCGGGACAACCGTTTTTTTTTTTAGAATTCTAGGTATTTTTGATTGTTTTCAGTTAATTTTTTGTAATTTTGGCTGGTAAGAACCGATACTCTAACAAAGGATATTACTGTACCCCACTACTGCAGAATAATACTTCGACAATAAAAGATAAACGAGAGAAAAAGAACGAAAATTACTTAAATTGCAAAGGAAATGCGCCATATACAACGACGACACACAGTGCTCGTGCAAGTGTCTGCCAAATGCAAAATGTGTCAAAGGCTCTAGGAAGACTATGCAATGCTTCATAACAACAAATTGCCTCCGATGAGCGTGAAGTCACAACTGTTTACATTAGATTTGTTGTAGCAGTTACAAGCGGGCTCATGCGCATTCGCAGTTGAGTTGCTTTTGAGTAGTAGATTCTCTTAATTCTGGCTACAGGAATGTGGATGTTGGCTGTGCAAGCAGTCGCATCAAGCAGCTAGATGTTACTGGGAAAAGGTGGCGCCAAATTCATATTCTTGAGGAAAAAAACTTGTATCACAAAGTGCCTAGCATGCAGCGCATGTTTGTCTATTGATTATTCATATGATTTTGAAACGCATCCCTATTGGATTTTGAACATTTTTGAACCCATTTTAAGTTGATTTCTGACTGAATCATAAGTAGATTTTTGAATGCATGCATAGTGTATGTGATGTCTCATCGCATCTAGAAATAAACTTCCCGTAGATGGGACAGGGCTATACGATCTGAGCGGACTAAAGCCAAACGGATGAATGCCAATTGCTGTCTGATTATGTGGTTGATTGGATTTGTGAAAGATCAGTGTTGTTATAATTACTAGCGAAATCCATAGATTCAGACTACCAGAGTGGAAATAAACAACTGTCAGGAATAACAGGTGAGAAAGATTATGTATTATCTTCTCTGTGTATCAAAGGAAATGAAATTTTGACAGAAAATTTTTGGCCATATCGCTACACTAGTAAGGACCAGTAGCACAGTTATCGTCTAGCAGCCACTTAAGTTCCATTGTGGAAGTAACATGGAAAACGTGTTGCACAAAAACGTAAAACGCCTAACCGGAAAATAATTGCGGGATAACCTAACGTGTGATTCTGGCAGGGTTAGTGAAGCTAATCAGCGAACAAATTTTGACAATGGCACAAATAGCTACAGAATTGGTGATGACAAGATTGTTTGTGGAACGAGGAAGGAGAAGAAACGGGGACAAATTATGGGAGAATAAGACAATCCCAAATTTATATAAAAATTTCGTAATACTACTTTTCGGTCTCATGCTTGAGAAACTGGTGCATATGAATGAAAGTGAAACTATTTCCTAACATTAAGTTTTTTTGTTTGTAGTAGGCCTAATAGGCATTTGATATTGGTACTTTGTGAATTATATTCTGTAGTGTTATAAAAATGGCCATTGGTGCCAAAACAGTCTTGTTTATTTGGTGTGTGTTACAAAACTGCTGACATATTAGAAAGGCCTATTATGTTTTATCTAGCAGACAGCGACAAACCATACCAGTCTTGGGTATTATTTCTGTTAACAGCTTTTTCAGTTGTAGATAATGACATTTTGATTTTTCATGTAGCAAAACGTTTCACGAACTTTGATGAGGTAATACCGTAGATCCTTTCCCAGAAAGGAAAGCACACCATGTAAAGCTGTAGTGAGATTAGAGAGAAAAAAATGCTAGGAGCTAAGGGTTGAAGAAATGCATAATTTCTTGATTATCTCTTGTCTTTATTGGTTTTATGTATCCTATATTTAATTTTATGTCACACAAAACAGCAAGTTATTAGCCAATAGGCAATAAAGAGTTCAGATTTTCTGAAGAGTTCTTGTTCTCCTGATTACAAAAAATCCCATCCGCTATTAATTGTGAGATTTTGTTTTTTGAAAAGGGGCAGGCTGTCGAACTGGTTGACTGGGAACAGGTGAGGCCCCACAGGACATTTCAATTTCCACTGTCCTGAATATAGTTTGATGGCATCCATTACAAAATATACACGTTTCAATTCCACAGAGCGAAATACAGTGATATGCGTTAGAAGAATGATTTGTCAAGAGGCATGGCACTGCACTTTGGCGTACTTAAGACCAAATAATATGTCTTACATTTCCTCGAACACATATGTTTTATGCTTCAGACTTTTCAGAAAGATGTGCGCTACAAGATGAACATATTTTTGAAAATTCGATTTTTTTAGTATTGATCCGGTGCGCAAATATCGTAGATCTGGGACTGATGCGCAGAGCAGTCAGAGTAGAGTTGTAGTAGGTAGTCTCCACGTGATCCGTGTCAACATTTAGTGATTTTGCTGTATCGCCTTCATGTACTCTCACGTCAAATCAAAACAAAACGGATGTCTGTGGCCGGGAGCTATCAAGTGAATTAAAATACATTCACATAATTATGGAAGGCTAAAATATGGCATTAGTTTCAGATTTTATTTTATTTCTACCTTTCTGACAGTCAAGCATTAATTGCCTTGTGGAACAATGAAGTTATTTTTGTCTGTTTGCTAAAGAAATTTGGCTTTTATTAATCTTTTCTGCAGTGGCAGTCAATGTATTTGAAACGAAATGTTTAATTCCACAGTGCTGGCTAGTTTCAACTGTTCGCTGCATTTCACGTGCATGTTTTTTTTTATTCCCCTAGCACATATGACATTATGCCATAATTAAGAACCAAATATGGTATAATACAATACTGGTGCTCCAAGAAAATTTACATCGCGAAAGCCACACTGAAAAGCTTAATATCAAGTTGAGGTCTACTTCATTGGAAATCTGGACATACGAGTGTGCACTTTAAATGTGCACACTTTAATATGGTTCACGAAATTCCGATGCTCATGGAGTATCTTCTAATGTCTTGTTTCTTTTATGACATAATGTATGATCTTTCAGTGTTTAACACGTACGCACATACGGGCTTCCTATGTTATGATAGCTGTGTTGCCTGTTATTTGCGCTGTCTGGCAACTGGTGAAACAAACCTATTTCTGACAGGTCACGGGAAAATATTGCGACTAGTGGTTTCAAAAGCATTACTTTCAGAGTAAATATCCTTCTACGTAAGTTGAACTATGTGCAAGAATGTGCCATGAATTTATTAAATTAAAGAGCGTTTGACTCATTTAAAAATCAACTCTTTGATGATGAGTCATTTAGAAGAATTTTGAACCCTGAAGATCAGACATTTATCTCATTATTGTAAATTTTACTGGCACATTTGTGTGATGTATCTCAAAGTGCAACACACACAAAAAAGATCAACATTATATGCGAAAGCTTAACTTCTCTTGCAGCATATTAACCTTAGAGACCAATATTATATGTGACAGCTTTGCTTTTCTTGTAGCAACACCATATATATTAATTTAAATTATTAACTTTCCCTGTTTGTGTGTTCGTGTTACTTAGCAGTGATGTTGCTGCTGGCTGACTACATCACGTGTCCTATGCTCTGAATATCGGCTGGCGAGATCACGTGACATGAGCTATGACTGGCTTACAAAAGCGCATCGCAATCTTGATTTCAGTGATTTGGAAAGTAACATGTGGCATTTGGTGGAATTCCAATGTATACTTTTGTAATACGAAAATACGCAGCATGCATGTTGCTGCACATGAAAGATATTTCCAAATCTTGTCTTTTTCCCTGAGTTTCGTTTTCTATTGTGCCAGGAAATTCTATCCCCATGTATAAAACCATAACCATTCAAAGGATTGATAAGGGAAAATATACTGTCACTTAACATGGAGAAAGCTTGTTTTCACCTGGGAGGAAGTGTATTTTTATCCGTGAAAAATCTGGGAATTTTTTTTCCTTGTCCGCGTATACACCCTGCACAAGAACAAAACATTGTACAGATATCATACGTATGTCACTTTGAAGAGAAATCCTGAAAGTTCTTTTTTCATGTGTACCGTGCAACGGTTCTTTCGCGTTCTCGTCAATACGGTACCAGAACGTTTAAGTTCTACCGCTGTAAAGATGGAAGATCCGCGATTCGGAGTGTTAGAACTGTGTAGTAAGTAGTGACAGGCACACTCCAAACCATCGACTCTCGGAGACTGATTTTAACCGTGTTCAACCTAATGGTAAATTATTGAACTATTTTTCTCTGAATCATACAGTTTGTGGGAAAAGCAGTGAGAATAATTACTTTTCGAAACCTTTTATCAGACAAAGCCTGTTATAACAATAAACTGTTTCACTTAATAAAACGGCCGCCAGCCCAAATCTGGCACAGTGTCCACAAAAAAAGAAGAAGTCAATTTTCGACACTGAATAAATAACTGCTTTCACTTACTATCTAACTGAAACACAACCACTTAATTTCCATTTACTTGGGTCATTTGGCAGTAAGTACTATTAATCCCACTTTCTGTTACTTGTGGAATTTACCACTATACTTCAGTAATTATTTAAAGAAAACACACACATGTTTCAACAAGGATACAAAAAAATCTTAAACTTATAGCTATTATTCATATTACCAAAACTATTATTTAACACGACTAGATTTCATTTCTTTAGGACTTTTATTTGTTAACATTTAACTAACACCAATATTTGTCTGGCTTTCTTTGACATGGAGAAGTAACACGAACAAATACTGTTAAGATTGTTGCAGTTAAACAATTATGTTATCTTACTTTCAAAAATGCTATTGAGAACTTATCCTCATGGTCACGCAAAGCGGTGGTTCTTAAACCGATATGTGCAAACTTTAGTATTTAACAATGATTTTCAGAATTTTCTACCAAAACAATACTATTGCCAGTAATTTACTATTATTCAAGCTTCAATAAAAATCAGAATACTCGGAATAAATTCGTTTAGGTAAGGACCCTACTGAGGTAAATGAAATTGGAAAATTATGGTTAAACACAAAGGTACATTTAACACTTATATTCCACTGATTGAAGAAGGATGGTTCATACTGTGATACACTTCTAAGTAAAGTACTTTGCCTGTTACTGATGTCGAAGGTGGCGTGAGGCGGTGCTGTGTAGTAACATTGCACAGGTACGGCTCTTGATGTACATAGCTCTATCTTCCTCTTGTTGGCGATGATAAAATGGCAAATTTCTGAGCTATTAATTTATTGCTGTACTGCGCCAATCATGTAGAACACGTCTGAGCACGTTCACCACTTGCAGGGCAGCTACCGACTGTGTGTGTCACTTGCGCACCAATTCTCACTCGCATGCCCCACCACCTTTCCCATTCCACCACAGAACGAAGTTCCGTTCTACCTATGATCCCTACACATTTTCATTTTACACTTCTGCTTACAAAAACCCTAAGTATGAACCATCTACAATTGCATGACAGCACATACATACAAAATTGACATAATTAATTACAGTTGTACTTGAAATATTACATAATTATTTACAAAATATGTTTTAATACATTTATTCCACCTACATCAAAGAGGTTATTTTTAACAGATAAACTACACTTAACAAAAGCTTACTCTCGTTATAGTATTTACTTAATTTTTCAAAATTATTACGGAACAAAAAATTTAAAATATACAGATTAATGGCCGTATTATATTTACAGCATTACAACTGCCACAGCGTATTTTGGTAATTTGCCGATAGTTGGTGCTAGTCACAAGCATGGTGAGTTGAGGTATGTTGTAGTTTGACAAATGGGAAAGTGAACAGGCATAAATGTCGAATATGGGATACAAAGCATCCACACAAATGCATGGAATTTGAGCGTGATTCCCCAAAGGTAAATATTTTTTGTGCCTTGTCACGTCGAAAACTGTACAGGCCATTCTTCTTTGTCGAAAGCACTGTCACTGGGTATTCCTACTTGGACATGTTTCAGCAGAATGGGGCTCCACCCCATTTCCATCTTGAAGTTTGTGGGTACCTGAACACGGAGCTACTGCATTGGTGGATTGGCCGTACTACAAAAGGGGACAGCTGTTTCATGAAATGGCCTTCCTGATCACCAGACCTCACTCCATGTGAGTCTTTTCTGTAGGAACACATTAAAGATCTGATGTATGTACCACCTCTACCACGTGATACAGCAGAGGTCCGGGAGAGAATACGGGAAGCGACTGCCACAGTCGACGATGCCATGCTAGGATGGGTATGGAAAGGTATCAATTACCATACTGACATGTGCTGGGTCTCTCGTGGTTCGCATATCAAATGTTTGTAAAAAACAAAAACTTTCACAGTCTCTCTTCAAAGTGCAATATGTATGAGACCTGTACAATGTTTAGTTCTTTTGCAATAAATAATGATTGAAAGTGTTCCCGGACTTTATGTGCACCCTGTATGTGACAACCAGGAACTGAAAGAAGGTTTTATTACTCCAGCTTTTAGTAAATCTGAGGCATTTTTGTCTACTGCAGGCTGCAAGTGATAAGATATGCAATATGGTTTCCAGGCTATTGGCTTGGTATCATATGTAGGAATCTTGTGGTACATTAAGAAGTTTGACAGAAGTTGTTCCTTTTCTTCAGATGAAGTTGCAAAGTCAGCTAGAATGGGGTACAGTTGACAGTGAGTATATCTAACAAACAAAACATTTATTTGTATGCCTGTATTGATGAGGAAGGTAGAAGTTCTGCTGTTCATTTATCTTGCAAACTTACGTTTACCACTTGAGCAATTCCTATCTCTCTTACCGGATTGGCTTTGCAGAAGGGGAGCAAGGAGCAATGGCAGAACTGCTCCCATTCACATTTCGCGTATTCACATTCCTTCGAGCACCTCGTTGACCTACTTGGTTAGCTGACCAGTGCTGTAGAGATGGACAGTTTTCTCTCTCGTGTCTGATTTTTCTAAAACAAGCACATGCTGGTGCCAAACACTAAGGAGTCGTGTAACTTTTTGTCATTTGCAACGAGTGTAGCACACTTCACAACGAATGCACATCAAGTGGGCTTTATCCCGGTGGATGATTAGACGAATTGTTGCACCTCCTTTGTGAGTTGTGTAGCCTATCTTAGTGTACTCGGTGTACTTCACCTTGTCACGTACCTGTGGGGTCAATCCTGCGAATGAGTGAATCTGCAAGCAAGTTTCTGATTTCCTGAGTGGTATCTCATTTCTTCCATTACTTTCTGTTAGTACATGTGTACGACAAGACACAACTCTTATTCGGTCAGAAAATCACTCGAAATCCTCTCCAGAATTTTGTTATTTGATGGAAAAATTGTCCTTATAGTAGCTGACAGTATTTATTTCTGTACATATCTTCAACGCATTCTGCAAGGATGTCAAATGCCTTGGTATTTCTCAGCCCTTCCTTGAATCTACATAAGCGTGAGCCACTCCTTGCAACTTCATGCTGGTACTCCTATGAACTTTTCGTCAGTCGATGGGGACAGTTTCCCTGTATCCATTACATTTTGTACTACTGTGTCAACGTTTACACCTAGTTTAGAACCGCCTATGGGAACACAGAAGTAGGGAAGTTAGGCTAGCTCCAGGCACAGTGCTGTTTCGCAGCATCACATTTACTGATGCCTCACTAAGGTGCCTTTGCAGATCATCATTTTTCACACGGAGTTGCTCCACCCATGTTTGCAATATGTTGGATCCATCTCTAGTTGCCTCTGTGACACGGTTGAGGGAATTGCTTTAAACTACACACACACACACACACACACACACACACACACACACACACACACACACAGCATTGGTTGGTCCAGAGGAATTTCCCCCTACAAGTGAAGCTTGCACATTTAATATGTAGTAATTGGATAGATAAAAAAATCCAGTCACCAAGTGATGGCAGGAGAAAGGTTTTACTTATGCAAGCATTTGAAGCCAGTGGCCCCTCCTTCCAGCATAAAGATTGAACGGGTAGGGAGAGGGGTGAAGGGAAGGGAACTTGAGACGTCTAGGGAAAGGGGTGGGGTTCTGAAAAGTCACCCAGAATGCAAGGTCAGGGGAGACTTAACAGATGGGATGATAAAGGAAAACACCAACCGTTGCTTGGTGAATGGATTTTTTAGCTATACAATTACAGTATATTGTCAGAAATCGATTATTTTGATTGTTACAATTAAATTGTTCATTGACCATTGATTGGGCAGCAATGCAGTGGCGATGCCCGGTGTCGAGGTGGCATCGGGACATCATAATCATGATGTGGCCTCGTGCGACCACGATAGAGGAGGCAGACGAGGTTGAATTTCCTTGCCTAATGGCAGTGATGGTAGCGTGGCATTAGGCCTGGGTAGACTGTGGTGGGCAGCTTGGGCTGACTGTGCTAAGCACTTGTCTGTTGCACCGCAGCATGGAGACGGACTGTCCTGCATGATGGATTCTTACATCTGTTCACGGCTTAGTACTTTGTATGGGGCACCTCAAAGCTGAAAGTGGGTCAAATTTGGCATCTCACTTCAGATGCCAGTTCTTACACCCACTTGGGGGTGTCGTCAGGATTGGATAGTGATGTGGACTTGTAATTAATATACGTAGTCATGTTGGGAAAAGGAAACTGTATCAGTTTATTTGCTCATAGGGATTACATTGTGAGAATTGTCAGGAAGACAACAGAAGGTAGTTCCAGAACCATCTTGGAGCAGAAGGGAAAATGCCAAGGTAAAGAAACTGAGCCATTTAGTGTTTGCTATAGGTGGCGGTTTGGAACATAAGAGAGAGATGTTCTTCAGCTCTGATAGCAGTCAGTGTCTAAAGTCAAGTGATCCTGTGGCAATATTTGGTTGGTAGGTAGGTCTTTACAGTGATGATTTATCCTAGTCCATCATGAACTGGCCCATTGTCGTATCAGCAGCAAGGCGACAGACTGAATGGGAGCCCATTTGTAAAATGAAGTAATAGTAATTTCTTGCTTACGGAGACTGGAGTAGCACCTCGCAAACAAACTACTTTCCAATAACAGTTTTAGCCACGGATGTGACATTTCCTGAGCCTTTTACAGAACTATTGTGTAAAAATGGATGTTTGCGAGACTTTAATATGGTGCATCATTTAAACTATATATTTTCAGAATGAGATATTCACTCTGCAGCGGAGTGTACACTGATATGAAACTTCCTGGCAGATTAAAACTGTGTGCCCGACCGAGACTCGAACTCGGGACCTTTGCCTTTTGCGGGCAAGTGCTAGAGCATGACTCACACCTGGTACTCACAGCTTTACTTCTGCCAGTATCTCGTGGTTAGGTAGCTCAGATGGTAGAGCACTTGCCTGCGAAAGGCAAAGGTCCCGAGTTCGAGTCTCGGTTGGGCACACAGTTTTAATCTGCCAGGAAGTTTCATATCAGTGCACACTCCTCTGCAGAGTGAATATCTCATTCTGGAAACCTTCCCCAGGCTGTGGCTAAGCCATGTCTCCGCAATATCCTTTCCTTCAGGAGTGCTAGTTCTGCAAGGTTCGCATGAGAGCTTCTGTAAAGTATGGAAGGTAGGAGACAAGATACTGGCAGAAGTAAAGCTGTGAGTACCGGGCGTGAGTCATGCTTCGGTAGCTCAGATGGTAGAGCACTTGCCCACGAAAGCCAAAGGTCCCGAGTTCGAGTCTCGGTTGGGCACACAGTTTTAATCTGCCAGGAAGTTTCATATCAGCGCACACTCCACTGCAGAGTGAATATCTCATTCTGGAAACCTCCCCCAGGCTGTGGCTAAGCCATGTCTCCGCAATATCCTTTCTTTCAGGAGTGCTAGTTCTGCAAGGTTCGCATGAGAGCTTCTGTAAAGTTTGGAAGGTAGGAGACGAGATACTGGCAGAAGTAAAGCTGTGAGTACCGGGCGTGAGTCATGCTTCGGTAGCTCAGATGGTAGAGCACTTGCCCGCGAAAGGCAAAGGTCCCAAGTTCGAGTCTCGGTCGGGCACACAGTTTTAATCTGCCAGGAAGTTTCATATCAGCGCACACTCCACTGCAGAGTGAATATCTCATTCTGGAAACCTCCCCCAGGGTGTGGCTAAGCCATGTCTCCGCAATATCCTTTCTTTCAGGAGTGCTAGTTCTGCAAGGTTCGCATGAGAGCTTCTGTAAAGTTTGGAAGGTAGGAGACGAGATACTGGCAGAAGTAAAGCTGTGAGTACCGGGCGTGAGTCGTGTTTCGGTAGCTCAGATGGTAGAGCACTTGCCCGTGAAAGGCAAAGGTCCCGAGTTCGAGTCTCAGTCGGGCACACAGTTTTAATCTGCCAGGAAGTTTTATATATTTTCAAATTACAAAAGTATAAATATGAAAAACACTGAATGTGACGCTTAAGTTTTGTGAACATGTAAATTAACATGGCATCTGGTATCTTTTAACATAACATCGATCCCAGCCTACTTCAGCAAGACATGTTATTTGTCCATAAAAACATGTCAAATCTCTTCCTCATGATCAGATAAAGATGTTCATTTAAAAATATTATTTAGCTAGTTAATATATAAAGAACTCCCCGCTGTCTAATACTTGCAGAAATGACGAAAGAATTGTCGGCTTAGGACATCATCAAAGTGTGAGAGATATGGAACATCTTCTCCTGCTACGAAGGGGTTATTTACTTATTGGGGTTGTGGCTTGGCAGTGTTTTGGAAGGCAGAGAGGAAGAGGCACCGTCTGCAATATCAACACCCAGAATAAGCGTAACAAGGCTAAGGAGCAATGTCACTCTCTTCTGTGATGTTATGAGATTCAATTTGAAAATGTTGTTCTCGTTAATGAGATCTGTTTACTCAATGTATATGAATGTCACATAAGAGTAACAAAATACGAAAGAGTGTTTAAAAGGCAGTTATGTTATTTTGTGGCTTGAAGACTAGAGAGCTGTCTTATAGCCCTCAATCCTCTGCAAATGGAAACAAAGTCACATGACAAGACATGGTGGCAGTGCATAGCAGGTTTGTTAACATGGAGAAACTACAAGAAGGTAACTGACTTGAGGTAAATGTTTATGAGTAGCATCAGGGTGACAGATCATTGAAATGTAATGTGTCTTCTCAGCTCAGTACAGCCATCCCTCTCTTTTTCAGTGTTAAATTTCACTACCAACAATTCGTGCTTTGACCACAAGCTTCATTCACAAAGTAGTAGAAATAATATGGAATAACTATTAAAATAAATGTGAGGGTTATCCAAAAAGTGAGGCACTACATTTGTTTTCCTTCAGTAATTATTTATTGAACACAACGATAAATATACAAAAGAAAGAATGTTGTTTATTCTACATTCTCTATACTTCCACACAATTGCTGCCCTGTTCTATGGTCTTCCTCCATCGAGACACAAGGGTATGTGTACCCTGTCAGTGCCACTCCTTGTTCTGGTATTGAAGCCATTTCTCCACTGTAAGAATCACATCTTTGTCATCCTCAAAATGTCATCTACAAATGTGATGCTTTAATGAGAAGAGCAAATGGAAGTTGGAGGTGCGCTAGGTCAGGGCTTTAGGATGGATGAGATGATACTGTCCAACCCTAAATGAAGGTTCTGAAGTCCTCAAACTTATGTGAGGCCGAGCGTTATCATATAGAAACAGTCAATCACCTGGGTTATTATGGTGACAAAATCATTGGAAGCCCCTTTTGGGTTTGGTTAATGTGTTCACATCTGCTTCAGAAATATTGGTACTGTGTCTTGGCATCACATCAAAGGGTGAGAAGATTTAGTTTCCTCATGAGATAGTGCGTAACCCATTGTGCACAAACTTCTGAGTAATTAAGACTATGGACAATTGCATCCACACTTTCCTTCCTGAGTGACAGCTTCATTGCCAAGTGCCAAGTTGTTGTGCATTGGTCTTTGTGAATGAACACATCAGCAAGCTGTGCCTGGTCAAGTTTGAAAGCCACGAATGGGCTCCCTGAATGAAGCAAATCTTGGAGCTCTGACGAACCAATGTCTCATAATGGCCTCACTCTCTTTGCCCAGTGACTAACAGAACTTTTGTCTATTGCAGATGCTCCATAAACAGGATGCAAACAATTGGGAATATTCTTGAAGGTTCTATTCTTTGCTGTGAGAAGTTCAATGCCGACCTGCTGCTTGTAGCTTACATCATATAGAGACACCATTTCAAAACATTGCTATAGGTATGATACCTGTCAGAATAAATGGGATATTTATGTGTGCAATTTGGAAACTTCAAATAATGTATATCTTAACTGTCACATTCATACAATTTTTGCTGATTGAGAAAATATGTGGTACATTATTTTCCAGGCAATCTTCGTACTTTCAGTTAGCATGACACCCTCTGTTCGCTACTGTGTACGGTGGCGAGAACCTGACCAATTGGGTGCAAATTTGATTTACGTGCTAGCTAAAGTGCTATGTGCTATATTTCATGTTGTGTTTGTGTCCTGCAAAAAAATCCTATTTAACTGATGCTCCACTTTACAGATCTCACCAAACTATCTCATTGTTGGTACAGTTTGTTACGCAAAAATATTGAGAACTCTGATGTCAGTGGATGAAACAGTACCTATATTCCGAGTTACAATTGAAGACTGCTTCATTATTATGAGAAATACAAATTTTTGATGCTAAAACCAGCCAGCTTTTGTTAAATATGAATGGAACGAATGCTTCAGGGCGAGGTGAAGAAAACCGAGAAAGGCACTATGTTGCACCTTCATATTAGGCTAACAACTCTTATAGTGACAGATCTGTGTATTTAGTCTTATTCACAGTCCTGGGCTCTTATTTATAGTCTGATGATGATGAATTATGTTCATGCTGACACAGCAAATAGTTTATGTGTGCATCGGATGGCAGGTCTCAGTTGTGAAATATTCTGAAGGGGTAGCAATACCTTTATAATTTGATGGGAAGCAACTTCCCATGCAAGCAGGATATGTGGACATTGTCAGATGTCTGGTGTTGTGCTGAAGACATTTGGTCCTCACAAGGGGAAGGTCTCGGAATGTCCAACCAATTTGAGTCATATTTGGCAGGGTGCTTGTATAAACCTAAAACAGAGGACTGAGATATTTTGGCTCAAAAAGCTCCCCCATCCTTATATTTGAGGAAACCACTCCTAAAGTTCATGACATGCAATTGATTCAAATTTGACGAAATCAATAGGTAATTGAAAATTGGGTGTTTTCATCATGTGGGGGGGGGTGCATATGCCCATTTCGTAGAATCGAAGAAAGAAACTGAGTATGCCTATGCTAAACACTGTTCAAAAGAACTGCCACTGACGTAGCGATCAAGGCATGTGGCTGAGGAGAAGAGAACATATGTTTAATTTCCAAATGCATTCTGCAGTTTTTTCATTAGTATTTTTGCTGTATTGAATCTAGTAGGAATAGGAAAGTCAAAAGGTAATCAGTGAAAAATAATAACAAGGTAGGGAAATAAATTTCTTTAATGACTTGGATTAGAAAGAATTATAATTTTAATCCAGGTTGCCCTACAAAGGCTCTTTCACTCACTGTTACATGTCTTCACTTACCTTTGAACATCTACATGGGTGGTACTTGTCATATAAACATTTGAAGCAAATATGCTTGTGGCACCAAGAACATGTAATGAAAGCAGCTTTTGCACAACTACATCATTCATTCTGAAGATTTGGCAGAAAACTGACTTGGGTTACATTTAAAAATATTTCGTTTTTGGGAATTACACTGAAGTGCCAAGGAAACTGGTATAGGGATGTGTATTAAAATACAGAGAGATGTAAACAGACAGAATATGGCACTGCGGTCATCAATGCCTGTATAAGATAACAAGTGTCTGCCACAGTTGTTAGCTCGGTTACTGCTGCTGCAATGGCAGATTATCAAGATTTAAATGAGTTGGAACGTGTTGCTATAGTCGGTGCATGAGCGATGGGACACAATATCTCTGAGGTAGTGATGAAGCGAGGTTTTTCCATTTGACCATTCCACAAGTGTACCTTGAATATCAGGAATCTGGTAAAACATCAGATCTCTGACATCGCTGTGGCTGGAAAAAGATTCTGCAAGAAAATGACCAATGACGACTGAAGAGAATTGTTCAATGTGACAGAAGTGCAACCTTTCCTCAGATTGCCATACATTTCAGTACTGGGCTATCAGCAAGTATCAGCATGCAAATCATTCAACGATACATCATCAATATGGACTTTTGAGCTGAGGCCCACTTGTGTATCCTTGATGACTGCATGACACAAAGCTTTATGCCTTGTCTGGATCCGTCAACACCGACATTGGACTGTTGATGACTGGAAACACGTTGCCTGGTCGGATGAGTCTCATTTCAAATTGTATCATGTGTATAGATGTGTATGGAACTGGCCTCATGAGTCCATGGACACTGCTTGTCAGCAGGGGACTTGTTCAAGCTGGTGGGGGCTCTGTAATGGTGTGGGATGTGTGCAGTTGGACTGATACAGGACCCATGATATGTCTATATACGACTCTGATAGGTGACTCTTATGTAACCATCCTTTCTAGATTACCTGTATCCATTCATGGTCATTGTGCATTCTGAAGAACTTGGGCAATTCCAGCAGGACAATGTGACACCCCACACATCCAGAATTTCTACAGAGTGGCTCCAGAAACACTCTTCAGAGTTTAAACACTTCACTGGTCACCAAACTCACCAGACATGAACATTATTGAGTGTATCTCGGATGCCTTGCAATGTGCTGTTCAGATGATGTCTCCACACCCTTGTGTTCTTACTGATTTATGGACAGCCCTGCAGGATTCATGGTGTCAGTTCCCTCTAGCACTATTTCAGACATCAGTCAAGTCCATGCCATGTCATGTTGCAGCACTTCTGCGTGCTTGTGGGCCCCTACATGATATTAGGCAGGTGTACCAGTTTCTTTGGATCTCCAGTGTAATTCTAATGCATACCACGCATGCAACATCACCTAAAAAATTGGTGCTGAAAATTGATCATGAATTATGCTATGAATTGTTGTGGAATGTGGATAGTTGTGAAATTCCTGCTGGATTTCCAGATGTACATTGCAGTTTTGAAACCTCCAAATAAAGTTCTGTACCATGGCTCATTGTAAACTAGCATAGCATATTCAGCTGTCTGTGGTCCCTCATGACATTTGTTTTCATATGAGGCTTCAAATTTTAATTTTTCACCAATCCAAGTAGTTTGAGAAATTTATTTACCTCCTTGTTATTATTCCTTAATAACTGCCATATTAACCCTCCTATTGTTACTAATTTCAATTAGGAAAAGAAAGATGACAAAAAATCCAGCAGAATGCATTTCAGAATTGAACACAGGTTCTCTGCTCCCCAGCCAGATGCCTTGATTGTTGCATCAGCAGTACTTTCATTGACTAGCATTTACTTTACAGGTACATAAGTGGCGGTTGTAATAGTTTCTTTCGCAAATCCCTAGGAAAAAAGTTTGCTTCTGGACACCACCTATGATGATTAAAAGTGTTCCATTTTCAATTGTATATCGATCTGGTCAGTTTTGAATCAAATTCACATCATGAACTGTAGGGATGGTGTTCTCAAAACTGATCTTCATTTTATGTTGTATGGAAGCAGGCTGCCAAATATGAGCTGAATTGGTTAACTGCATTTGTGGCCTTCTCCTTGTCCATGTTAAAAATTTACACATTACGCTGCTATTTTTGCATTGTTGTGAAGTACTGATCAATTGGTGGTAAAAGGTTTCAAAGAAACCATTGAAGCTATAATAGTACTTTAATTTGAAAACCTTTTGACAGTGTATGGTTTCTTTAATTGATTACATTTAATGGGTTTCATATAAATGATTTCCTTTTTCTTCTGTGATGCCATATGTAATGTAGTTAAGAGGTATATTTTCGTTTCCATAGTGCTGGAACAGTGATATAAGCCATTTGATACTTCAAAAATAAGCTACTGGAAAGTGATACCAAACTCCTCAAAAATACCATCAAAATTGGCAGTAAGTAACACCAGAGTTGACAGAAAACAGCAACAAATAGGCAAAAATAACTCTGAAATTGACCATAAAATAAAATGGATTTTTCCTGTCTCTGCTTACTGTTTGTTAGACAGACAGACAGACAGACATTATGTCCACGACATAATACTTATTTCTTTGAGATTGTGTTCTTCGCAGTTGTATACCATTATTTACACCTGATTCTCTTATCTTGAATGTGCTGCCATACAGTGTATGTTCAAGTACAACGTGTACATAAAATCAAGGAACACATTCAATTACTTATTTAAACATTGTACAGATGCCATACATACTGCATTTCAAAGAGAAACTTTTTGAAAGTTTATTTTTTTCTATTAACATTTGATATGCAAACCATGAGTGATCAGGTAGATGACAATACGGTAATCGAATTCTTGCCTTACCCATCCCAGCATGGCATCGTCGACTGTGGCAGTCACTTCCCGTATTCACTGCCGGAGCTCTGCTACATCATATGGTAGAGGTAGTACATACACAAAAGAGTCACACAGAGTGAGATCTGGTGATCGGGAGGGCCATTTCATGAAACAGATTTCCCCTTCTATAGCATGGCCGAGCCAACTATGTGACTGCTCCGTTTTCAGTTTTCCAGGAACTTCACGACGAAAATGGGGTGGAGCCCCATCCTGCTGAAAGATGAACAGAGAGTCCAATCTCATTTGAGGCATCAGCCATTGCTGCAACATGTACAAGTAGGAATTTCCAGTGACAGTGCTCTTGGCGAAGAAGAATGGCCCATACAATTTTTGACGTGACAAGACACAAAAAACATTTACCTTTGCAGTACAGATTCAGATTCTTTGTTCACCATTGACCACCTGAGGTGGAATAGGCAATTTAAATGGATATCATATAACATTTTCCTTGAATAGTACCTTAAAGCTAAATGAGCTTTGCAAATAGTGCCCATAGATGATAACATACACCATAACATAAGATAAATACATTCAGTGACATCACATAATGAAATCCTTAAAAATTAATGTTGATTGATTTTATATTCATAAATTCTGTTACATTGTAAAAAGGATTGATTAGTAACCAATTTAGTAGCTTGCTCTTGAAGCTACTTATGTGATCCGACTGAGAAGAAAATGGAAGTTTATTAAATATTTTTAGACTATTGATTCGATGGGAATTCCCTGTTCTTGTCAGCCTGTGCCTAGGTATGTCTAATTTTGTTTTTCCTCTGGTATTATGGTGGTGCATGTTTTCCCCCATTTCAAAATCTGCTATATTTTTTTTTTTTTTTGCATACAATTCTGCGGCGTATATATAAAAATTAATAACGGTTAATATTTTCAGCTGAATGAACAGTGGTCGGCAGTGCTCTGATCTACCAGAATTGCTCATTGGCCTTATCACTTTCCTCTGAATTTTTAGAACTTCAGTGATGTGAAGAGAGAGTCCCCATATCAGCAGTCCATACTCTATCTGTGACTGAAAGAGTCCAAAATAAATAACTCTTAAATATTCTTTTGTGACCAGGCTCCTCTGTTTCCACATTAAATACGTAACTCGAGACAATTTTGCGCAGGTATGGTTGATGTGTGTTTCCCACATTAACTTAGTCTACATGAATTCCTAGAATTTTAACTGCTTTCATCTATACCTCTTTTGACAATCCCTGTGTAATCTGTTGGTTTTTATAAGGATTGAAAAGCAGTGTATTTGGTGAGAGTCAATTTAGTGCTGCTTCCATGTCATCTTGCATCATATCTTGCAGAACTGATATGTTCTCATGCTGAGCAAGCAAAGTTGTGGCGTCAGCATAACCAAATAACAAAAGTGAGGATACAATGAGGTAAATCATTGACTGCAGTTATAAAAAAGAAGGGCCTAAGGACAGAACCTTGTGGGACCCCTGTCAAAACTTCTAGCAACTGTGAGTCTCTGTTTCTGACATAGGCAAACTGCTTCCAATTTTTAGGTATGATTCAATTACTGCCAATGCAGAATCTTGTATGCCATAGAATTTGAGTTTAGCACTTAAGATATCATGATAAATCCAGTCTAATGCCTTACTTAAATCACATAAAAGAAGTGAGACTTTATTTTTATTCTCAAAGGTTGTTATTACTTCATTCACAATTGAAAGAACAGCAGTGGTGGTATTTTTTCCCTTGCGGAAGCCAAATTGATTATTAGAGATTAAGTTATGCGACTCAAAGTAGTGGTTCAGTTGGCTATAAATAAGAGATTCAAGTATTTTCAAGAAAATGGGAACTATTGAAACTGGTCGGTAATTTTTGAGATCATTTTTGTCCCCTTTTTTATACACTGGGATAACTTTCGATATTTTTAGAGTTGTAGGATGGACTCCAAACTTTCGACACATATTAAACAGAAAGGCCAATGGTTCACTATTTATATGCACTGTTTTTTTAATTATGTAACTGGACAACCAAGAGTAGGCCATGCTCTTGGAGTTTGAGAACTTTGTAATCTCAGTGGGTGCGATTGTCCTCCATTTAAAGGTATTGTTTGCAGGTTGTTGTTGCTTAAGTAGATCACTTGCATTAGTGGTTGTTGTTTCAATTTTGTTCCTAATATAACTTACAGAGTCCATGAAAAAACGATTAACTTTATCCGGGTCAAGAGCTATGCGATGTTCATCATTCCTGCAATGCTCTTGTGTAACAGCATTCCATGCAGCTGTGCACTTATTAGGAGCCCCTTCAATGTATCTTTTGTATGGTGTTCTTTTTGCCATTCTAAGCTTAGTTCTGTAGGTTCTCTTACATTCAAGATATGCTTTGTACAAATCCTCTTTCTGCTCCGTTCCATCTTTATGAGAATTTTTATACAAGTGGTACAATGATAACATATTTTCCCTCATATTGGTAAGTTTATCTGTGTACCACTTAATGTTTTACTTTATAGGTTGGCTTTTAAGATTGATTTTTATAAGAGGAGAACAAGAATACCACAAATCTAAATAATTTTTAATGAAGCTCTTAAAAGCAGTTTCAGTTTTATTTATTCCCACTTGACAGTTATATATACAGTCCCACTTAATATATCCGAGTTTCTGAATGAACTGGTTTACTACTTCTTCCTTCTGCCCTCTAACCCACATTACCTTTTCCTTAGCATTGGCACCTGTGTTTGGGGAATAGGTTCAAATTCACTGCATTTGTGTTGATGCTTCGTACCGTAGATTCGACAGTTGTGCCTGTTCACTTTCACAGTACTGTGAAAAGTGACTTGGTCGCTAAAAATTAAGTGTTCAACAATGCCATACCTGTCCTCATTCAGTTATTACAACTGTGAACAAATCTCAGAATGCTTGTCTTTATCGTTGCCATTGAGCTTCTGCACTAGCTCCAATTTTAATGATTTCATAGACAGCTTCTGTAGCAGGACTTTCCACACTCTCATTGGAGTCATTTCCAGTTCACAGGATGCACGATGCGCCGATTTCTTTGGACTCCTTATGAATGTCTCTCATAAGTGCTCCACATTCACTGCACTCACACTAGGATGTCCGCTTCTCTTCGTCAGGCACAAGTTACCTGTCATAACGAATTTGTTGTGCCGGTGGTACATGGCCTTTCTTGTTGTTGGCTTCTTACCGTACTTGGTTCTAAACATAGGGAAAAAAAGAAAAACTTTCAGTGTTTCTCTTCGAAATGACATATGTGTGATATCTGTACAGTGTTTGGTTTCTGTGCAATAAATAATTGAAACTGTTCCTAGACTTTATGTACACCCTGTATTTTGAATTCTCCTATGTGGGCAAACATATAAGTGTTATATCAAATATTGATAGAAACTGCTTACCAAGCATCAAGGAAGACATTAACACAGACGAGGAAAATCTAGTCAAGGAAAACATAATTTTTTTTTGAAACTGGAGTTATATTAATCTGCCAAAAGAGAAGAAAGTAGCAATATTATGAAAAGGAAAGTTACCACTCACTACAAAGCAGAGATGCTAAGTCATAGATAGGCACAACTAAAAGCCTGTCACAAACAAAAAGGTTTGGCCAGTAAGGCCTTACTGGCCGGAAGCTTCTTATTTGTGACAGTCTTTCTGTTGTGCCTATCTGTGACTCAGCATCTCTACCATACGGCGAGTGGTGACTTTTATTTCCATAATATTGTTATATTCCATCCTGGATTTTCCTTATTTGAAAAGAGAAGAGAGGTTGGATGAAAATGCATACTGAGATTAAATACAAAAAGTTCTCAAGAGTTCCTGGAGCAAGGAGGAGGTGAACAACTCAGTAAGAGCACTTGTTTTTCCTTTCATTCTTTCCATTTAATTTCGGTTACTATTCCTACTTCTGTACTTTCTTCATTGGAAAGAACCTGAAAAATGGCGCTGTTATACTTCACTGTGTATGCCTGTATCTACAGCTGCTTGGTAAATAAAAATTATATCTAATATTATTTGACTGCAATTCTGTATGGGGTGTAATTTTTGCTAGCAGAAAAATATATAATTCCAGTGATACACTATGGCCGACCACTACTTATATTTAGGAGGTGAAATTGCCAGTGCTGCTGATTGTCACACACAAAATGAGGAAGGGAGATATCTCATAACTTTGATGTTCCCCAAGGAGGAAAGATTGATAGCTTGGGAATGATTGGAAGAGGTCCCTCAGACATCAGGAAACTAATGAATTCCTACACTTACAAGTGTCCATCAGCAGTACTTGAAATTCCACCTTCTAAAGGTAAGTACTGCCCACCCCATCTGTCTCTTTGTAATTTTATACACAGTTCAGTCACATTAATGTGAGCGCTGCCTATGTTTTATATCAACATGCAGTAACCGCTCACAGACGGCAGATGCCAGCATTAGCATTGGAGTATATATAAAGTGGATCGAAGGGTGATGCAGAAAAGAGTGCAGATGTTATCATAATGCTGGAACAGAGCTATTTATCGGACATCATTGGTTTTTGGGCCAAGTGTAGAAGCATTTCCAAAAAGGCTAAGATTGTAAACTGTTTACATGCCACCGTGGTGAAAGTATACTGTGCATGGCGAATTAGTGCCATCCAAAACCGTCATGCAGGCAACTGTGGTGCAAAGATATGTGTGGGTGAATGAATATGCAACTGTTGAGCAACTGACCGGCCAGATGAACCAAGGGGCTACCAACCGTGTCTCCTCAATGACCGTTCAACAAATGTTGATGCATATGGGCCTCTGCAACAATGGTTTGGTTCATGCACGTATTCTGGCTGCTGTCCATCATCGAGAAAGGCAGGAATTTGCATGCCACTGAGTGGCAAAAGATGGCCTTTTCAAATGAATCGTGTTTTATGCTCCATCAGACAGACGGCTTTTGGCATGTATGGCACTGCAACAATTGTTGAAGGGTTCAGGCCGGTGGAAGGGGTTTATGGTGTTGCGAATGTTTTTGTGGTCTCCCCTGGGTGATTTCATCATTCTGGAAGGCACAGTCGTTCAACACAAGTAAGCATCAATCCTTGGGGACCACATCCACTCATACGTGCAATTTATTTTCCCTTGGCAAGATGGCATCTACCAGCAGAACAATGGAGTATGTCACACACTTCGTAGTGTAAGTGTGTGGTACCACGAGCACCAGAGGGAGTTCACTGTGCTCATGCTCCCCTGCCTCCCCCTACCCTCTCCCTGCCCCCTCCTCTACCCTAAGGCTGAATTCAAAACCCGGTTGAGAATATGTGGTGACTACTTTGATACTGTTTTTGCCACGAATCTTTGGCCCTCGGCTGTGAAACATAGCACACTTGGCCACGATAGTGGATCTGGAGTGGGTCCACATCCCTGTTGGTACCTTCTGGAACCTCACTGACACTCTCCATGCATGTCCTCACTGTGAAAGATGGCTATTTGGGCTTTTGACAGGTGGTTACAAGTAGTTTTGGACCAAGCAGCTTCCTCAAGTTAATTTTACTATAGATAGAATACTTGGGCAAATTCCTGTGGTTTTGTTCACAACAATTTTCTTTCTTGTTTTGTTCTAGTGGCAGATTGAAGGATTTGTTGAGAAGTACAAGAAAATGAAAGACAGGGCAGCTCTTTTGAAAGGCAGTTTACATAAGGTAAGGTGGCATAAACCATCTTTATAAACACAAGAACATGATAATGAAAACCTATCACCATTATGCATTACAGTGTGCTATTATACTCCGAAATATACAAGGTACATCCAAAAAGTTCGATGAATGGTCTCAGAAAATAAAGAAAATGAGAGTTACAAAGTAATCACCATTAGCTACAACACATTTGTGACACTAATTGTAAAGCTATTGAAAACTGTTCATAAACACTTCTTGTGGAATAGTTTTAAGTAACGTGTTCATGCATTGTTGGATTTATCGCATCATTACAGGAGGTGAGACCGGGTGCTACCAGTACGATCCAGAGACTGAGCGACAGACATTTCCCTCACCTCCATCAGATAGAAATTCATGATAGATCAAGACTTTGCTTTTGAAAAAAGCAATCGACATCCTTTTATCTTGGATTTTGACGAAAGACTCTTTTTGGGAGGTGGGGAAGACAACAAACATTGTGCCACGGACTGTCACTCGGTCTCAGGATCTTATTGGTAGCACCAGGCCTCATCACCTGCTACGCCACAGATATGCAACGGTGTGTGACCACAGTGCTTTGAGCGATTGCACAAGAAAATTTGTTGACAGGTTCCAACAGCTCTACAACTGATGTCAGAAGTGTGTTGTAGCTAACAGTGGTTACTTTGAAGGCCAAGACTTATTTGGTGCACCTCTTCTTGTTTGTCTTTTCTGTACAGATCTTTTTGTTTTCGTATAACTGCTGCAATCTACATCCATTTGGCTCTGCATGCTGTTGTCAAAAATTGTTCTTCCTTTATAATGTTACCCCTGCCCCCTCCCCTCCAACTTCCCTCCATTACAAAATTGAAATGTTTTTCTGGTGACCTCCTCCTCAGTATTCACCAACTGGGAAATCCAAAAGGGAAATAATTTCTCCTCCAGAATATTATCCCCAAGGGGATGCCATTATAAAGCTGTATAGTATAGGTGGATAATAGTGATGTGTTGTGTTGATTGTAGCAAAATTGGGAGTTGCACATGCTCCTAATTTAGAAAATTAAAAGTATGTGCTCTGAAACACTTGCCATCAGAATAATTCCTAATATGAATGAAATATTTTCATTTACTTGTGGATTTGTGAATGTTTTCTAAGGCAGTTAATGGGCAATGAAAAATGTCTACACCCAAAATGAGATTATTAAAGAGTTACATGTGTCTCGTCACCCGAGAAATCTCCTGTCTTACCCTTTTTAAGAAAGTGGAGACATTGACCACAACCAAACATTCTCTCTCTCCAATCATAACTTTCTCACAATCAAATGTACCACAACCATAATATAAGAAGAAAATGTGACCCACATTATGATCTGATGAATTTTTCTGTAGTACAGAAATGTGTGAAATAGAACTAGCACTGAAATCTTTTAAGTTGCTTGGAAGTAATAAAGATTCCTAAGAGATAATAACATGTTATTTGAAAGTAAGAAGAAGAAAATTTTGTGTAATAATCGTATTATTGTCTTACTTAATTTTTAAGGCAGAAAAATTTGGAATGTAGTCTAATTTGTTCAAGTTATGTCTTCCTGGTTTTGTTTGTACATGATTAATAATGCATTCTATGTTATACAATTCATAGAAAAGTTCTTTAAATTTGAGAAATCCAATGCATTGTTTATGTAATCAGCGAACAGTGTTATATGATTTGTAATAAAGTCGAATTTTATATTTATTTTTGATTGACGTTTATGTAATACTAAATTAAATTTTTTGAGAGAGTCCACCTCTGGATACACAAAAGAGATATGTGACGGCGCACGCGCGTGCGTGCTCCCCCCCCCCTCCCACACACACACACACACACACACACACACACACACACACACACACACACACACACCACAAAAGCAACTATCATCTCCGCATGCTAAGACTGATATGTTTATTTCTGGATCTTCAAACTAATCTCACCACTTCTCTTCACCATCATTGTATTTTCCTGCTCCTGCCTGCACCAGACATATAGTCTCACATATTCAGTGGCATAAGTTGCAAGATCCCTTGCCTTTTGATATGCTGAACTGTAAAGTGTCACACAGCATAACAGGAAAGGAGAGACGTACTATATGTTTACAACTATATGTCTACACCATAAAACAGGGAAGGAAAAGAGCAATTCACAAGAATCACAGCCAGTAAAAACATTGCACCTGATGTGCACATTTTTGTATGACATGATGTGGAGTTGTAAATGGATTTAGTAACTGATCTGCAATTTTATTTGTCCCTCCTACAGCATTTTAAGCTTTTCACAACTGACACTCGCATTTCTACACGCATGTCAAAGAAGTATTAGTGAATGGAGATAATACAAACAAGAGTTGAGATGCCACAGTTCGAATGTATTAGACTTTTCTGAGGGATGTTCAGTGAGTCACTAAGGAGCTGAAAATTGCATCTCCACACAGGGATAAGGCAAAAACTGAAAGCATATTTGTTTCTCAGTATTAACATGATTTTATGTCTATATGAGAAATAAGTTGTGTATTAAGGTAGTCTTTCTAGCTGCACTAAGATCCATATAATTTTTCCTATTGTTTCCAACTGTCAAACATTTAAGTAAAACAAAAACCACTAACCGTTTGGTCTAGTAATAACAGCGTTTCTGTGTTGATGGGCTGGACTAGTGTGATCCTGTTTTACACCCTTTATTACGAAGTACTAGATGCCACTGAGGCCAACCATTCTCGTACCGGCTGTGTGACAGAGTTCACCCATCGGCCCTGCCAGGTGCCAGGAAAGTGACTACTGTTTGGTGGGCGTAACACTAATCGTTTTCTTGAGAGGTGAAGATTTTATTCTTTTTGTCACCTCTTCTAGTTTCAAAACTGTGGTAGACAAAACAATTAAAATGTTATATTAAATGTAAGATGAATATAAGCTAGCTGTCACATCATTCCTGCTTTCTGTTTATAGTCCCTGTACATTAATACCAACAACTAAAAATGTTGACAGTGAATAGTGAACCTTTACTGCTGCAGGTAAGTGATAAAAAAATTAAAAGTTTTTATCAAAATAATTAATGATAATTATATGATAGAATGTTCAGATGTAATACAAACACGTATCATGATCTGAAGCAACAACTCATAGCACAGTTTGTGAACAGTTAACAATATAGATCAACAAAGGCAAACGTCAGTTGTTCATGTCCTGTCCTTATCATTCTTATGTTACATTTCCACATATTGCTCACTGTGTGTATGCAACTACAAAGAAAAATGCATTTATGACCTTAATGTGCTGAATTGAAAGCAAATACTACAAAGATATTATTGTGATCATGTATTATTTAGAATCTTGAAAAAATCTGATTAGAAAGAAAAGAAACAGAACTGTGTAGCACAAAAAGAATTGCTTGAAGCCATCTACTCACAAATGGCTAAAGACTTTCATTTCCTATTTTTTGATAATGACACAGAAACTAAATTTTGTTTGTGACACAGTTTCCAGTTGCTGTGACAACCATCCGTGGACATTGCTTAGCTGCAACTTTGTATTCTGCATTTGCTCTCTCATTGACAGAAGATCGCACTATTAGTGAACACCAATTCTGTGGAAAGTTGTCCTGTAATGTATGCCAAAATAAATACTATAATTGATTTTGAGTATCTATTCCTTGAAGTCAAATTGATGACCACTCTCAGATCTTTGATAAATGTTTATTACCGGTAAAAATAACCCACAATCCGAAACGGTAGTGTGACAGTGTTGATGTAAACACAGAGCATTTCATCAGATGAAGAGTGACATATTAACATAACCACAGTATTCCTGGTGCTTACAGTTTGATACATCCAGTTTCCAGGAATGTAACCCATGTACACTGTCTTTCATAATGTTGACACAATTAAACAACCCATATGCTGCCTACTGAATGTTTCCAAAAAGTTAAAGATAATGCATGTCACTGCAAAGACTGTAGAAAAAGAAAAGAAAGATGTTAATGAAGATGTTAGGTGGACTGACTTTTGATAATATGAATGCAGATAGGTTAATCATGTGAGAGATTGCCACTGACTGACTACTTTGGGTAGGATTGGTCTTATAAAGGGTGGTGTAAGGATTTTTGCTGCTTTCGGAATCTTGTAATTATTTGAAAATGACTAGGTTAAGTTTTACTACTTTTGATGGGCTATATACTCAGACCAAAATTGGGTTTATGAAATATGTTGTGAATTATTACATTAGAAAAATGCATGCAACCACTTTATTCATCCATGTTAGGAACACCCCAGCTAAAAGTTTGACAGTCATATTTAAATGTATAATGCCTTATGTTAATTTTATTAAGTTTTTAATTAAGTACTTTACATATTAATAAAGGATGCCATTCAGTCCACAAAAATAATGTCTATGATAATACACAGGTGAACTTCAGAAGTAAACAGATATTATGACACAACAGATATTAGTGTGCCTGGTTGCAAACTTTAAGTATGTATATATTTTAATTGAATTATTTTCCAGTGAATCAAAATATCTTCTCACAGATAATGGAATGAGTGCTTTCCGGTGAGTAGTGTCACTGCTTCAGATTATTCCGCTCAGCTCATTCTAAATTTCCTATCTCGTATAATAGTGAAGTTTTCAGTTGATAACTTTTAATTAGTACAGTACCATGCACCACAGCATCATCAGCAAACAACCCCAGATTTCTGCCCATCCTGTCCTCTAAATCATTTATCTGTATATAGAGAACAACAGTGATCTTATCACACGTACCTGGAGCACTCCTGATGATAACATTGTCCCTGATACTGGGTTCTATTACTTAAGAAGTCTTCGAGTGATTCACATATCTGTGAACTTATTCCATATGCTTGTACCTTCATTCAGAGCCTGCAGTGGGGCACCGTGTCAAATGTGTTCTAGAAATCTATGGACTCTGCCTGTTGCCCTTCATATGTAGTTCACAGTATATCATGTGAGAAAAGGTTGATATGAGTTTCACATGAGCAATGCTCTCTCAAGCTGATTTGTGGACATAATCTTATCAGTCTCAAGAAAATTTATTATATTCAGACTGGGAATATGTTCAAGGATTCTGCAACAAAATGAAGTTACTGATATTCGTCTGTAATTTTGCAGGCGTGTTCCTTTACCCTTCTGCCACTTGGGACTTTGTGCTGGACGAGAGATTCGCAATAAATGCAAGCTAAATAAGGGATAATGCTGTGGAGTATTCTTTGTAAAACCAAATTGGGAGTACATCCGGACCTAGTGCCTTATTTGCTTTTAAATCTTTCAGTTGTTTCTCTGTGCCAGGAGCCTGTCCGATGGTCATATGACTGTATATTTGTATGATTTTGCTGCGTGAATGATTTCTTGGATATGAAATTTAAAACTTCAGCTTTCATTTTGCTGTCTTCAACTGCCACACCTGACTGTTCAACAAGGGACTGAGCAGAAGCGTAAGATGCACTTAGGGATTTTACATACAACCAGAATTTTCTCAGGTTCTCTGCAAGATCTTTTGCTAAGGTATCACGGTGGTAGTTGTTGTATGCTTTGCGCATAGATCTTTTCGCAAACATACGAATCTCTATTAATCTTTTGTTGTTGTCATTTTTGCAGTCTCTTTCGAACTGAGGGTGCAATAACCTCTGCTTCCACAGCATCTTCCAAATTTCATTATTAAACCATGGAGAGGCTTTTCCATCCTTTATCGACTTACAAGGTGCATAACTCTCCAGACCATGATTTACAATCTGTTTAAACTTTACCTGTAACTCCTCTACTTGCATCTTACTGGAACTAAGTGACGCTAATTCACTGGCTAAGTGAGATGCTAACAACTGCTTATCTACTCTTATCTACAAGAAACACTCTCCTAGCCTTCTTACTTGATGTAATATCTTTCATAACTATGGTTAATTGCTAGTTATGATTGATAATCCCCATTTCTATACTGATATTGTCAGTAAGATGTTTGTAGCTACAAGATCTAAGATATTTCCATTGTGTATGGGCTGCCAAGCTAACTGCTCAAAAGAGTTTTCAGAAAATGTTTTCAAAATTGTTTTGGCCATCTGTCTGTCAGTATCCTCAGCAATGAATCCATAGATATACCAGTGTATACTCAATAGGTGAAAGTCACCTCGAACTAGTATTGCATGGCCTTGGAATTTATGCGCAACTGACTGTGGTTTTTCTTTGAAGTTTTAAGAACTGCCACAGTGGAATCGGGTCGCCACTAAAAACATCCGTCTGTTATATGGGACCAGATAACTTCACTGTCGCATTCCTCTTCAACCTCAATAGAGGTAATATTTTTGTCAGCTGCAGTGAACACTCCCCCTGCCTTGGAGTCTAATCTGTCTTTATGACATATGTTCTCTCAGATCTTTCCACTTTAAGTTGCAGTGAGCTGTTGGTCTCAAGAATACTTTGAGCATGAGAGCTTTCCTGTAGGGCAGGAAATTCAAGAAATTTTGTTATGAATTCTTTGATGGTTTACTGATAAAATTTTGACAGTCGAAGTTTCTTTAGACCTAAAGTGGTCTGACATCCTTTGCTGCGTATTGACTGGGGAGTGTTCTTCAGAGTACTTCAAACTACTGTCTAGTCAAAAAAAACCTCATGTGCACTTCATAAGCACTCTGCTACCTGAGTAGCTGCTTCCTTCATGTAGACCACCCCCTGACCTGAGAAAGGGAGTCTTACAAATCCCCACCAGATAATGCAAGTCTAGAAATCTGCAGTCAAGACAATCACAGAATCAACGAAGCCTTTGGTTGAGACCCTCCACTCGGCTCCAAACCAATGGACCCAATCACCCCTGGGAACAATGCTGCAAATTGCGAGCTCTGCCTGCACCCCACACCAAGGCTAGCAGTCTTCACCACCACCACTTCCTCCTCCTCCTCCTCCTCCTCCTCCCACCTCCCTCCTCCTCCCCCTCCTTCCCCCCCCCTTCACCAGTATGAACTGAGTATGGCGACAGAAATCATTGGTGCCAATGTGAGCCACAACTTGCATACTACTGCACCCTGCATGCTCGATAGCTGCAGGCAGAGCTGCCTCCACATCTTGGATGAGGCTCACCGAGATACTACCGAATGCACATTGTTTTTCTTTCCAGCCCTGAACAGTGTCTGTCTAAGGGGCTCCACAACACGCCTAATTTTGGAGTTCCCAATAACTAGTAAACCCCTCCTCCTGTGGGCCTGCCCATATCCTACTGAAGCAGCAGCCACATATTTACTTAAAGGGCGAATGGGTGAGGCCAAGTGACCGGTCTCCTCATTGGCTCTCCGCCTTGATTGATGCAAATGCATTACCTCCCTATACTCACCCTGTGGTGAGGGTGAATCCACCGCATCATGTACACTAGGAGGTGCCTGGTTAGCAGAGCCCATGGGCAGAACAAGTGACACCTGAGGTGTCCCATACAACACGCCAGATTCTCCACTACCACTGTACCCTAAGGCAGCAGTCTGAAGGTGACCGATTGTAGCCAGAAGCGCCTCAAGCTGTTCGCGGACCACAGCCAACTCCTCGTGCATCCACATACAGGATGCACACACCCTAATCATCCTAGTAAGACCAACTGAGAAGCAAACTATAAAAGCAGATAGAATCCCAGGTACACAACTTGTTACCCTCCTGATGTGTCTCAAATGGGTATTGATGCATTAATTAGCTAGCTGTTCAGTGAGCAATTCTGCGCTACAAGCTGAAGGATTTTTTTTCTTACGAAAATGTGAAATTAAACCTTTTAAATAGAGCAGCATATGCTAAATTTAGTAAATGTACTACAAGGAAAAGAAGGAAATTCATGAAGACTTAACTTATTGCTCTGTACGATGACTGGTATGTTGTTGTATTAATAATAAATGAAAAAAAGAAATGACATGACAACTGGCTTTTATTCATCTTATATTGAAATTAACATTTTAATTGTTAAAAATCAGATAGTTTTGAAACTAGCGAGTGCAAAAATGATAATGAAACCTTCACTTTCAAGGAAATGTCAGTGTTCTGCCACAGCAACTGTTGTGACCTTCATAGCACCCAACAGACCTGGTGGGCAGAGACTGGTATGGAACCAGTCCAAAAATTATTGGTGTCAGTGGCCTCCAGTGCATTAAAATGCTCTGGGAAAAATAAAACTTCAAATCAGTTACTAAATCAGTTTGTGAATTCCGCATTATGTCACACATAAATACATCCATACTGAGGAATATTTTTACTGCCATGATGCTTGTAGATGACTATTTTCATTCTTTGTTTTATGGTAGAAGAAAATGAACCTTTCTGTTAAGCCACTGATTTTAAATGAAATTAGTCTTATGTTAACTCCTAATTCAGGTCAGTTGGTATCTCACTTTTTGTTTGCTATAGGGTACAGTATGGACCCGTGTGAATTGGTAGTACATTGGCAGCACTGTCTCTTCTTACCTTTTAAGCTGTGTGACAGGCTTTACAGTGCATCATAACAAAAAGGCAAGATACTGACCATGCCCAACCCATTTACAACTGCTGCCTGCTTCACTCATACCTACATACCAACATGCATTTCACACTGTTATTGTATTATTATTTATTTCTATTCCTGTCTTCATTTTAATCTCATCCAGTTTTCTTATTGGTCTTATTTACATCTTGATGTCTTATTACTGTGCTTCATGTAGCTTTATCCTTCCTTTGCTATACTTAATCTGGTTTTGTCTTTTTCCAGTTTTCAGAATATTCCCATATGTTTTAATGCTCTGTTACTATTTTTTTTTCTCCACAATCGATTTTAGTTCCTTCCATCTGTGTAAATACAGAAAAGTTTCCCTACCCCTATACCGAACCCACTCCCACATAACTTGTTTCTGTGTTGCTGCTTAGTTTGTGGAATTGCTCCCAAACAGCTTTCCACAGTGATTCTATGTTATAATTCTGTCATTCCATAGCCCTCACCAACTCAGCCCTACATAATATATAACTGAGTCCTAAACATTTTGCCACTACCTCATCACTGCCTGTAAAATATTTCCACTCTGCTGTACCAATTACCACATCACATTGCCAAATTTGAAACCCACGTACTGCAGGAACAAGAGCAGCATGCACAGTGCCACCTTAAAAACTGTAAAGTCTATTTACTTTGTACACTTATATTGGACTACCACAATCCAGCACCACTACAAAAACCTCTGTCAAACCTCCTTTACATCAGTTAATAGATGCCTGACCCCATCTTGCAGAACTACATATGCTACACTCTCACAAGCTCCCGCCCACCATCCTACCGAACCCAGCACCTAAACAGTCCTGTAACATAGTAGTGAACCTCTCCTCCAAAAGCCTCATTTCAAAGGGGCTTATCTTTTGCCACATTCACAAATTCAGTCATTCTGAGCTTGTTGAAGACCTACTCTCCTTCCTAAAGTGGAAACACTTTTTTGCTACCAACTCAAAACTAGTACTGAACCCAGCCTTACTTGGTATACTCTTCCATCTAACTGTGATCCTACAATACATCCCTCCCCTCCACCTTCACTCCCCCCACCCCACTTCCTGGATCATCCTGTAACCTCAATTCTTGTCTCACCATCATTCCTCCGAACTCACATACGCAGAGAGAAGCACAGTCTGGTGCTTAAAAACTGATTTTCACCTTAAAATCACTTCTAATGGAATACATTTCTGAATAAATAAAGAATATTGTTTGTGACTGCAGCGCACTTTCTGCTCCACCTGTACAGTCCTTGTTAGGGTGTGGAGTACATGGACAGTTTGAAAATTGGCTCATTCCATTTCAAGTGTAACGGGAGTCTCTGCTGGACCATTTGTGAATGTAATGAAATTTTATCAGAAGGTTCCACAATGTCTTGAATGGATATGTACTAATATTCAGCTCCATATCTCCTTTGGTTCATTTCTACAGCCTCTCGTGAATAGGGTTCCCAAGTTTGCACCACCTACACACGTGCCAAAGAGTGAACTTTGGATAACTTTTGTGAAAGGTACTTTCAGTTTACAAGCCCTTGCTTGTGTGCACTTAAACAACTTTTTGTGCTGAATTAGAAGATATTATCGTTGACATTTTTAAATGCAAACTGTAAGAGCCGTAAGACTACAAAAATGACAGAAAATTCATTGTGTGACTTTGAGAGCCCATCTTTAACCAGTCACAATTCACAATTTAATCAACAGATTTGGCCGACAACTGTGCTGTCTTCTTGTGCTTTTTGTTTGATAGCCTTGGGCCTTTTCTGTCAAATTATATGCTCCTACCAATTTGGTGTAAATGTTTTGGGTGCCAAATTTGTGTAGTTTTTGGAGTCCGTATCTCAACTGTATGTTCTTTAATCTTTATAATCTTTCTGTATCTAAAAAGAGAAGCCTTTCAACTTCAGAGGCACTGTAGTTTAATTTTTGACTCTTGCCTGCTTATGACTGAAAAAAAAAATTGCTCACAGTTATTACTTTTCATACACATTTTTATGCTCAAACGTGATATTAATGAATAAACAGAAAGAAAAATCAGTGAAACCTTTTTTCTGTCCATAAAAATACTGGTGAAGTTATGTACGAATCAACTTCAAGCAATAAGCAGCAATAAAACAAATGAAAATTCAGAATGTTAGAACTCTAAACACAGCTGGAATAATTCTTTTTCACATCAGAATGAATAAATTGCTATTACTGTCTTGTTCATATTCTGAGTAAATATATCGGATTCCTGATGTTTTGGTGTTTTTATGACTTTTAGACATGTATTGTTCCGGAATTGGTCTTCTCAAAATTTTGTGAACTCAGGCCAAAGTAGTGCTGCTGGTACCAGAGTTGTTGTAATTTAACCTTACCCAAAAAGATTGCGTTTTTAAACCCATTGTAAAAAAATCAATAAAACCCAACCATATCTAATATGAAAATTTAATTAACATACAAAATGTTACATAGTTACCCTTACGAGAACTAAAGAGAGCCATCATATTTACTGAAGGCAAATATGTAGTGTCACAAGAATTTATTTTATTAATATTGTGTTTTAACTTTTCTTGCAATTTAAGAAATGCAACTAAAACAACATTTACACTCCCAGCAAAGAGAAACTAACTTGATGTAGAATTGTCATGAGAGTAAAGTACTATTAACTACTTTTTGGAAGCATGCAGAAATTTGTAGATCTTCACTAATTTCTCAGTTCTTTTGTCTCCTAAATTTTTTATTAATTTTGCTCAAATGAACTGGCAGATGGACAAGATTCTTTCAGGTGCATTGCTGGCAGGGCATGAAAAGAGGCACTAATAAAATAGTTGTAAGAATGGGTTATTGTTTTCAATAGAGTAATAATAGGAATTTATATTGAATTGTTTAATCATCAATATGAAAAGAAAGCAATAAAATCCAATTTCAACTACTTTTCTTTCATTTTTTAAACCCATTTTTATTTTCTCCCTAATCCTGGCTGGTACACTCAGTTCATGTATGTGTAATACATCAAAATGGCCAACTGGTGTTGGCTGCAGCAGCTATCAAGGATGGTAACTGTGAGGAATTAATCAAGAAAACTGTGTGCCATTTGGAATCAAAGAATGCATGCTGCAATATTGTGAACCATGTCCTGTATAACCTGACCTAGAATCTTATTCAGTACATGTTTTTAAAAGAATATGACCCAGAAGAAATTATACAGTACAAACAGGGGTTTATACTTATAAGAATGTTGTAGAGATGCATCAATCAACTGTAGAAGAGTTAATAGAGAAACTGGTTCTTTAAAAAAGAAAATAAATAAAAAAAGTCATGGTCTGACAAGCTACCATTCTCTCTCTCTCTCTCTCTCTCTCTCTCTCTCTCTCTCTCTCTCTCTCTCTCTCTCTCTACCTCTACCTCTACCGCTCCCCCTGCTGTCCCCCTCCCCCCCCCCCCCCCCTCTCCCAAATTGACATCTGGGTATACCGTGTATGCTTCATATCACTGCCTTTTCATTTTTGCTGAGTGCTGGAAACTCTACAGCAGGCTGCTTCTGTGCACCCTGCTAAATGAGAGAAATTTCTTCTTTTGTAAACGACAAACATTGTAATGCTTTTTACACACAAGAAAGACTTCAAATAATTCTGTCTGCTTGATAAGCACATTTTGACAACATTTGCAATGAACAGAGTTACAGATTAGAACACACCCTACTATCATGTTTCTTTTGTTCCATGACTTTTTTAAGCACTGTCAAGAATGTCTTCTTCCAAGGAGCCTGTCACAACTCTGAGGTGGGAATCTGCTGCACAGGGAAAACATAAAGTACAGCAAGTGGGCTAATGATCTTCATACCAATTAGTAATCTATTTGAGACCAGTAAATGCTATTCGAGCTACTGTTTGTACGAAATCTGAAGATACTTGCAATATCTGTAGGGCATACAAGAATCCCAGAATGTGACAAGCAGTTGTTCGTCTAGCCTAGTACTTTGTTTTTATGTAATATTCTTCTTTACAGTGTCGATATTGTAGAGCCTCCTTTTCCGTTCAAGAGGGTCTTGATTATTATTGGTGCAATCTCTTCCTTGCATAGTTTGTTAATCTGTCTCCAATATTCTGAGTTCCACTTTTCTTGTCACCTGGTATTTTTAAATAACAGATAAATAAATAAGTAGTGTGGCTATAATTAATACCAGTGTAAATAAAATACTTGTATACTCTTATTAACTAAATAATACTACACCAGGCCATGTGAGAGACATTGTGTCAGTAGTGTTTTATGATGCCCTCCAGATGAAATACTAGCAACACCTCCTAGGTTGAGAGTGTAAATAAATCTTAAATCTTCTCCATCTAAATTTAATTCTTCTGATAGTTCTGGTGAAAGGCTATTGCTTTCATAAAATTTCCATTTACTTAATTTATCTCTGGTTTTATTAAGTCCATCCCAGAGCTTACCTAGTTCCTCTTCTGTTTTTCCTAAATCAACTGTGAACCATAGTGTACTGACTGATAAATCTGTTATTTCTTGTACCTTTTGAGTAATTAATTCACTTACTCATGCCTCCAAAGTTCGGAAAGTGGAGCCTGGTAAAGCTATGTCCAAATTTTTACCCTGCTCTAACACATGTAACCACATATGCGTGTCTTAAGAATTGTTCTTTTCTTTTGTAAACATTTGTTTAGTTAATTCTTTCATATATGTTTTACATTCTGACCTACCTCCTTTAATTGTTCAAAACCAACATTTCTTACAAGATCACATAGTTCGTTTATCTTAGTACTTAACTACTCTTGTAAAGTGGGTAAAATGTTAGCAAGTTAGTTATTTTTGTATTTATCTCCTTTTTTTTTCCTCTTCGTGAGATTTCTGAATATGCTGTAGGAGGCTACCATTTGTGATATTTGTGATATCTACTTTTGCACTTAAATCCTCAGTCGCCTTCCACCATTTGTTGCCTAAAATTTATTAATGTAAAAACGCTAATGAGTCGTCTGTTGACTCAGTATTCTAAGCCCAATAACACTCAACTTTTTGGCCAGCCACTGACTTCAAATTTCTCACAACACATAGTACCACTTGAAGGCACGTTATTTTGATTCAAATACAGCTCACTTACGACTTTCAGTGGCTCTAGGCACGGCGAACTGCCAGTGCGAAGTGGGACTGTCATGGTGGGAAGGCTACAATAGAAATTGCTGCAGCAGTGGCCAACTCTGGTGTTTGATATGCCACCAATGTAACTGCAGTTAACTGGCGTGTGATGACAAGGAACTGAAGACTAGAAAACAGCCACCGGCTCGAATTCTCGATCTTCTGGATTGTAGACATGTATTTTATTCTGTGTTGTAATTATTGTTGAGTAACTTAATATTCTTGTATTGACAACTAAATTCCTTCTGTTCTTTCTGTATCACTGAGAAGTCTATAAAGTTTTCTCATCAACAGCTCAATTCTTCATAAACTTTTCTTGAATAAAGTATTATTAATGATTGCTGCATTGAGTAACCTTCACAGTTGACCACATTTTCATGGACAGTGTCCTTTTCTACTGGAACTCATTATGACAAAAATACTAATTTCTTTCAAGTATCTTAACAAATTTTTGCAGATTCGCCATTCTGTGAGGCATTCACCACAAATGAAATTTTTCCTGGGTACTTACATGACAATTTTCTCTGATGAGGGCAGTACATTAGCTACTGTTGTCAAAACACCTTTTGCTCATTACCTGCATAAACTGCCCCCCTCCCCCATCTCGCCCCCATCTCACCACCCATCTCCAAATCAGTGTCCAGCTGTACCCTGTATGCCTTGTATTACTGACTGTGTTTCCTTTTTGGCATGCTGCTGAGTGCTGAAGACTCAACAACAGACTACTACTGTGCACACTACTACATGAGAGAATTTTCTTCTTCTGTAAACCACATATATTATTATAGCTTTTTACACACAGGAAAGATATCAAGCTGTTCTGTTTGCTTGGCTAGTATATTTCAACATTATTTGCAACAAACCAAGTTACAGTCCATAGCATTTCTTGGTTCTGTGTATGTCTGATGCATTGTCACATGTGTCTTCATCCTAGGAGCCTGGCACATATTTGAAGCAGGGATCTGCTGCACAGAGAAAACATTAAGAACAGCAAGTGTGGCCAAATGGAAGCCACTTCCAGTGTTGCTCTGTCCAGTAGCAACATAGTCTACCTCACCATTCAGTCAATATACACATGCAGAAAAACCCAGTGGTCAACATGAATGTCCCACTATCCAAACTACTTTAAATAAATGTGCTCCAGTAGTTGATGGTCATCATTCATCAGTCCTAAATACCCTGTACAATACATTACTTTAACAAAGTGATAGATTACACTGTAGTCTTGATCTATTTAAATTCAAGGAAAACATTTCAAGCATCATCTTGTCTTACGTTACAGAGAAAGAAATTAAAGAAATTGAATTTGATCGAGAAAGGTTTGCTGAAGTCCACAGAGTTGCTAGGATAAGAGAAAATCAACAGTTCAAGCCCATTGTTGTAAACAATATTATGGGAAACAGAGGTTAGAATTATTTTGTAGTATTCAAAATCAAAGTGTTTAAAGTCAGTGAAGAAATTCCAGCACTTATCAGCTTTTTGCATCCCAGTGGCTACGTCCATTCCTTCCATTGTCCATCTACCTAAGGTACTTAATGGATTCCGGATCATCACATATTTAAAATCAAAAGCACCATCAATAGCATCAGGAAGGCAATATACTTGTTCAGAATCTAAATGAGACGGCATTTGCAATTTATTTAGTCTGAAGTGCAAAGACATTATTCCAGTCATACAGTGTGTTTAAAGTTCTGTCTCTCTCTAGATTTTCATTTGTTTTATTGCTGCTTATTGCTTGAAGTTGATTGTACATAACTACACTTGTATTTTTGTGGCTTAAAAGCTGTTTTCTCTCATTTTACTTTCTATTTACTCATTAATGCTGCATTTGAGCATATACACTCTTTATGAAAACCTACAACTTTGAACAAGGTTTTACAGCTGTAAGCAGACAAGGGTCAGCTGATGAAGCTGAAAGACTGCTGAACAGGTCCAGAAAAACAGGGACACTTCATTGAAAATATATTTATTGAAATATAAGTTTCAAAACTGGGCAAATTAAAGCTGAAAGTACATATTTTATACTGTAATTAGCCCTTTACAAAACATTCATTGTAGAACACACAAATTTGACCATCCGTTATTTCCTTTTCTCTGCTGAACAAAACACTAGAACAGTGTATTATTGCAAACCCGTTTGTAGTCCAGTGGGCCATTCTTGAGAGCACAAGACAGATTCTTAAAAACCAAGTCAAAAAGAAGTATATTTGTGCATTAGAAGTTCATTTGATATGAGTATTGTTTCAAAATTAATTAATTTTAATTTCAATATGAATTGTCCCACCCATAACACCGAACATCATTAATTTGTACAAGAGAACACTGTGTAAGCAAGCTAGTTTGCGTGTCGGATTCAGCTGGTAAAATTAAAGTATGTTAAGAATAACATTTGCATTTTATGGGTGGGACTTTACGCACTGTATTCTCTCCAATGTTTGAAGCTTTGTCAGAAAATGGGTTAAGAAGAATATTGTTTTAGAATGAAGGTACATGTTTTGGGCACTTATTTTGCCAAATAAAATAATAATAGATATTTTTAACTAAATTTCAAATTACAATACATAGCAGTAATGGCATCAAAGACTAGAGTCCAAAAGTTCAGAGAAAAGTTGAAGAACAATGAGGACGCATGTCAGCTACATCTAGCAAACAAAAAGAAGCTGATAAGAAAAGAAACCAAATGATAAGAAAAACAGTGAATGACAATCTAGCACTTCATAAATTAAAGAAAGCAAAAGAGAGAACAAAAACAAAGCTTTAGAATGAGGAAGAAAGAACAGTCCGGTAACTCATTAGTTAAACCGTACAAGCCAGCAAGTTCACTAGGAAAGGCAGTCAGTGGACAAAGAAGCATTGCCTAAGAGCCCCAATAAAAGAAGTGCTGTGGTGAAGAAGCTGTTATCACAGTAACCAGAAACTGAAGGTGCTTCTTCTTCTTCCAGAACGGAAATACCACTGCATGGGCGTAAAATTTATACTAAAGGACTTATTTCAAAAGTCCAAACTTTTTTCTCAAGAAATCTTTCAGGAAAGAGAGATTGTTTGGTTCATAGAGATATAATTACCAAAAAAAGTATAAGGTGCAGCAATGAATAATGTTGACAACAGTAATGGAAGCATATGAACTTTTTAAATCTGAATTTCCACATTTAACAGCTGTGGTGAAAAAACATAAGTTTTGTATCCTATACCCACTAATGGTTTACTGACATCTAAAATGCCACATAATATCTGTACCTGAAGGTACCATGCAAATATGGAGTTTCTTGTTAAATGTTTAAGTGATGAATTTCCAAATTTCCCAAATACTATCAAAGCATTGGTTTGTAGTACAGGCAAAGAAAAGAGAGTGGCACAAAATTCTATTAATTGTAAGTTAAAGCCATTGATCCCAGGCTAATTAATCTTATAGATTACAGTGACATGTATGAGGAAGTATGGTTGGTTGGTTGGTTTGGGGAAGGAGACCAGACAGCGTGGTCATCGGTCTCATCGGATTAGGGAAGGATTGGGAAGGAAGTCGGCCGTGCCCTTTCAGAGGAACCATCCCGACATTTGCCTGGAGTGATTTAGGGAAATCACAATGAGGAAGTATGTTGGAAGCAATAGAAAGAACGAGAGGTGTGTGTTTTGGTTGTTAGTGAAAGTGGTAGCGTACGAGATGTGCTGCAGGAAGAGTTTCAGTGTACAAACTACAGGGAACCTTGCTCATTATGCCAGACACTGCATGAAGTCAACTGGAATGATTTATGTTCTCAAGGAAAGAATTGCAGAAAATGTTGAAATGCATTAGTTTTATTTATTATTTTGCAGACAATTTAGTATTTATATCTGAAAACTGTATTTGTTAGAATTAAAAGAGTTATTTTATTGCTTAAAACAGTAACGTGACTTCAAAAACTTAAGATTCCTAAATGTAAAACACAAAAATGCTAGTACAAACTAGGACAAATGTCCAACCTGAAATGTTGGAATTGTTCTGCACTTTGCAGGGACAGCAAGACAAAAAAGATCAAAGAAAGCTGAGATATAGACCTCCATAATCATCCAAAATTTGGCACCCAAAATATTTTCATTAAACTGTCAAGTGCATATATTTTCTTTGAGAGGAACTGAGGCTATTGCAGAAAGGCACAAGAAGACAGCATGGTTGTGCATCATATTACCAATTCTTTGCTGAATTCGCCCATTAAATTTTGAATTATGGCTGATTAAAGAGGGACTCTCATAGATGCAAAGTGAATTTTCTACTATTTTTGAAGTTTTACAGCTGTCAACACATTTACAGAGTCTGCCAGAAAAATCTATACACTCTTTTGTCAAGCTCTATCGTGATATCAATATTGTTGTTCCATTTGAGTTATGAGTGTGTTGTAGTATGTTCTTTGGCTCAACAGATGTTAACACATTCATCTCAGTATTGATAAAACACACATGACATTCGAGCAATGAAGATTTATTGTGAAATTGTTTTCAAGTTTGAAGTGCGACATCAGTGGAGGTGGTAGTTGGAAACAGAACCACCAACCCACCTAGCAATTAAAAGCATCATTGTCAAGTTTTAATTGCATGGAACAAATTGTGATATTCACAAAGGAAGATCAGGAAGACAGCATACAGCTACAAGTCCTGCTTTGTTGGCGTTTGTTAATTCTCCACAGAAGTCTGCTACGCAATGTGCACATGAAGTGGGGGTTAGCAGTACAAGTGTACATTGAATTCTGAAAGTTGCAAAATGGAAAGTTGACACTCCACAATTACTGCACATGATTAATGATGATCCTGATCACTGAATGCAATTTTTTGAAACCTATCAGCAGTTGGTAACTGATGACGAACAATTTGTGATGAAGGTAGTGTGGAGAGATGTGGCACAATTTATACTTAAGGGAACCATGAATCGGCATAACAGTGTGTACTGGGCACCAGAAAGTCTTCATGTGTAAGTGGATAAAGCAGTCAATCTACTAGGGGTTCATGTGCGGTGTGGACTATCATCTAGGATCTTTGTAGGACCCTTTTTCTTTGATGCTACTGTCACTGATGAAGTGTACCTGGAAATGTTACGCACGTCAATTTTGCCAGATATACCTGCATTTTATAGAGCTGATGAAGAGGTCTTCTACCAACAGGATGGTGCACCACCTAGTCACATGAGCTTTCCTGGATGACAATTTTCCGGGGCATTGTATTGGATGAAGAGGCCCATGAAGTTCCCTCCACGGTCGTCAGATCTAACATCTATGGACTTTTACTTGTGGGAAAGTGTGAAAGATAACGTCTATCAAAGGAAGCCACACATGCTGAAGGTACTTTTCCAGGAGATTACAGCAACATGTGCAGCGATCTCCACTGCAACATTGGCTGATGTAGTTGCGGCGACTGCTCGTCATTCTGTTATGTGCATAGCCGCCAACGGTGAACATTTTGAACATGTACAGTAACCATAGTTCCTTAAAGTGTGTATACATTTTTCTGGCCAATTGTGTATTTAAAGATGTAATTAGTTGTTGTTGTTGTTGTGGTCTTCAGTCCTGAGACTGGTTTGGTGCAGCTCTCCATGTAATTAGTAATGTATTCTTATTGAGCACAAAATATTGTTTAGTATAGAAGAGCAGGATCTTATAAGCTAAGAGCACCTTTCATGAATGTTATCCAGTCAATGTTCTGGCATGCATGTAGGTTGTGGAAACTGAGACCCCTGTCTATGAGAAGCTGAAGAACTGGAACGAAAAGAAATATCAAGCTGAAACTTTGTACATGTTCATCCAAGACATCGTTGAACCTACTCCAAAAAAGCCATTGGATTCAGAAATGGTCAAGTGAGGACCATCTTTAAATCTGATACATTTGAAATGGAATGACCCTAGTTCTTGATTAACGTCCTGTCACAGGATCCAACACCATCTCTTCAAATTCTACTCTGTAAACAAATCTTTGTTGAGAACATTTTCCGACTGTCTGTGGCATGAATAATCCAATTTCTTGTAATTTTCTGTCTGTGATGATAATTTTTTTCCAGGTGACAAGATATGTACTATGACTCTTTTCTCGCTACATTTGTATGTCTTTCTGGGCACTGCATGCTGCAACATCATACATTAAATGCACGTCTTTAGTTTGTTGTAATGAGAAATGTTATACCTTTTACAATCAGTCAACTCCTCTGTGAAGAGAGTGTAGGCAATAGTGTATTATTTTTCAAGATAGTGTTACGGTTGTCAGTTTGAAGGCAGTTGCTTTACTACTAAGCATAAGCAGTTTACACACATTTACTTCAAAAATGTTGTACATTTAAGACCTTATACTACCTGAAATACACACTTCCAACCATTTGTATCTTTTCTCAAAATACTCATTTTAGTGTCCTTTACTGTTGGTATTATTTTGACCTGAAGGGATTATGACATCCTGTATTAAAGAACCACATATTATACCAAATACATGACAAAATAGTAAAACCAAATAAATGTCATTGGTGCCAACATATACATGTAAAACATCGTCATCTTTCTTGTGTGTTGAACTAATATAAAGTTCTCGGGTTTCCAGATGCGACAGTTCGATGAGTGTCGCTACCATCGTCTTATGGTAAAGTGTTGAAATGTCATCTTGCTTGATCTTATACAGGTAGTGCAGCGCGTTGAGTTGTCCTTGCCTTTGACCCAGCACGGATTGGAGCAGATGAGGGAGTGTACTTGAATCCCAGCATGTTCAGTCAGATACCAACTAGTACATTGTACAGATATCTCTCAGCTCTGAGTGCTCATAGTGTGTTATGGCCAGTAACAGGTCCAAAGCAGAACTTTGTTAATAGCCACCATCTCTGTTTCTGAGGCCGTTATTAGCCCTAAATTTGATGGATTCCTTTATCATGCTGTCCCAAACTACAATGCATTACAAAGCACTCTTGCTCATTCAGAATACAACATGCAGCTTTCTTCCAAACTGTTCTCAGTGAGTGCCAATTTGTCTCTCTGCCCCAGAGCTGATGTGCTCCAGGCAGTACTGCTGAATACGACATTGTGTCTGCTCCGTGTAACATGGCCTACGCTCACACTGAATGCTTTAGATGTCATATGGGCACATCCCCAGATGAAGAAGATGGTGATTATCTTTGAAAACTTGAGTTTTAACTCTTGTTTGTCCTGCTCTGGAAACCTAGAAGATTTTATTAGTATATCCCAGTTGTTCTGGAACACATTTCACACACACATATATATAACTAGTACTGATAATAACAAACAGCTGGTACATAAAGGGCAGGCTCTATTAAAGGGATCCAGTAGGCTACAAAGCGTGGTGGTACTTTTGGAGTGGTATTCTAAGTGAATTTCTAATCAATCATGGGCTGGTTTGAAAATTGTTTTTCCTTGTTTCTTTGTGTTCTGACATACTTTACATCCATTAGGACCTCTTCACTATTGATCTATACATTGAATAGTGTATCTAAGGCAATCTAATCTAGTGAAGTGAAGAACAAGCATATTTTTTTGAATGGGTTTGTACCAGCAGGAAATGAATGTGTCAGCTTGCGACGTTTGCCTACTGTATTTCTTCACTGATGGTCCTCAGTGTTGACGTACTGTCTTGTGATACTGGCTGAAAAATGGGCGGTGGAATTTCAACACTGACTACTGTAAATAATGTAGCCGACACGCGCACAGTTGCGTTCCCAGTTCTTTACTTTCACTGTTCACAACCCCACAATATACACAGTTAATATGGCCAGTGCGGTATTGTTTAACTTTCGATAAGCCTCGTTAATAGTTCTCAGGCAAACATCAGCATACTGCTACCATAGTTTACTGTCGAACATCTATTAGCAGTAGAAAACTGGTCACACAGTTATTGCAGAATAATATGCTACATATTGAATAACCACTGTCTTTGTTTTAACATATGACCTATTACACATATTTCACAGTTAATAATACCTCTTGTTTAGCACACTTTGGTAGCTTACCAGTAGCACCAATAATTCTTATTCCAGAAACATGCATCACCACTATACCCTCTGTGTTCTTAATAGCTTCAAAAAATGCCTGTGAGATGCCTTTCAAATCGCTACCATTGTCCAGTAAACACTTACCATCACTTGCTTTTGTTACAGGGTGCCACACTTCCTTTTTACTTACCATTTGATCTTCTTCATACAACAAATCCTCTTTAATCCTTTGCCTGGAAAGACTATAATCCAGTTTACCAAATTAATTACCAGACACAGTCAAATGACAAATAGCATGGTTTCTTCCTCATTACCACTCTCAAACTCCAACGCTTCATTACACCTAACATTATCTTCCTTTATTCTTTCTTTATGTAACACATTGTCATCATTATCAATTATAAATTTAAATACCTCATCCTTGTCACTACTGAATTCGTCACTGCTATCATCATTACAGCTGCTGTCAGAATCAGACCCACTGTCACTCTGATTGTCATCAAATACTTGGCTTATTAGTTGATTATTGTTTCCAGTATTAGATCATAAAGCAATACACCTGAATTCCTTATGTTCTCTTAAAAATTTACCATCTGTCTGGACACTTTGGACATCCTGGGCAATAGCAACACGCTGTGTTTCATCACTTGATTTTATTATAGTACATTCCTCCTCTACTTTTATGGGATAAACATTGCTACCCACACCATCATTCAACATCTCACTAGAATTAGAAATTACACTCATCTTACTACTATCATTTACATTACCCTTACCTGTGATTACAGCACATTTATATACACATGGTTCTTCATCACTACCTGCTCTAGTGCGAGCCAAAACTGGAGCATTATCTAGTTTAAATGGTTTGATCCAGAATTAAAATAATCTGCTCCATTTCTTTTACTTGAATTTCTCCTACTATTTCTGTGTCCATTCTGGCTATCTTCCACCCAACCATTCCTTAAATTTCTACTGTAATTAGGCCTGTTCATCCAATTTACCTGAAATTCTCTCCCTAATTGATTATTGTCATCAAAATTCCTCCTACAATCTTCCACTGAGGGCTTCACCCTCTCCACTTTATCAATATGACTCAGATATCACTAATATTACCTGTAGGGGCAGGTACGAGCAATTCTCTAACTTTCTGAGGCAACTTAGTTTCTAAACCCAAACATTTCAGTTTTTTTTTTATCCAAAGCTGACAGAATCCTTTCATAGTACCCTTCCTAGAGGCGAATCTCTCTCCTCCACAAAATTCACTCAAAATTCTCTGCTGCTTCTCTTTGGACCAATATTCATATAGAATTGGTTTTTCAAAGCTGTGCCGGTCATAGGCTCAGATGTTATTGAATTTGGCATCTGTTAAAATTCAGGAGTAAGTAAAAAACCCATAATTTTTTGTTTTCTCCAAAAAAAATTCCTGCCCCGAGATACAGGCCTCCGAAGATGAGACTGCGAACACCATTTTGAAGATGCGAATTTAGGAAAAATTTTTGAAACACTTTATCTCTGTAACTGTTCTAGATATTTTAAGAGTTTTTTTTTTAATTTAAAAGATAATTGCTTTATGATTACAATGATGTCCTCCATTTGGACATATCTGCCAAAGTTCTTTTACTGTCACCTTTTGAATTTTATTTTTTTAATAATTTTCGGATTTTTTTTTTCAAAAATGCTAATCCAGAAAAGTTAGATTTTTTTGGTTGATTAGTACTATGTAGTACTCTCTGTAAAGGATAGCTTCCACTTTTAAGTTGGACAGGTTTTGTTTAAAAAAATCTTTTTTTTCAACTTTCATGGGTAATATATGACTCCACTGAAGTTGTTTCTTACTAATTTCTTTGTTACAATGTTTATTTCTATTGTCTTTGTTGCAGTTATTTTTTATCACTTTCTTTTTTGCATTTACTTCTTTTCACTTTCATTGTTGAAGATATTCCTTACACTTGGTGGTAATTTTTTGTCAGTTTCTTTGTTGTGGGTGTTCATTGCAGGTTTCTGTATTGTAGTTGCTCAGTGCTAATTTGTTTACTGAAGAGGCTTCTAAGAAATCTGAGGCCATCCAGTGCATTCTGTGTTTTCATGAGGAATTTGCCAGTCGACACAGTTGCAGCGTGTTTTTTGAAATTGACTGTTTGAAATGTCTTCTGACTGGGGCCACAGGAGAGTGAAGTGTGCTGACTATTTGGATATTCATAAAAGAGTTAAATATAAGACAAACAGAAAAAGTAGACTTTGTTCAGGTTGGGAATAAGTGTTCTCATTTGAAGACTCTGTTTCAAAGTAAAGATGTTTCCAGCGATGACTTTTTGTGTTATAAATGTTTTGACAGAATAACAACAATGATAGTATCAGAACAATGTGAAGCCTCCCATGGTGCAGATGATGCAAATTTTGCATCAGTGAAGGAGAAATTAAATACCCTTAATCAGTCGACTACAGAGGTAGATGTTTGTCCTGTTAAGAAACCGTGGTCAGTGAAGTCGAATCAGCAGCTCTATGCATCAAGAAAGTGCAGAAAAATTACTAAATCTATGGATGAATACACTACAGCAAAACTGACCATACTCTCGAAAGTAGAAATTCAGAAGAAAATGAATCAAAGCCCTCTTGCACCTCTAGCCAGGAATTTTTCACAAATATCAATTCAGCTGTTGTATACTGTGCATCCTACAGTGAAAAGACGCAAGTTTTAACTATTATTCCAGAGATATTTTTAAAGAAAACAAATTTGAACCACTTTCCATCAGTATCAAAGTACATGGTAGACAAATGAAGAAATGTGAAGTCTGTAAAAGGAATCTTAGGAAGACCAGATCCCTATTATTGTCATCCTGTAGAAGCAGCTCAGGTTCTTATAGTGCAGTCATTTTATCTGGAAGATAAATGGGACTCTTCTTGTCAGAGTGCCAACAAAAAAGACACTATAACACTAACAGGTGAAGGTCAAAAAGTTGTGAAAGTGTAGTGGTACATGACTTACAGTATTAAAGAAACTTTTGCAATTTATAAGATCAACAATACAACTTCACATATCGGAAGATCAAAATTTTATGCACTATGACTTAAGTGGGTAGTTCCAACCCACCTAGAGATGTCTATTTATGTGTGTACGGCATGAATTTTGAACTTTGTGTGGTAACTTTGAAGAACTTACTGGAGCACATGACATATGACACCTCTGTTAGGCGTGTGAACTCATTAGTAGTCTGTAACATAAAACAAGGGTACCATTGGTGTAATGACCAGATTTCAATTTTTACAGGAGGGACATATTTTCAAAACAAGACCACAAGTGTTGCAGCTATAAGTGATGACACAGGACATGACTCAGCACATGCTTTGCTAGCAGTGCAGAAAATTCTTCGACTGCAAACAGGGGCAGACAAGATCGTTATTATTTCTGATGGTACTCCTAATCATTTTAAAAATTGTTACCAGCTGTTTGAATTGAGTAAGTCACTATTGCCAACTGATTGGGTACACAGTGCTACTGGTCATGGGAAGGGGCCTTGTGATGTTGTAGGAGGCCTGACGAAGCACCATGCTCCAAAACATAATCTTTACATTCCAAACATAGCTGCGATACAGAATGCTTAGGATTTTATGAGAGTTGTGAAATCTTACACATCCGCAGCCCTCATTCTTTTGTCCAAAGAGGAAATCGAAGAATTCTGTGAGCAGAAAAAAGAAGAATGGTCCAAAAAAATTACTCCTGTGAAAGAAATTCAGAAGAGACATTTTTGGACTCACTTTAAAGAGCAAGAAATAAGACATTTCATTCATTCAGCCAACACCTCAGAAACAGTAGGATAATATTCAGGTTCACAACCTGATAAGGGGGATGTTTGTGGCATGTGTGTGTGACTGGGATTGCAGAGATTTATAGACACTAGTTATGAGTTAAATGAAATTGTAGTGAAATTTATGCTACCACATGGACCAGTTGCTGGATGTAAGTGTCCAGCTGAAGGACAGCAACAATGCTATCAGTGCTCACCTTCTGTTCACAATGTTCTCAAGTGCTCCAGTTCCTATTGTTTCAACAGGAAGGCATTACTCTATATTAAAGGAAGATACTGAAGCACTGGAACACATTTTTAGTTCATTAACTGGCTAATTTCGGTACAAAACAGAGTACACATAAGTTATATAAATTGAAACTTTTTAGTCTTTGGACCTTTCACATACGTTTTGGAATCATTTAAAATGCTTGAAAAATGTGTCTCTTACTCATCTTTCAAACTACTAAAATTTTGTTAAATAAGGGTAGTTTTTGATTTTTATGAGCCTGTTATGTGATAATGTGATAATAAAACATGCTTTATGTATGGCAAAAATTTCAGTTGTTTGTGAAACCTGTTCAACTGAAAAGTGGAGGCTCCCCTTTTCAGGAAATGTAAAATAATATGGTACTAATCAACAGAAAAAAATCAAAAATTTAAAGATTGGAATTTCTGAAAAAAAAAATTCCATAAATTAAATAAAAAAGTTCAGAATGCTGTAGTAAAATTACTTTGTCAGATAAGTCCAAATGGAGGATTTCTTTGTAATCATAAAGCAATTAGCTTTCAATAAAAAAAAATCAATAAAATATCTAGAGATGTTCCAGAGATACAGCATTTTAAAATTTTATCAAAAAGTCACATCTTCAAAATGGTATGCACAGTGTCATTTTTGGAGGGCTGTATCTTGGAGCAGAAATATAAACTAAATTCAATAACATCTGAGACTATGAAGGTAACATTTTTTCCTACCCTGCCTGTATTGTTATGGACTATGCCTGAAGTACAACTATCAGCTACCTGAGCTGCCCACCCGTGAGCTACCCCTTTTAAAAAATCTTTCACAAATGACATTTTCTCCTTGTGATTGCATGCTTCAAGCAAATTATTAAATTTTCTAATGAGATTCTATGGATGCACTTGAACATATGGTTCAAAACTTTTAAATTTGTTACAACTAACAAATGAAGTTCTGTTTAGGACACTACATATTCTATACTTTAGATTTTGTATTTCTTCCATCTTTTTTTCCATATCAGCCAATTTGGAATCTACATTATTATTTACTTTTACCAGTTTTTCCTCTACCTCTACTGCACACTTGGTTTCCACTTATGTTTCTAAATCATTTTTAATCTGATTGATTTGGTTCGAGTTTAACCCTGTTTTCAGCACAAAATTTCCTGGCTGCTTTGATTTCATCTTTAAGCTGTTTTTTGGAAACCTGCACCCTCCTACTATAGTCATCACAAAGCTTCTTTCTGTCTTCTACACATTTACTACTCATTAATGTTAATTTATCATTAGTGTTATGTGCTACTTTCTTTATCTTTTCATCACAATCGTTAGCTACTGCCTCAACCTTCTTATTTAATTCTGAAAGATTAGAGTTGACTACCTTAATCTCCTTTTTAATTTATTTCTCCAATTCATCCTTGAAGCTAACCATGTCAGTTCTAATGCTATGAGTTTTCTTTTCCACATTAATAATGTCTTCTTTCGTACACATACTACTCATAATTTCTTTTAACATTCATTCCAATTTTTCGTCTGCCCTAACCTGTTGCCCTCGCTGACTTTCACTACTCTCCCTTAACCTTAATGATTTCATCCACTTCAGTACTGTTTTCATCCATTTCACTTCCATCATCATACAGTGTACATGACGCTTTTATCGTTTCATCTACAATAGGGCTTTTGTCCCCATCATTCAAAGTTACGTGCGTGTCATTTACAGAACCAGTTCCCCATTGTCTCTTCTCTCTCATCACACTGTCTTGTTCGTTAAGGCTACTCATTATGCATAATTTAATATAAAATGACTTTTTTATAAAATTACCTTATTCTTATTCACTCGTCTTCTGCGGCTGCTGCTGCTGCACTTGCAGCAGCAGTAATCATTATCTCGATTCATCGTCTGCACAGCTGCGTCTATGTGCGTGCTGATTTGCTGCTCCTGTACTCAATGGCTGCTTCCATAGAACCCACTAGCTGATTGGCTGCTCTCATACTGTGGCCATGAAACCCATTCGCTGATTTGCTGTTGCACTTCCTTTGTTATAATCACTGTATTGTAAACTGTTCTTGAGATAGTGTTCATAGTTCGTGAGTCCTAGTTTATTGTGCCCAATTACAATAATCATCACCCAGAAGGGAACCATACGTGATGTTCACCTGCTTTATTTGTTTGTTGATGGTCCTTAGTGTCAACATATTGCGTTGTGTTACTGACTGAAAAGTGGGGAGTGGAATTTCAACACTGACTACTGTAAATAATGTAGCCAACAGGTGCACAGTTGCATTCCTAGTTATTTACTTTCACTGTTCCCGACCTGCCAATAAACACAGTTAATATGGCCAGTGCACTATTGTTTAACTTTCGATGAACCTCATTAATAGTATTCAGGCAAACATCAGCATACTGCTACCGTAGTTTACTGTTGAACACCTATGAGCAGTAAAAACCCGATCACATGCTTATTGCAGAATAATATGCTACATATTGAATAAACACTGTCATTGTTTTAACACATGACCTATTACACGTATTTCACAGTTACGTTGATGCATTGTTGTTGACCTAACCAGCACAGGTTTCTCGTCTGAAAATCGCCCGTGGACTGATTGTCTCGGGACCAAAAATTGGCCCTTTATACATCATCTCAGTAATAGGCACTGAAACTACGCATTGTTCAGTGTTTAAGTTGCAGAAGTTACAATTAAAACATAAATCATTAAATTAACTGAATACATTGAAAAATTGGTTCTTTTTAACAGTTTGTTCTACACAGGGGTTAAGCCGAATTATTTGTTTAAATGATGAAATTAACAGATATAGATATAGAAACAATACTTTTTACAAACCTGTCAATTACTTTGGAATTAATGAAGGGCTGGATTTGTTAATATATTTTCAAATATAGCCAAATAAATACTTCAAGAATCCTAGTGATTCTTTTTCCAAATGTGTATAATTAGTACAGAATTTATATTTGTTTGTAAGTCAGCAATAGAATCTAAGCCACAAAACAATTACTGATTTCATCCTATAACAAAAGATATTAACAATAAATTGTCAAAATAAATTAGAAAATCAATTACATACATAAAACGGAGCACAAATTTAGATCTTGTGCTATATTCTTTAAAACTGAGGGCCAACCTTTCTCTTTTATGAAATTTCAGATTATACTTACATATTTTGATGGTAATTAGTCAAAAATTAAAAAACAAAAATGAATTTAAGGAAGCAGATAACAAAACAAGAGGAAGTAAGAAGATCCCAGCTTGCTTTGTCATAAGCTTACGTTTTGACAGTATAAGACGACTACTGCATCTCACAGGATGATTAAATAAATTTCAGACATTGTTTGTAATACCTTAAAGCTGTTTGTATACTTTTCATTTGATACACAGCAATTAATGTTCCTTTGAATACTCCTCATTGAAGCATTGAGCCTAGATTGAAATGCTTATTTCTTACATGTGTATATGCTGAAGCTTATGTATGATTTATATCCTCAACAGATAGTTTGTTCAAATATTTACACTATGTGATCAAATCACATGTTGAAAACTGCATTCTTCCCTTAGGTGAGAATGGTCTCTTCTACATTTCACAATGATCTTGGTACTTCCTTAAGCAGGAAAGTGTATGAAATTGGTCCATAATTTGAAGAGTCACCCTTATGGTGGTTTTGAAGGTACTGAAGGTTCATTGGATAAACAAGTCAGTCACCTTTGTTCTAATAGCTTACAATACTTCCTGAAGTCTTGCTCAGTGCACACAAAATAACCTAGACCATAGCTGCTGTGCAGATGGCGTGGTTGGGGAGGACAACAATAGTTATGGAGACTTTGTTGTGAACAACCACAGCATGTTGGGGGAGGTGCAGATCAACAGCTGAAGCATCTGCACAAATGTATTTCTTCCATAGCTTGTCAGCTACAACTACTAAGCCTGTGAATGGTAATATCAACTGGTTATGCAAGTATGACCAATGGTTTGACAATTGTAGATGTTAAGATTAAGTACTGTCTCACTAGAATACTGAAGAAGAACATAAACAGAAGATCATTCAAAGTGAAACCAGGTGGACTGTGTGCCGCCAGAAGGAAATCTCCTAAAACAAAAAATATGTCATAATGGCCAACACCACTTAATATGGTACTGTCAGTGTAAAATAAAGAAAATGTCACACATGGGGATTGTGTGTCATCCCCCTGATAACCATTTCAGCAGGCATTACTTAAAAATATAACATTCATTTTCTTCTTCTTCTGGTTTTTCCGAAGTAGTGAAGCCTGAGGAAGTACTTTCAGTTATTATGTGAGTATGGTGTCTATTGTTTTGGACATTTCTGGAAGAACACACACCACACTGAATCCGCAGCTATGACAGCAGTTGTAGTTGGAGGGAGAGGAAGGCAGAGAAAGGGAAGGGACTAATGATATTAGCTGCATCGAGACTTTACACAGAGTCAGCAGCGATGAGTGAAAATGCGTGCTGTAGAGGGACTTAAACCCGTGATCTTCTGGTTACTAGGCAGTCACATTAACCACAATGCCACCTGGAGACAGTGTTTATTGCAAAAACGCAGACTATCTCATCGTGCTCCCCAGCAGACTCTCACAGCCACCCAGTGGCACCTATCAGCAGTCCCTGTCCATGTCGTACTTTCTCGCTGATTTTATATTCACACTGGAGGTTGAATGTAAGTGTACATCCACACTGAAGGTAGGGAATTAATTACCTATTGAGGTGAATCAATAGTATGAATGCATGGTAAAACTTGCTCACAATTAACTCACCATGTAAAAAGGAATTGGTCAAATCTAGAAATAGAACTATTCACACAAATTTAATTCAGCATAACTAAAACAAACTTTTCTTCATATCATTGTCAACTCTCTGCCAGGACAAGAACTTTTTTTTCTTTCCGTCATTATGGGATACTTAACCAACCACAGTTTGTATTTCAAGATGGCTTTCATACTGAGGTAGCTTTCAGTCAGCAGTTGGTTCCCACTCCTTGTTGCACATATCCTGCAGATGCGTGCCGTTTCATTTAGTTTCAACACAATAGACAACTAAATTTTTACCCAGTGAACTCAGTTGTGTAACAGTCCATCCCACAGAAATCAACTGAAGACAGCAACATTCTCTGTTGCCAAAATAACTGGTGATCTGAGGCATCTCAACACCTTGGAAAATTACTAACATTATCAGACATATTGGGTTTTTAAAATGTTGTCTATATCTTGCTTACGTCTTTCATTCTTGCAGTCTGTAAATATGATACTGAATACTTTTTCTGTAATACTGTGTTGTATAAGTTGGGCAAGCCCAGATAAACCTATTGTTTACATTTGACTGCACAAAAATTAGTTGTCCTCTAAGAATTCTAAGTCTGGCTGTCTACACAATTTGGCAACACTATAGTATGTGTATGTGTCTGGAGGAAATGTTGTCTTCCACTCGAGCTGTTACAGTGTTGTGTCTGGTAGTAAATGTCGCGCAATGTAGATGCATAGTTGAGAGTTTAAGTCCTCTCATTCTTTTATTTTTTAACCACATTTCGGCTGTGTACTTAATGTATCAGTCTGATAGAAACTCAGGGATAATTTGCTTCACTTTCTAATCTTCTGTGCAAGAGCTCATGGCGGCATCAAGATCGGAATAGATTATAGTCGAGAGTTTTCTTTCCATAGAGCATCAACCAGCCATCTGCCACTGGTCTCTTGATGCCAGCCACCATCTGACCAGTTGAGCTCATTGCGACGTATTTTTGGCACCTTGCTGCTCTCGCATTTAAATTGTTTCTTTGTGTAGTTTGATTCTCCGCATGAAATAACTTTGATAAATGGGGTGGACACCATGCAGTTACACATGTGTAGGTTATTGTGAATATATTTATCAGTTGCCATTTTCTTATTTGAACTTCCAGTATTTGATGTGTAGTTTTGAACTGGATTGTGTGTAGTTGAATCTTATGAATATTGTTTAAGTGTTATGAAATAGATGCAAGAGGAAAGGGTCTAACACTTCAGACATATTTTTCATTTTGGGGTTAACTGACAGGTGAATGAGCCTCCATATTTGCCACGTCTTTTATAACAGCATCTTCTCAATGTTGATAGCTGTGGCATAGGGAAGCTCTATGAGTGAACTGATGACACTGAAACCAAAATGCGGTAATAGACACCAGTTTGATTTTTGTTGCTGTTAATTGTGGCATGTTGTACTTCTGCTATTGACTTCTTAACTTTGGCAGTTCAATGCAAATGTTGCACGAAAGTTAAATGGTAATAGTTCATCACATATGTCAATTATTGAAACTTCATGAATGTGGAAATTAATTCATACCAGAATGAAAGAAACAAGAAAATCCTTTTCTGATGTGGTTTTCCTAATATCACTCGTTCCACACTTCACACAAATGCTTCAAGGTGCATTCACCCCTCTGTTAAACCCACAGCAAACAGTACGTCACATATATTAGATATCTTCCTCGTGCTACTTAGTTTATAATGCATAAACAATGTTAAAAAGATCAAATTATGAAAAATCCAATTCATAACTGCAAGTCAAATACTAGAATTTTACATTAGAAAATGACAGTTGATAAATACACTCATACCTTTTGTGTAGCTCCATGTTCACTTGGTTTACTAAAGTTATTTACTGCAGAAAATCCAACTATGCTAATAAATAATTTCATGCTTATCAGTGTGAGAGCATAAATGTACTCCAAATGCAGATGCACCACATTCATCAGTTCGGACTACAACCATTGTCAGATGCCTGGTGGTCAGCAGCTGGGTTGCAGTGGTTATGTAGGGTGAGGAAACGTTTAAGCATAAACTGTTGTGATCTTGATGCAGCCAAAGGCTCTTTTGTTATTACTGTGTGGTTAGAAAGTGAAGCAGGTTACCTTTGAGGTTTCATCAGGTTCACACTTTTAGCAGGCAGTCAAATTGCAGTTAAAAAATAAAGGAATGAATAGACTGGAGCGTACAACTTTGCATCTACATTGCATGACATTTACCACTAGACCACGAGTGGTACAACACTCTAACAACTCAAGTGAAAGACAATGTCTACATCTTACAGTGTCTGCATCCTGTGTTGTCAAATCATGCATATGACAAGGCTTAGAATTCTGAGGGGTGGGGAACTTTCTGTGCTGTCAAGTGTATGTGTTCAGTTGTTTCATTTAATGTGGTCTGGTAGTTGCTTCACATACTCATTTGATATAAATTTTTGTTAATGGTAACTACATTACCTGAGAGCTTGTATAGTTACAAATATTATTGATTGATCAATGGAAGGTCCAGGATGTACGAACAATAATATAGAGGATAGATTTCTACTCGTAACGTAGAAGAGTCATCGAGTTGTGGGCCGGCACAATGAAAAGGACACTGGAAGTATGCACAATCTCTGACAAAGTCCTTCCTCAGAAGTAGAACTCTCTCTCTCTCTCTCTCTCTCTCTCTCTCTCTCTCACACACACACACACACACACACACACACATACAGGGCTACTGTCTGTGGCTATTAAGGCCCGACTCTGACTGTGTTTGACATGAAGAACAACTGCTGAAGTGAGTGACAGGTAAAAGGAGGCGGCACAGGTTGAGGAGTGGGAGGGATAGTAGGGTAGGGGTTGGGGAAAAAGTGAACCAACTGTGAGCTACTACCTGTATTCTGGTCTAACTTCTGCATCAATATTTTGTGATCAACACAACTGAACACCTTAGTTGATTAAAAAAAGATGGCTAGTGCTCGAAACCATTTGTTTAATCCATCCAGTACCTCACAGAGAAAAGAGAATATAGCATTTTCAGTTGGTAAACCGCTTCTAAAACTGATCTGGACATTTGATAGCAAATTATGTGAAATAAAATGATCAATTATCCTTACATACACAGCCTTTTCAGTAACTTAAGCAAACACTGTTGGCATAGAAATAGGTCTAAAATTGGTCACATTATCCCTTTCTCCCCTTTTACAAAGTAGCTTTTTCACGCAAACAGATAGCTTGTTAGTGATCTTGCCCACATAGAATGTGCCACAGATGTTACTGCTTATTTGGTAGATCGTATGGTTGTTTTCACAGGTGGCGCTGTCTTTGATCAAATAGGGAATGCCAGTGATAGGACTGGAGTAGATATGGCTTCTGGGTCTGTTGCAGGGATATAAGCCTTGAGGCAAGGGGCTAGGAGCAAGAGAGGAGTAGTGATGGATAAGAGTATTGTCTAGGACTGGTGGGCAACAAGATATCATTATGGGAGGGTTGGGGAAGACAGTAGTGAGGATATTTTAGGACAGGTCGGGAGACAGTCAAAACTGAAATGACAAATATCCTCCCCATCCCTCCCACAGTGATATTCCACCACCCACCCAACATATGAAATATACTTGTCCATCCCTAGCCTGCCACAGTTCCCAACTCCTTGGTACATGCCTCATATCTATGCAATAGACTCAGGTGCAAGACCTGTCCCATACATCCTTCTGTTACCACCTACTACAATCATATCACTGGCCTCTCTTACCCCATCCAAGGCAGGACCACTTGTGTAAGCAGCTGTGAGATCTACAAACTTAGTTACAACCACTGTGCCGCATTCTACATGGGCATGACTACTAACAGGCTAACAAGCAGAGAAATCTTCCTACAATATATCCATTGTTCATAAATCCCCCTTCGCCTCCACCTTCCATTCTTCCACCTGCCTACCCCCTTCCCAGCTCCCACTGCAATACTTATCTTGCCAATGCACCTAGAAGTTCTTTCCCTCTTCTGTACCCTCCCTTTCCTCCTCCCCATTTCCACACTCTTCCAGCACAGTCTCTTGATGCTGCTCCTAGCAACCCACTTGGATAGTCTCACAGGCAGCACCAGCACCACCCCATCCGTAACCTGATACTCCACCCTCTCCCTTCCACAACCTACGTCTTCATACACCGCCCCATCCGAGCAGATTGCTGTTTCATCAGACGCAGATGCAGTCACAGTCGCAGTTGAACTCTAGTGCTCTGAGGCAGTGGCCATGTGTGTGCGAGCTATGCTAGGGTGAATGTGTGTGTGTGTGTGTGTGTGTGTGTGTGTGTGTGTGTGTGTGTGTGTGTGTTTTAATGCAGAAGTACTTTGTCTGGAAGCTTTAATATTTTAGCAGGCTTCTCATTTTGCCTCTCTGTGGCTCAACACAGCCTCTATGTGATGAATAGCAATATATTCTTCCCATATTAATGTTATTCATTGTTTGTAAAAAATGTAACTCAATGTGCCTCTATATGATGAATAGCAATATAGCCTTCCCATGTTATTCATTGTTCATGTAAAATGTAACTAAGTCTGACACATTATCCTGAAGCATTTGGAAGTTACATCTTAGGCCTTAGATGTTATTTTCTTCCATTTTATCAAGCAGTTTCCTGCCTCTTGACCCACTCCCGAATCTTGTAAGATGGCACCAAGACAAAATTTACCCCATTGCTTTTGTGTTTGCAATTGTGGTGTTTTCAGTAAAGAGGTACACAGTTGCTGTAGGAGCTGATGTTCCACATACCAAATTGTTTGATCACAAATACCAGATTATTTTATCACTACTTTCAAAAACCATCCTATGCTGATTGCCACAAGGAAAATCGCTTTTATTGAGATAGCGTGTTGTTAATGGTTTCCAAAACAGGACAGCTGCTAGGATAGTAATTTTGTGGCTATTCATATATCAATGTGTGTGCCATTGTGATTGATTTAGACTAAGTTTGCTTGAAAGGCAAACAATTTGCTATAAAAGAGACTTACTTATTTTGCAATTTAATTGTAGCTATGTTTTTTTTGACACATTCCCCACAGTTGTAGCAGAAAGCCTTCATGCTTCATACTATCACCTGCTCAGCAGTTTCGTAACTGGTGGGAACTTGGAAGAACACCATCTGTTTTTTATGAAGCTCTCAGTCCTATGCAGGTTACAGTCAATATCTGAGGGATGTCATAGTTATAAAAAGAGTTCTGTAAATAGCATGTTTATGTAGCCACCCTGAGTGAACAAGATAAAAGTAAAGGAGTGTGTTAGTAAATAGACCATTTTTTTGTTTGAATGTTTTAAGAAGAAGAAATAACACTTTTTTTTCAATTTGTTGTATTCCGGTAAGAAAATTCATTTATACAAAATATTGTGTGTTAGTGAAAAAGTGTGTGTGTGTGTGGGGGGGGGGGATGCTAGTGAAAAAGTGTGTGTGTGGGGGGGGGGGGGGGGAGCACTGCACTGAAAACATTGTAAAATAATGCTCCAATTTTGTTTATTCATATGTGTTATCTACAGTGCTATTTCAAAAATATTTTCCCACGCAAGTGGCATAACATTTAGCACCCCCCTCCCCTCCTCACCTTGTATCACCCCTCTTCCTTTCACTCCTTGCCTCGTACATTACTTACCATAGCTTGGTAAGACCTTTAAAAATAAATCTAAATCTAGTGAGCATAGAAACTGATTATTTTTGCTACTTATTATGAGACACCTTGTTTACAAATTTTGCATGACCAGCACCAACAGTGCTGCAAATGGTCACTTGAGTCACTTTGGCCTTAAACCAACTCTGATTATCTCAGTACAATTATTCCATCCATTTAGTGCAGCAAAGAAAAGAGACCTGGTTGTGCAACTAATTGCACGAGTAAGAAATGATCACTGTATAAATAAAGCTTAGATCAATGATATACTTTATGCAATAATTAAGACTTATCTTTCCTCTATTTCCAGAAAGTGATGACCTTTGAAAGATGGTGGTGTGTTTTAACAGATGAACTTGATCTCTGCATTCAGAGATCTGTGGAGAACAAGTAAGCATGTTTGAAATTTCACTTGTTTCTGACATGTTGCTTGCAATGGCTGCCTTTTGTCACGTTCAAAATGTAGATTACATTGATATTTAACTGATTTCATATTTCTCTTTTTTGTGATTAAGTAGTATATGACTTGTCATCAGGTCCTTTGAAGCTGAAAGCTCACCTTAGAACATATAGGCTGCCCGCTGTGGCCGAGCGGTTCTAGGCGCTTCAGTCCGGAACCACGCAGCTGCTATGGTCGCAGGTTCGAATCCTGCCTCAGGCGTGGATGTGTGTGATGTCCTTAGGTTAGTTAGGCTTAAGTAGTTCTAAGTCTGGGGTCTGATGACTTCAGATGTCAAGTCCCATAGTGCTTAGAGCCATTTGAACCATTTTTGAACATGCAGTTAGCAATTCATTGTGAAGTAAATTTGCAGATTTGTTCCACAAACTTGAACCATTTAGTTACGTAAAAGGCTTCAGTAAGGTCACAAAATATACCAGCAGGATTGTTTTGGTTGTTTTTAGTTCTGATAGGTTTTCATTCATAAGGGTATATGGTGGCTGCTACATGTGAAACTCAAAAGTATTTAGCAAATTTTGTTTGAGTTAAGGACTGATTATGAATACGGTTCATGGTTAATTGTATCAACCTTTCACAAGATTTTACTAATCTGCTAGAAACACTGTCATGGAAAAATATTGCTGCTTTTAGCAACTTGATGGTATTTTTAATTCCCTTTGGTCTTGCATATTTGATATTAATGATGTTTGGTGATGTAAAAAGTATTGAATTATCAATTTCACGGCTGAAATGCCACAATTATTAAAATATTTCTGGCTATTATTCTGTGGTTTTTCCTGATTTCTTTGATGACTTGTGGCATATAAGTTCTTGTATTCCATTTGGAACTAATTAAAGAATGGAAACTCCAGGTAGGAATATCAACAATTCAGGAAAAGGTAGATTGCTACTCACTGTAAAGGAGACACGTTAAGTTGCAGACAGGCATAATTAATATGCAAGTTAATGTGTCTTCTTTATGGTAAGTAGCAATTTGTTTTTTTCTGCAGCATTAATTGTTTGTAGAATGCAAAGGTTACAATATTTACACTGTAACCAAAGGAGTAAGCCGACAGTTTTCTTCAAAGTGAAAGTGTTTTGCAAACAAACAACTTCTGTTTCTTTGGGTTCTTCTTGGAACACTCAAACAGCTTATAGTTGTTCAGTTTTCAACACTTGTACCAAAGTCATAATAAAGTTTTAAAATGATGACACTGCCACCATCTGCCTGTGTGTTTTTTCATTATTTCCCAAATTTAGGCTTTTGAGCCATTACCAAATGCAACTGGCAAAAATATTAGTACATGTTAGCCATTTCATGCTGCCTGGTTTATCTTTAGAGGTCTCAATGAAATATTTTGTTAGTGATATGTTTGTCAGACATGCTTGACATGTACTGATCTCTTTCCCAGTGGCAATTAATAATGGCACGAAAAAAGAAATAATAAAAAAGAACATGTAGGCAAATGGAGATAGTGCTACTGTTAGTGTTACGTGTCATTTAGAATGGAAAATGCCAATGTACATCTCTTAGGCTCTGCAAGAGATGAAAATATCCATGTGAATAAAGAGAAAAGTTTTAAATTAAGGGAGAATGATTGAGAGCTGTAGACTGCCGCTAGGCTTTCTGTTTGTGCAGAGCTGCCCATCTGGTGGAAGTGGATTGCTGTAGTGGGTGTATGTTGTTCTGTGCAGCCACAAGTGGAATGTGTCATGATAAATGTTCATGGAGAAAACATAAGACTTGAATTAAAAACGTAAAAATGTATCTTTGATATCTTCTCCAGTTGTTCTTGTTCTTCTTGCTGTTGATCTTGCTATGGAACAAGTACTTGAGGTGGAGGCAAATATTTAAATTGAGGTCTGCAAGACTGGATGATGTAATATGACCAAGTTGTATTCTTAACAGATGAGAGAATATAAGTTTTAAGTGGAAAGAGGTGTTTGAGGTGCTAGATCAGAATTGACCTCTGTTTCAGTGTATTTCTTAAATTGTCGAAGTAGGGGTCCCCATCAAGGCACAAAGAAGAAGAGAAGCTGGAAGTGAATAGCAGGACCAGCTGTGAATCCTGTAATAAATAATATAGGTGACTCTATATTCAGAGAAGTTTTGTTGTGTGAGCATATATGGAATTCAAGGAGTAAAGAAACTTCTATAGCCCTTGTGTGTGAACCTCCCTGTGTGTCAACATGATACTCACACATCCAGTCTGAGGACAAACTAAGACCCAAACCAAGTTGCATATGTTGACAATATAGGCCAGGAGAAAGGAAATATGGTAGTAGGAGAGTGGAAAATCAAAAAAGAACATCAATTTAAAAAGATTTTCCTTTTATATTCAAGGAGAAATACAGTTGCCAAGGGCAACTGCCATCAACAATGGAACATCTAGCTGTAGACACGTAGTATAAACAGATAAGAAGAATTGGTAAAGAAATAGGGGAGAACAAATTGCCAAGAATTTGGGAAGTAAAAGAAGGGTGCTAATAAAGGTTAAACAGAAGAGCACAGTTGATCATAGTAACAAAAGCCCATCGCTAAGGATTGTAAATGTGTGACAGAAGAAAAAGGTCTACAATCCTTATACAGTTGGTGTTACGATAAGGAAGATGTTGTGGTGAGTTCCGTGAAGAAGAATGGTGACAGGATGGCAGTCTACAAACATTGTGTCCGCCTCTCGACTCGGCGTGCAGCCTACGGCACCACACAGTTTTTGGTTGCCAGCCACGCTACAACAGCAGCCTGTGACAGCTGCTTGATGTGATGTGTCTGCAGCACACCAGCACGCAACTCATCACCAGCACACAGTTCTTATCTTAGGGTGGGCTGTGGTTAATATATTTTAAGGTAAATTTGTTTGTTTTGGTGAATAGAGTAAAGAAATTAAATGTTGATGTTTGCTACACATTAAATGAAGTTACTTTGTGCAGGGAGTACTATAATGGAAAAGTGATATTAAATTTGGTAAATAGAAGATACAGTGTGTCTGTAAAGTCATAGTGCAGTTTTAATTGGTCACAGAAATGTAGTGAAATGAGGTAGAAGTGTGATACGAGATGGAAGTGTAAGACGAACTTTCCAAGTGTGGATACATGTTTGGTGCAGTTCTATGTGGCTTCCATTTGTTGCACCACATACATCTAAAATATATATACTAGCTCTTACCACACGTGTATGGGCATCTGGTGTAACAGAGCGAATAGCATCTGCGATTCTGTGATTAATGTTGTTGATACATTCACTGTACACACGTTGCTTCACATAACCCCAAAAGTAAAATTCTAATGATATTAGCTCCAGGATCATGGTGGTCATGAGTTACAACCACCCCTTCCTATTCATTGTGGGGGAAAATTCTGTATCCAAAAATTTGCGAACATTGTTGATGTAGTGTGGAGGAGCGCCATTATGTTCAAACACGATACCTTCTGGAAATTGTGGCACTGCCACTGCATTCAATGCAACATGTCAAGGTACTTGTTGACATCATAGTCTGCTCCACGTAGAAAAACTGGCCTAAAACTTACGCATCAGGGCACACCGTGTGTTGACCTTGTGTTCAGCGTAAGAACAAGGATTTTCTGAAGCCCATATTCTGATGAACAGTGATGAATATGACAGACATGGAATGTGCCTCATTGCTGTACACAATTTCCTTCATAAATTGTTCATCATAACCGAGCTCATCAAGCATTCTGTAATTAACTTCAATCATTTGGACCTATCAGTCAGTTTGATACTGTGCAACAACCACAATTTGTAACCCTAAAAAGTTGATCTTTTTTTTTCAGACCTTATGAACTGATCTTTTTTTTAGATCTAATTATCAATGCTAGACACACCAGATTTTTGGTTCTCAATAGTTAGCTAACTTGTACAGCTTCTACGGACTCAGGGCGTAGTGAATGCCTACCAGAACATGGTTCATCCACAAACTGTCAGTCTCCTTTAACTGGGTATCCCACCAATTAATGGTTTTTTATAAGTGGTTGCTCTTTGTTGTACATGTGGTGATATTCAAGTTGAACATCGTTCACGGATTCGGATTAAGGAAGCTACGAAGTACACTAAACTTTTCTTTGTATCATCAACATCTCGACTGACATGGCCTGATCAGCTGCTACTGGTAACCAGTTTGTTGGGTTGCTTCATGACTTACATACACACACTTCATTGAACATCAAACTACAGAAACTCTTTGCTATACTGTCCAGTGTAGTGCAAGTTCCTATCTTTCATTTGGCTTCTGTTAGCCACAACAAGCGTTCATAACTGCACCATGACTTTACAGACCCACAGGAAGTGAAAGACTAGAAAAATAACCTCTGATGGACAGGGAATGAAGATAGCAGTTTTTCTTGTGAAGTTGTAATAGTAAAACATAATATTATGGCTCAAGGCAATCACCTTAATAGTGAAATGCTTCAAAAACAAGGGAGTACAACTAAGCCAGAAAATAGTAATGCAAAATTAGTAGAAGAGCTAAAGAAATAGATTCGGGAAACTTGTGAGATTCTGAAATCATACCTTGAGATGAGGCTAGGTAATAAATTAGATGAAAAACTGTCAGCATTAACAGAGGAGATACACAGTGAAATTTTATGGCAGTGTGATTTGGTGAGGTGTGAAATACATGGTCATATTAAAGAATTACACATCATTGGAGAGCATGTATGTGATTTGACTGAGAAGGTTTGCAAATATGTAAAGGATCCAATCTCAGAGGCACAAGGCCACATCAAACTATTAGAACAGTGGTGTGAAAATGGTGAACCAATTTGTTCACGAGATACACTTACCAGTTTGGAGGAAAAAGGTGAAGAATTACTAGAACAGAAATTTTGAGAAAAGGCAAAGAACTTGGATAATATCAAACTTTCTGGGGAATGAGGCTACTCAACACAACATGGAATTCAAATGATTGTGGGATGAGTTAGCAAAAACCACAATAGAAAGAAAATCAGTGCCTGAGAAAATCCTGTGCCACTAGCACATTATTGGAAGTATTTCAATTAGGTAGTATTTTATCCATTTTTGGCTAGAGAACACCACATCTGGTTTCATAAATTACACTTTGGGAGAAATACTTCAACCAGCCACAAGATTTTTTTAAAATTGTGCCAGCACTAATTTCAGGCCTTAGCCCATCATCAGGTGTGTAGCATTGACTTCTTTAGAAGTTTTACATTTGTGTCCTAAAATAGAACATAGTTTTAGTGATTGCTTAATTTATGAAAGGTTGTACATTTGTATTCTAAAATATTTCAAAGTTTTTATGATTGCATAAATTTACATGTATATATGTTCTATATATTGTGTTTACTTCATGAAGAGCTCTCTGTTACATATTATAAGGCAGAGATTTGATTTTCTTTTACATTTCATGTTGGTCAATGAACTAAATACAAGATGGTGGATACATTTGTTTACATTAGCATTATTCAACGTGGATTGTAAAAGAGTGATCAGACCTTCATCTTATAATATGTAAAGTACAATTAATAAAACTATAAATAGCCGACCAGTTGCAATGGATAAAGAATTCTTTATCTAGGTTTCGACAAATATAAATTTGTCTTCTTCAGAAGGTGGCCTAACGACAATGAAAATCATAGCTTACATTAAAAAAGTATGAAACTTAAGTCAAGTATAGATTTTAACATAAATTAGAGAGCTCTTGCATTACAGAAATATGAGAACGACATCTGGTACTTACAATTTTACATTAGTAAGGACTAATGTACCATCACCGTTTTTACAAATGTCGGCATAGATTCATTTGTCAAAATTGAAATATGGCCCTAGAATTAGGGTTTGTCACATAAATATAAATTAGTATATGGATCTTGCAGAGCTCCCAACCGACTGAGTGTAATAGGCGAGCGTAGTTGCTCTGCGACCAGGGCAGGTGGCGCTCATGGCGCAAACCATGTGCCAATTGACATACAAAGGCAACTTGTTAATTATCAGTATTAATAACGTCCTTAGATAAAATAACAATGAAAAGAAGGAAGGCATTTAACACTCCTGTTATAACAGTATGGGAGCATTGGTACAATTAATGTAGTTATACATCAAAAAGGCATGTGGTGCTTATGCCAAGAGAATTACGCACAGTGGCATATACAGCCAAAATATAAAAATTACATTACTATATTAGTGAAGCCCACAAACGGTATATGTGTCAGAACTTTAAAATTGACAATAATGGCTCTTAAGGCAGAATTAGGAATCCTGGTATACAATACAGTTAATACACATTTGCAGGGAACCAACATTTTAAAGCCAGACAAAATCACATAAGGGCCGATGTAGTGGCAACCGTACATTGTGAGAAAACCACATTACATGTAGGGTAGTGAGCTTAAAGCATTGAAGGTGCATCATAGCTTCCTGAGGAGATAGACCACTAACGTTACCAGCATTAATGTTATACCATAAACAGTACAGGTTTAAAGCCTTCAAAAAATTGTCTACAAGCAAGGTTCAACTGGTCGTTCAGTATATTACCGTCCTTGAGCTCTAGATGTTTGAAAATTTGTAACTCTTCCCGCAGATATAATCTACGCCCTTTGACTTCTCTGTGTAGGATAACAGTGTCTTCTAACTGTTTAGGCGTATGACCGGCTATCAAGAGGTGTTCAGCAAAAGTAGAGCTATGTATATTCGCTCCTTTTTTACCTGATAGGTGTTCTTTATATCTTGTTTTCACAGTTCTGCCTGTTTGACCAATATAATATGAAGGACAGTTATTACAGGTTAGTTTGTAAACACCTGAATTGGAAAACCAATCGCTGGCAATCTCTACTGAATGTACAAGATTTCTTTTTAAACTGTTATCTGTAGAGAAGGAGACGTTACAGTTATATTTTTTCTTTAGAAGACGTTTTGTCCTATACGGTATATTACCCAAGAAAAGAATGGAAATAAAGTTTTTAGCTTCTTTGCTATCAGTGGGAAGGTTGTTGCTCAAAGTCGAACAGTTTTGGAAAGTTTTCTTACTGAACAAGTAATCGATCATATTCTGATTGTGCCCATTATTAGCCACAATCACTTTGTTTAAAATACTAAAGTACAATTTATGGAACATATATAAGTAATCCCAATAACTTGGTTATCTTTAAGATGCATATGTAAAACCTTTTGTAAAGTATGCAATCACAGAAACATAGTTATACTTCAGGTCACAAATGTAAAACTTCCAAAAAAGTCAGTGCTACTCCCACAGTATAATTTACAAAAACAGCTGCGGTGTTCTCTCACCAAGGTGGATAAAATAATTTTGTTACTATGCCACTAGGTAAGGAGAACTGTGCATGATTTGTGAAAAGTGCGAGCTTCAGCTAATGAAAGTAGTGCTTGCTGTAGCATTTAACAAAAAGTGTCTTGCTGAAAGAGTCATTCCAAAATATATCAAAGTGAACGTCAAGAACGTCAGTAAAACTGCGTATCTAGCAAATGTAAAGTGTGAACTGTGTTGGCTACATAGTGAAATGAGAGCTCAGTACAAACAGAAAGAGCTTCTGAACAGGCAGATATATGTGCTTCATTTAGAATGAAATAACTTGCTGTTTCCTGTGCATTTCATATGCATTGTAGATGAAACTGATGTTTTCGTTAGGACAAAACATCATATCATACCACAAAGACATAAGAGAAAATTGAAAGCCCTAATTTCAAGCAAGAAGTCGTACAAAAATTGCATGTGAGATAGCTAAGGTAAATAATTGCAGTAAAAATGCAGTAGGTAATGAAATAAACGAGTTAATCCAGGAACACACAGACACAAACAAGACGCAATGCAAATTTTCACAAGACTCAACTGATCTCAGAAAAATAAATAAAAAAACTCAGTGAGAACAAAGCTCTGCAATGATAACATATGAAGACGATTACCTAAACAAACACTAGATTTTTTCAGGAATGTAACATAAAAGAAATTAATACCGAGCAAAACCTAAAATTATTGAAAAATCTGAATGCACAATAATGTACCCTCCAGCCTCAGAACTTTGATCACAATCATAGATTCACAAAGAACATTGTCCTGTATGTCTGATTGTGACCTCAAGAGCCCTTACTAAAAAATAAAAATAAAAAAACTTAATGAGATCATCACCAAGGCCTCTACATTTGAAGATAATTTTTAGTGAAAATGATAGCCATGAGATTTCAGGAAACGTCAAAGACATCCCCACACCACACATAGCCACATTCAGATTCTTTGATATAGTTAACTTGTTTACAAAAGTACCGGCAAAAAAACGATCTCAGTAATAAAAAATAACATGATTAAACATAAAAAAGATCAGTATACCAGAAATTTATGATCTAGTCAAACTTATAATCTTAGTGCTGTCTCAAAACTAGTTCAGCTTTAATAACAATTTCTATGAACAAGAAGATGGCCTTGCAATAGGCAGGTGCCTAGCTAGTCTGCTAGCCAATATTTGCATAAATCATTTAGAAACATCTTTTTCAATGCCAATATGACAGTAAAGAAAAAAGTCATATATTACAGACACTATGTGGATGACACACTTATCTTATTTGATAGAATGGTAGATGAAATTAATCAGTTTTCAAAAGAGGTTAACAAATCCCACCGAAACCTAAAATTTACTGTTGAGCATGAAACTGATAATGGCATAAATTTCTTGGATAAAAAAAAAATTAAATACAATGGTAAATATAAGTTTAAAGTATATAGAAAACCCACTACATTGGATACCACAACAGCAGCTAATCATGTCACCCTGAGCAACATAAAATGGTGTATTATAGGGTAACACTTAACAGAATGGGAAAAAAAATCCATTTGGACACTGAAGATAAACTACAAGAAGTAAAAACGATCAAACTAATCACCCATAATGATGGTTACAGCTCTGACACTATCACTAAACTTCACAACAGAATTAAAAAGAAATACAGGGTCAAAAATAGCTCTAAGTCCAAATAAAACAGCAATTTAGCTCAAATACCTCCTGAGAATTCTGTGAAATATATCTGCTTTCCATTCATTGGTAAAGCATCATATCATATTGCGAACTTATTCCATGCAATAAAATATCAAAATTAGTTTTTCCACAAACAATAAAATGAAAGACAAAATTGTTCACAACTTAAATTTAAAAACTGAAGTACAGCATAGGTCTGGCATTTATAAACTAAATTGTTCTCTGTGCCCAAACTTTAACATTAGCCAAACTGGTAAGAGGTTTAATGTATAATACTGTGAACACATAGATGCTCTTAGGCTCAACAACGTAAATAAGTCAACTTTTGCTAGTCACATGGCCCAATGTGGAAACAGAAAAAAAAGCATCAAAGACAACTTAGTGATATTTCCTTCACTAGAACGGAATAGAAAGAAATCCAGTATATCTCTAAAATTTCATACAGCTCCTATAATTTGAAATGATAGCAATAATAATTAATTGGCAGAGAGAAAATTCTTCATTGGCTATTACCAGCATCTTTGAAACCTTAATAATTAAATGTATTACTGTATGGAATTATCTGTACCATTAAAAGTACCTTTGCAGTAGCTCTAGAAGTGTGCCATATCTGTTCACATATCTCAGTATTTTGCACACTATATCAGCTGCCGATGTAAACAAATGTGTTTGCCATCATGTATTTAGCTCACTTCATTGGTCAACATTGACTGTAAAAGAAAATCAAACCACTGTCTTATAGTATGTAAAGGAGGGCTTTTTGTGAAGTAAGTGCTATGTATAGAGCATATATGAGCATAAAACTGTTTAATCATAAAAACTTTGATATATTTTAGGAAACAAATGTAAAGCCTTTTGTAAACAGTGCAACACAAATACCTTGTTATAATTTAGGACACAAATGTAAAACTTGCAAAGAAGTCAGTGCTGCCATCTGATGATAGGCTTAGCTCTGTAACTAGTAGTGGTTTAATAAAATCATTTAAAAATATTTGAGGCTGGCTGCAGTATTTCCTACAGTGCAATTAGGAAGTAACTTGAATATGTAGAAACATTTTGCGAAATTTAAACCTGGTGGCAGTGTAAATTCGTGTTCAGAAAAAAAAAAACAGAACACCTTGAATAACTAGAGATAGGACATTCATATTCACAGGACATGTATATTAGTATGTTCTGCAGACATGATTAGCATTTGTATCATGTCAGCCCGTGGGTTGAAGGTCAACATCAATATCATGGCACACCATCACCTGCCTGATAAAATGTGCATGCGGCTTAAACATGCTAGACCTCAGTGGTGTATGGAATGATGTCGCTGGGTACAGGAATAGCATCAGATAGTGTTTTCGGATGAATCCAAGTTCTGTTTGTTTGAAAATGATGGCCACATTTTGGTTCACTGCAGACAGGGAGCGGCATCACAGTGACTACATTTGCAAAAGACACACAGCACCAAATTTAGGCAAGCATCAAATGATGGGGTGCTATTGGGTACAACTACAAATCACATTTGCTCCTAGTCCACGGCACTGTGACCAGTGTGACCCATGCAAATGGCTTCCTGTCACTCATAGCTTTGCCCTTTCTGAATAACACCCCAGATTCCATTTTTCAGCAAGATCTTGCTGCACGAACTTGTACCTTCTTGGTGTCAGCCTTTTGCCGTGGCCCACAAGATCTCGAGACTTTGCCACCAATCGAAAGTGTGTGGGATGTGGTGAAATGACGGGTGCAGTGCTGTGACCCAATGTCGACCACCACAGATGAACTTTGGAACCGTGTCAATGGAGCATGGATGGCGAACTTTGGAACCGTGTCAATGGAGCATGGATGGCTATACAATAAGACTCCATTCACAGTGTATATGCATCGATGCCATCATGCGTGGAACGCATTATCAGTGCCCATGGCAGACCCTGTGCCTGCTAGGCAACAGGAGACATGCTGAAACGAGCTGACTGAAATGCTAACCATTTCTGCAGAACATACTAATGTACATGCCTGTGAATATCAATGTCCTCTCTCTAGTCGTTCAAGCTGTTCTGCTTTTTTCTGACACGAGTGTACATTCTACTTATTTCTTGATAGTGTTTTCTAGGACCTTACAACAAAAGTAGGAGGATTGTAAGAACATTGATTCTGCATTGACTTACTTGGTAGGGGATGCAACAGAGTGAGGAAATGGGCACTCAGAGGAGTTTACATCTCAGATTTTTTTTTTTTTTCAGGAAATGTTGAAACGAAAATATACAGGAAAAACTAACATTAGAATTATTGCACCTAAAATATTATAACAGTTCATCGGGCAATTTTAAAAAGTATGCAGTGTGTCACCTTATCCGATCGAAGTCTGTAGACTACCCACTTGAGAATGTAGTGAAGATACTACTTACATGTTTAATTTACTGTGTACCTAAAGAAATTTTGTGAACAGGTGGTTAACGGTAAATGAATTGCTCTCTTTTATAGGAGGTTTAGATACCATGAACAATGAAAAAAGAAACCAAAATCCAGAAGAGACAAATCACGGCAATAGTAGACCTAATTCAGAATTTCAGGTAAAGAAAAAGGCAAACTTTTGTCAGGTTACAAATTATCTTGGGGTAAACATTAACAACTGAATAACAGGCTGAGAAATGCAAATACAGAAACACTTAGTAAAACTAAAAGGGATGATGATAAAACAATATTTCGATGATATACACAGTCACGAGCTGCATTATTTGAGGAAGATGGGCAGTGTCCTGGTCAAAAAGCCAAATACCAGGATGTACGAGGCTTGGAACTTTAATAACAGCAACTATTTATTTACAGCTTATACAAAATAGATATATGTTTCAAAGTTTTACTGACCTTCAAAGTAGTCACCAGCATTGTGTATAACCCGTTGCCAGTGATGTGGAAGTTGTAGAATACTCTTAGCAGTGCCAGTTGTGATGACAGTTTGAGCAGAGTGGTCTGCTGCCCAACGAATTTGTGGCAGTTCTGAAGCGAATTCCGTGAAGTGTTTCTTTCAGTTTAGAAATCGAGTTGAACTCACGAGGGCTTAAGTCAGAGGAGTGCAGTAGGTGGTATAGTCCTTACCAGCACCAATAGTCAAACAAATCAGTAACAGCTTGCACTGTACATGCTTGAGCATTGTCCTACAAAATGATGGTCAGGTCCTGCAGAAAGTGTCATCACTTCTATCTCTAAGCTGGTTGTAGGTTGTGTTCAAAAAATGAACAGCATAGAGACAGAAGTGATGACACTTTCTGCAGGACGAGACCATCATTTTGTAGGACAATGCTCAGGCACTTTCATTGTAACCTGTTACTGATTTGTTTGACTGATGGGTCTGCTAAGGGCTATACCACCTCTGACCTAAGCCCTTGTGAATTCAACTCGATTTCTAAACTGAAGGAAACACTTCACGATATTCGCTTCAGAACTGCCACAAATTTGTCGGGCAATAGACCATGGTGCTCAAACTGTCATCACAACTGGCACTGCTAAGAGTATGCTACAACTTCCACTTCGCTGGCAGTGGGTTATACACAATGCTGGTGACTACTTTGAAGGTCAGTAAAACTTTGAAACACATATCTGTTTTGTACGAGCTGTAAATAAATAGTTGCCACTACTAAAGTTCCAACCCACATATCTATGTAAGATCAGGCACGTACATAGAAAAATTAGTTGTGTTTACCAAAACTTACTAGTAAAGAAATGGTTACTGGAGGAGGAACAGAAAGATCATGGCGAAATTAATAAACCCTTGTTGAAGGATTATTCATTAATAATTTGAGCTATTGAAACATAGAATAGTATATCCTATACTTGCAGTAACTGGAGTATATGTTATTGGTGTTACAGGGGCTAAAGCCAAACAAATCAAACAAGAAGTAGGACTGCCTCTAAGAATACTGGTAAACAAGTTTCCATTTATGCAAACATGTTTAGTAGTACCTAATGTTATTAACATGCAAATGTTGTTTGGGATCAACTGGGTAGTTACATATAATGTAAGCTTAGAATCTGCAACTAAGAAATTGACATGTTTATGAAATACCATTTAAAAATAGGAACATAGTAGACATGGGAGATAATACAATATGCTTCATTTCTACAAGAAAAACAGTAAGTTTGGAGGATGCAATCAGTCCTAAAGGTGTGATAAAGGCACAGATTAAGATTAAAGCTTGTGAGTGATGTATTGAACCAGTCACAATAGGAAGATCTGTACAATATATTATTAAAATATGAGAAGATATTTTGAGATAAACCAGGCGTACTTGGAGATTACATTTGTAGTTTCAAGATAAAGGATGAAACACCTTCTTCTTCAACTGTGTCCAATACCTTTAAGCATACGTCCCACTGTACAAGAGGAGATTGACAAAAGGATTAATGATGGTATTATAGAACCACTACTTTTGGTTCACAAGGCCACTGGTGGAGTACGTTTGTGGCTCTGTGCTTGCATTTTAAATATGCATATATAAACCAAGAGAGAGAGAGACCTATTAGTATAAATGAAATATTAGCTAAGTTTGAGCAAGCCAAAGACTTTAGCTCAATGAATCTGACTGCTGGATTGTGGCAGGTGAAATTGGATGAGGAATCTAAGAAATTGCAGCTTTTTTATGTGGAGGTAAGTCATTTCAGTTTAAAGTACTGCCATTTGGATTGAACATCTCAGTATTTGAGCTTTAGCTGCTGACTTGGGAAAGGAGTAACTACATCACTTAATCATTTATGTAAATGATGTACTTTTAGTATCCGAAATGTGAGAAGATATTGTGATTTATTAACAAAAACTTTGGAAATATTTTTTGTGAAAGGTATTACATTCAAGCTTTCAGAATCGTACTTTGATAGGGAAGAGCTAAAATTTTTAGGACATGAGCAATTAAAGATTGCTCAGAATGTAAGAACGCAAAGCAACTGAAGTCCTTTTTTGGGTTAGCAGGGTTCTACTTTTATTTTTTTATTTTCTATTTGTTGTATTTTTTTGCATGGAGACACCAACTGGTGTCTTTTGCAAACGTCATAGCATTTTTTTTACAAGTTTAATACAGTCATATATATATATGTGATTTCATATACATGATACAAATGGACCATTGTAATTGTACCTAATAAGGCACAATATTGGGTGTTAAATTGTACCTATTACAAATATTCAGATTTTACACAACTATATAATATTCACTTAAAGAATATAAACACTTGTCAATCAAGAAATATTTCAGTTTCACTTTGAATAAGTTCCCTTTGTGGCACCTTATAGAGGTCGGTAATCTGTTGTACCATATTTGACCACTAATGCATGGACTATGGTCTGTTGTTTTTAATTTTGTTCTTTGTCTATAGTAGCAGTCTTTATTTCTTCTATTATAGGCATGCATATCAGAGCACTTTGTTGCTTTGTTTTGATGTGTCACAAAAAATATAATTAATTTGTAAAGATATAGTGAGTAGACTGTGAGGTATTTATGATGAACAAAGATTTCCCTGCATGAATCTCTATACCCTAATCCATGGATAATTCTGATTACTCTTTTCTGTTGGGTTAATATTCTGTTGATATGTATGTCGGCAGCACAACCCCATATCTGTATGCCGTAATTAATCTGTGAAAAATGGTTCCATAATAAATTGTTTTTAATGTCTGATGTGGGACTACTTTTGATAACTGGCTGATTAGATGTAATGAACTGCTGATTTTATTGCATAAAAATTTGATATGGTTTACCCATCTTAGATTTTCATCTAGGTGAATACCTAGAAATCTGCAGCCTTCTGTGTCCACTACTTCAATTCCACCTATGTTACTGATAGAGGTTTGGTGTGAGTTTATAAGTTTAAATGGCAATAACTGAGATTTACTGATATTAACTTTCAAACCTTGATCTTGGAAGTAAGTAGTTATTTGACATAGTCCCTCAGTTCCTACCAACGTTAACTCATCATTTTGTTTACCTAGAAATAACAGTGAGGTATCGTCTCCATAGGTTACCAATTGGGAGTTGCTCTATATAATTTATGTACACTAGGAAATGGAAAGGGCCCAAAATTAAGCCCTGGGGCACACCTTGTGTGACTGTCTCATATTTGAACTGGAAATTAATGATCTGATTATTGATTTTGTAAGCCAGCTTTGTACACTGTTGTTGTTGTTGTTGTCTTCAGTCCTGAGACTGGTTTGATGCAGCTCTCCACGCTACTCTATCCTGTGCAAGCTTCTTCATCTCTCAGTACTTACTGCAACCTGCATCCTTCTGAATCTGATTAGTGTAGTCATCTCTTGGTCTCCCTCTACGATTTTTACCCTCCACACTGCCCTCCAATGCTAAATTTGTGATCCCTTGATGCCTCAGAACATGTCCTACCAACCGGTCCCTTCTTCTTGTCAAGTTGTGCCACAAACTCCTCTTCTCCCCAATTCTATTCAATACCTCCTCATTAGTTATGTGATCTACCCATCTAATCTTCAGCATTCTTCTGTAGCACCACATTTCAAAAGCTTCTATTCTCTTCTTGTCCAAACTATTTATTGTCCATGTTTCACTTCCATACATGGCTACACTCCATGCAAATACTTTCAGAAATGACTTCCTGACACTTAAATCTATACTCGATGTTAACAAATTTCTCTTCTTCAGAAACGATTTCCTTGCCATTGCCAGTCTACATTTTATATCCTCTCTACTTAAACCATCATCAGTTATTTTGCTCCCCAAATAGCAAAACTCCTTTATATCTTTAAGTGTCTCATTTCCCAATCTAATTCCCTCAGCATCACCCGACTTAATTCAACTACATTCCATTATCGTCATTTTGCTTTTGTTGATGTTCATCTTATATCCTCCTTTCAAGACACTGTCCATTCTGTTCAACAGCTCTTCCAACTCCTTTGCTGTCTCTGACAGAATTACAGTGTCATCGGCAAACCTCAACGTTTTTATTGCTTCTCCATTGACTTTAATACCTACTCCGAATTTTGCTGCTTGGGGTTAAATAAATATGTAGCCAGCAATTGCATGGATGCAGCATTTACATTGTATGACTCAAGTTTACTTAAAAGTAACTCATGGTTTACCGAGTCAAAGGCTTTAGTAAGGTGTAGAAATATGCCAGCTGTTTGCATTCCTTGATCAAGGGCACCATACCTTTTGTGAAGAAATTTCGTAATTGCTGTGATAGTACTATGATCTTTTCAGAATCCATGTTGTCTCTGTTAGGAATTTATTTTTCAAGAAATAGTCACTAAGTTGTGTCAGCAGCACAACTTCAAATACTTTGCTGAAGACAGGTATTAATGAAATGGGCCTGAAATTTGAAACCTCTTCCTTTGATCCTTTTTTATGCACTGGTTTAACTGTGCTCCATTTCAATACATTTGGAAATGTATGTTCTCTAATACTGTAGTTCACCAGGTGGATGATTATTTTAACTAATTCCTTATTACATTTTTTAATCACAATACTACTCAAACAATCCCATCCAGATGAGAACTTATTCTTTAGGTTATTTATTATCCTGCCTATTTCTTTTTCACTGACTTGTTTGAATTCAAAAGGTTGTTCTTCAAAGGGGCAGAGCTTTACGTCACTACTCACAATTGTGTTATTAACTGGACTAACAGCTGCAGATATAAAGTATTTATTGAAAACATTGCAGACTTCATTAGGATCTTTAATTGTGTTTCCTTCATGTCTTATATTAACAATTTCAGTTTCTGGCTTCGGTGTGGCTTTGTGAAATTGATTTACAATTCTCCATGAGGTCTTGGCTATATTGTCTGATTGAGCTATTTCACTGCTGTATCTCTATTTTCTTAGATTTGAAAGCTCTTTCTTAAAGATTTTCTTGGCTTCGTTGTACTTGGCCTTAAAAACCTGCAGGTTGGTTGACTTGTGTAACACATCCAGGTCCTGGATGTTTTGCCCGAGTTTTATCATATTTGCTGGAAGTATCAGTCTGTTGGTTTTTGTACTTTGTTATGGGTGAACACACTTTGTATTTTCGTAATAGGGCAGCATCTGTCAACGTGTCTTAGCATAGTATCATAGAATTTGGCCCATTTGTTTTCAGATCCTACAGTCTGGTAAACCAGATGCCTGTCCTCTATAGCTAATTTATTTCTTAGGGCAAGGATGTTACCCTCTTTTAGGATTCTTTTATTTTCGATAACTTTTGTCATTTTTGGGATACTTGTGTTTACATACTCTACAAGCTGGCATTTGTGGTCAGAGTAGTGAAAATCCATATTCCAGCACCTAACACTGCCTTTAATATGTTTACATAGTACAACGTAATCAATTCTGCTAGATGTGGACTTTGTTACCCTGGTATCACTATTTACTACATTTGTGAGATTATATGGGTTAAGAGTATCTATTAACCTCATATTACACAAACTGGAAGATTGTGCCTCAATATTCAGATCAAGTATAGTTAGGTCACTGGGACCACAACATCCCACTACTCTACTATATATGTCTAAGAAGCTAACTACATCAGCCTTTGGTGGATGATAAATCCCAATAACTTCATGTTTTCTCATAATCTCTCTACACTCTTTAGTGTGGACTTCAATGCCTGTCACTTCAATCAAGCCTTCTTTGTTGTACTGGTCTAGATAGTTTATTTTCTTGTACTCGAGATTCTCACTAATGTAAACTGCCACACCACCATCCTTATGTTGCTGTCTACAATAACTATTTGCTAAGGAGTAGCCCTCTAGTTTACAGTAAATAATTTCATCAGATTTTAATCCATGCTCATTTAGCACTACTATATGAGGTGACTGTTCATTTACAAAAACCTGTAATATATTAAGCTTATTTCTAAGGTACTGTATGTTTAGGTGGATGAGCCTTAGTGGTATTTTTAACTGGTCGTGTTCGTGATTGGTCTAAGAATGATCCATGCCTATTGAAACTTGAAAAATAAAAATTAAAATGGATTTGGGGAGAGGCAGAATCAGATGTTTTTAACAACATTAAGTTAGCGTTGGTGAGAGTACCCATTATTTTAAAACATCTGTGTATGGATAAACCATTTAAACCAAGTTCTGAAACTTCGGAGCATGTGATGGCTTGTAAACTATTTCAGGGCAAATAGGACCCTAGTATTGGAGAGCATATCACATTGGTGCGTGCCAGTAGAGCTTTAAGCAAACACCAATTAAACTATACAGCCACAGGAAAAGAATTATTACCTACAGAATGGAGTGTACAGAAGTTTCAGGCTTCGATCTAGGGTTTTAAAGTATTTATTCACACAGATAATCAGGCACTAGCATACCTGATGGAAAATAATTGTTACACAGTAGATAGATTCATTGAGTAGTATTCTAGCAGCAGTATCATATTCATATTAATTACATGTAAGGTGCTCAAAAAATGTGGTTCCTGATGCACTATCATGTCTTCTGTGAGGAATGAATGATATGGTATGTACAGAAGGTCCAAGAGTTACTTTTAGTGTAAATTTCTTAGCACCAAGCTACACCAATAACAAATTATGGAACCTTGCCCACATCCTAGACAAGACCTAATAGATAAGCTGTAGTTACACTGTTCACGTTTTACGTCGCACTTCACTTAGCGTAGACCGGGACTGTGTCCTAGGCATGCCCAATCTTAAATGACTGGGCACGGCCCGTACTGCCTCAGTTGTTGTTGTTGTTCCACCGGCAGAGGTCGCATCCGAATTCTCGCGTGCTCTCTGGTGGACGGGACTCTACTTGCGGCAACTACCGTCGGTGACGCGCCGTGCCGATGTGCGCCTCCCACGATCTTTCTGGTGGCTCCTGCACTCCTCCTCCTTCGGGGGGCGAAGCCACTGTGAACCACTGCGTCGGAAGGTGGAGCATCGGGCAGGAGTGATGACCTCCACATCCATTGGAAGGCTGGAGTCGAGGGGATCTGCCAGCCCTCAAGCCGGAACCTTCGAATACGGCTGGAAGTGACTCACACGAAGAGGCCCTTGTCGTCCCACCACCGAAGCCCGGGACAGAACGGGCGACAAGCTGTCGAACTCCGGATCCTGTTCCACCTTGGGAGGGGGCAAGACCCAGTGGCAGGGATGATGGGGAAGGGACAACCACAGGTGAACCAGCCTCCTGAGAAACCGGGCCTGCGAGGGGGGGGCTGGCTCTCGCTGGGGCATCTCTAACGATGGCGATGCTGGTGCTGGAGCTACTGGAGGCTGCCAAGGCTGAGGACCATCGCAGTGTGGCGGAGTCACAGCAGGGAGAGGCGGTAACGCCCCCTGAGAAACCAACACGGGTGCCGGCAATGGGGAAGCTGGTGTACGAGAGGTTGGAGGGTGGGTGCCCAAATGTGGACGTAGCTGATTTTAGTGACGACGTACCACCCGGTGCCCCGCCTGCAAGGTATAGAGCCGGCGGCCATTTCGGCGCAGGACCTCCGCTGTTATCCAATGTGGATTGCGACCAAACCCACGTGCTCAGACCGACATACCCAGTGGAAAGCCAGGTATCCATTTTGCAAAGACTGGCGAGGACCAAGCCGGAGGAGGTGCAGCAGAGTCCTGGGTGGGCGCCCGTGGAGGAGCTCTGTGGGGCTGCATTCTCCCATTGGTGTGGTCCGGTATGCCTTCTCCGCAGGAAATTTGTGCACATACTTTTTCATCTGCATCTTTAATGTGCACACCATGCGCTCAGCTTCCCCATTCGATTGTGGATGAAAGGGGGGAGAGCAAACGTGCCGAATACCGAAGCGCTTACAAAAATCCTGGAAGGTCTGTGAAATAAACTGCGGTCCATTGTCCGAGACCAGGGTGACTGGCAGACCTTCCACAGAAAAGGCTTTTGCTAGTGTCTGGATTGCAACTTCTGAAACGGTTGAGGAGCAGCGAACCACATATGGAAATCGGGAATAAGCATCAATGACAATGAGCCAAAAGCCATTGAGAAACGGGCCCACAAAATCGATGTGAACACGTTCCCATGCTTGGGTTGCCGGCGGCCATGAAGAGAACGCTGCCCTGGGAGGTGCCTGTTGGCTCGCACACTGGGAACAGGCAGCCACCAAGTACTCAATTTCTCTGTCAATACTGGGCCAGTACACATGTCTGCGAGCCAAGGTTTTAGTACGGGAAACACCCCAGTGCCCCTCATGTAATAACGTGAGGACCTCCCTCCGCAAACTTGCAGGAACAACCACGTGAGTAGCTGTATCATCGGTAGCCAGAAGGAGAACTCTGTCCAAGGCTGAGAGTCGGTCTCGTAGAATAAAATAATTACGAAGAGGGTCCGAGGCCTGGCCTGGAGGGCGGGATGACCACCCCTGCTGAATGAGGCGAACTACTTGCTGGAGAACTGGGTCAGCTGCCGTTTCCCTGGCGACTCGAGAACTAGTGGTCGGGAAGCCATCAACTGCTTGGCAGGACGCCCCATCCAAATGAAAACACATAATCTCCTCTTGATCGAACTTAGGATCCGGGCCCACCGGAAGACAGGAAAGAGCGTCGGCATTGGCATGCTGTTCGGTAGGGTGAAAATGAATGTCGTAATGGTACTTAGAGAGGAACAAGGCCCAGTGCTGTAGTCTGTGGGCCGCCCTATCCGGAATCTGAGAGGCAGGGCCAAATAACGATATTAACAGCTTATGGTCAGTGATTAACTGAAACTTCGTGCCATACAAGAAAGGGTGAAACTTGGTAACAGCGTAGACAGTGGCCAAAGCCTCTTTTTCCACCTGGGAGTAATGGGCCTGCGCGGGACTAAAAGTTTTAGACGCAAACGCAAGTGGTTGCTCAGAACCATCTGCGTTGCGATGGGCCAGGACCACCCCCACCCCTTACTGCGAAGCATCTGTAGCCAGGACCAACGGCTTATGGGGGTCAAAAGTAGCCAAACAAGGCGTTGACGTGAGGAGGCCCTTCAACGAGGTGAACGCTCACTCGCATACAGGTGACCAATCAAAAGGAACACCCTTGCAGAGAAGGCAGTACAGGGGGCGGGCTATGATGGAAGCCCTGGGAATGAACCAGTGGTAACAGGCTATCTTGCCTAAAAAAAGCTTGTGACTCTTTCAGCGAAGCGGGCTGAGGAAGGTCGACGATAGCTTGGACCAAACTTCCTAGTGGCTGTACGCCATGCCGAGAGATGGTGTAGCCCACATAGTCAATGGACGGTTGGAAGAAGTTTGACTTACGCAGGTTGCAATGGAAGCCCACAGACCTGAATTTGAGAAAGAGGGTGCGAAGGTTGTGCAAGTGTTCCTTAGTGCTGCGGCCTGTGACAATTATGTCATCCAGGTAATTAATACAATGAGGGATTGTCGACGTGATGTGCTCAAGATAACGCTGGAATATCTCTGGGGCACTGGATATTCTGAAGGCCAACTGCTGGTATTGGTAAAGGCCAAACGGGGTGTTGACGACTGCCAGTCGTTTGAAGTCCTCATCAAGTGGAATCTGATGATAAGCCTTCGAAAGATCGATTTTCGAAAAATATTGGCCTCCTGCCATGGCGGAGAACAATTCATCAGCACGAGGCAAAGGATAGGTGTCCACCACCAATTGGGAATTAATGGTGGCCTTGAAATCGCCACAAAGACATTATTTTCCCGAGGGCTTCCTGACAATAACGAGGGGCGAATCCCACTCACTAGAAGAAATGGGAAGAACGACCCTTAGGGCTGTCAGCCAGTCTAGCTCTTCCTTTACGTGAGGGTGGAGAGCCAAGGGGATCGCCCTTGCGCGTAGAAAACGCGGGCGAGCCGACGCCTTCAACGTTAAGTGAGCTTCAAAATCTGAAACACGCCCCAGGCCCTCCTCAAAGATATCTGGAAAGTCTGAGATCAAAGATTCCAATGATTGATAGGGAACGTCTTCGGAGACCAACTGTATGGTGTCAGCGATAGAAAAACCGAAAGCTTGAAAGGCATCCAGGCCAAAAAGGTTAGCGGAGCTCGCATCACTGACAACAATAAAAGTAATAGGCCGAGTGACTGATTTGTAAGTCACGTCGGTAGTGAATTGACCCAGCAGGGGAATGAACTGTTTACCATAACCGGGGGCGATCCAAGGTCGGAATAAGTTTGTGCATTCAAACTGCCGCGCCCGTATCTGCTTGCAGTTGTAACCGGCGTGACCGAACCGACACCTCGATAAAGAGTTTGCGTGCCGATACGTCGGGAGCCTGGCCCGATGAAACTTCCTGAATGTCAATGTCCATGTCCTCTGTACCTGCTTCCTTCGATTCTTTCGAGGCTGAGCGGCAAACTTTAGCAATGTGACCTTTTTTATTATATTTGCGACAAACGGCCCAACGCTGGGGGCACTCTGATCGATCATGATGTATATAGCACGACGCACAGGACGGCAACAGGGGCCGGCGGCCGGAATTCTGTTTACGCGCCGTGTGGGAGCGGCCGTAACGGCCGGATTGTACCACTCGCACGTCGTCCACCCCGGACACAGTGGACGCTGACGCGCCTCCCTGAACCGCCGCAACGTCATACCACGCTTCCAACTGTTGACCGGCGGCGTGAGAGACTTAATATGATTAAGCAATGGACAGGACGTCCTCAAGGGAAGGGTCTTCTAACTGCAGGGCCCGTTGCCGGACCTCCCTATCAGGGGCCGAACGAACAATGACGTCGCGTACCATAACGTGGGCATACGACTCTGACGACTGCTCCGTGACAAAATGACACTTGCGACTAAGACCGTGCAGGGTAGCGGCCCACGCCCGGTAAGACTGATGGGGCTGTTTCTTGCATTGATAGAACTCGACCCTAGCCGCCACAACATGCATGCGTCGGCGATAAAATGAAGACAGAAATGAACACAATGCGTCAAAAGGCAAGGACGAGGGTTCCTGCAACGGCGCTAGCTGCCGCAAAAGTTGATACAGCGAGGGAGATATCCAAGACAAGAAGAAAGCACGACATACCTCCGCATCGGCAACATGAAACGCCTGGAAATGCTGCCGAAGGCGATGTTCATATGCGTCCGAATCCTCCGCTGTCTCGTCATACGGGGGAAAGGGAGGAGGGAACGGCGCTGGAGCAGACTGCGTAGAGAGCAACGCCGAAGCACTTGTTTCATGGTGGCCATGAGCTCCGTCTGCTGCTCAACCAAAACCCGCACTAAATCCTCCATGACGTGGATAAGCTGCGAAACCGGAACAACGACGCAATACGCGAAAGAACGACCCTACTCGTCGCCAATTGTGTAGTAACACTGTTCACGTTTTGCGTCGCACTTCACTTAGCGTAGACCGGGACTGTGTCCTAGCCATGCCCGATGTTAAACGACTGGGCACGGCCCGTGCTGCCTCAGTTGTTGTTGTTGTTCCGCCGGCAGAGGTCGCGTCCGAATTCTCGCGTGCCCTCTGGTGGACGGGACTCTACTTGCGGCAACTACCGTCCGTGACGCGCCGTGCCGATGTGCGCCCCCCGCGATCTTTCTGGTGGCTACTGCATAAGCCACACTTAAAAGATACATGCTTAATGCTCAAACAGGGATTAGCCCTGGATGATAATATATCTGAACAGACTAATCACAAACATGCAGTGTTCGGAAAGTGGAGATTGTGTATATCTCGCACAGTTGAATTAGTTCTTATGACGTTTGTTCACCATAGTTATGGATATTTTGGCGTGAGGAAGTGTATAAAGTATATTCTCAAATTTTGCTACTTTAAAGGGACATGCACATGAACAGACTGCATTATCTTCACCCTCATAGTGCAAATGATCGATAAATGGGAAATAGCTCAAAATTCTTATACACAATTAGGGTCATTAGTCAAAACATTTCCCAAAACATCATTGCGATATTTATTATATTTTATTACTGACAACAGTATTTATAATAGTATAAAACATGGAGCACTATTTCACTGTGGCACGGTTTTCTTTGGAATCACTGATTGGCACAGCTTGGAAAAAAGAGTCGGAGTTCAAGACAACATTCACATAATTGTTTTATGCCGTCAATTTCCTTCCCTGATGCTGATCTGTGAAAAAGACAATTTATTCTACTACAGCAAAAATATTTAAAAATGTAGCTCAAATATCACCATCATCATCATCATGCCAAAATTCTTTCAGGAAATAGTAGGCAAGGGAGGTAGAGGAGGTCATTCTAAATAGCTGTACCAATTTTTGTGATTTTAACTTCAGTCATTTAGGAGAAAAGTGTACCTGAATGATGAAAATTCAAGTTTTCGGTAAAATGCAAGAGAAGATTTACAGATTTATTAACTTACCACTATGCTCATTTAGAACATTTCAGCTGCATACTCCAGTTGTTCTCCTTTTCCTTATCCTCCATACTCTTTCTCTTCATTCTTTTCTTTATCCTTGACTCCTTGGTCTCAGTTTCTGCAGCTGTTCTGCTTCAGTTACAGACATGAAGAGGAACAAATAGCATTAAGAGTAAATGATACATTGGTGACAGATGTGTATAATGTTGCAGAACTTTTTAACAAACATTTTATAACTGTTACTGAAAAGATGGGGTTTCTAGTATGATAAAAAAAATATTATTACTATTAGATATAACTCAATTCTATCAATTTAAATCTGTATTTCATACTAGAATGCCGTGTTCCCAGTTTGGCACAGCTTTGCCACAGGAGACACGAAAGCGTTCGAAGACGTCCGTCTTCTGGTCGGCTCCTGATCGTTGTCAGAAGGAGGCTAGTTTCTGATTACGCAAAGACTTCTATTATTTGGAAAATAACAACCCGGATTTCTTTACGTGATCAGTATGAATTTTTATAATTACCTAAGGGACCTTTAACAATGAATAGTAAAAAAAATGCATTTGCAAATGAAATTATTAATAGATGGGGCAGCTATGAGTTGTATAGAAGACAAGGAGCGGCCTTCTGTCTACGACCAGGATGCCGCAGTATTCTCTGCAGTAGTAAGGGCTGTTTGACATTCATAAAAATAATATGGCATGGAGGACAAAAAAGTAAAAAGGAAAAGAACAGAATAAGAAGTCTGGTAAACACCAAATATATTCAAACAATTCTCACTAGCAAATTAGGGCTTATTTACAAACAATACAACTTACATAATTACTTTTCTAACACTATGGTGCGATCAGATTTCAGCCTGTCCTGTGCTGTCTCCTTGGTTCACGTTTTTTTTTTTTTTTTCACAAATTATAGTCACTACTTTTCTCCTTTCGCTGAAGACAATTCTTGCACTGTTCAACACCTCTGATAACAATAACTTGCTGATTTACAGTTTCGAACATGAATTACTTTAATTTTATTAATTAATAATGTTGTCTGCACGCTAGCAAGACCGCTCATTTTTTTTTTAACTTAAAGTCGACCTCCTTTACGTTTTCACATAACAAGCAGAAGCACATTAAAATCTGAAGATCCACAAAAGTTTTCTACCGTCATCTTTTATTTAGATCGAAGCGGAACGACAGTTCAGCTTCTGTTAAAATGTTTCTTTGACTGCGCAATCGATGTATTAGCGTCCGCGCTAGATGCGCATCTTTACAGTTATGTAAATTATACAAAACAAATGTCTTTCAAAGGGTACTCAAAGCTTTCGTAGGACGGAAATACCAATAATATTACATCGCTTCCCGCGTGAGGAGTAATGAGTCTGAAAGATCGTTACGACTCACGCGCAGTCGTAATATTATTGGATTCACGTACTTAGTGAATGAAGTATTTAAGGATCTCTCCTTGTAGGGAGCAAAACAGACATAACATAAGGCACATGGAATTATATACGTTTCATACTAAGTCGTCAAAGGTACTCACAGTTGCTTGATCATTAACAAACTTGGTTGTGGCATGATGTCATCATAAGTGTTCAAGGATTTAACATAGGTTCTCAAGAATTACTCTCATTCAGTCAATTGAAACATTGAAATACTAACATATATACAAGTACAAATTAAATACACATACAGATACAAATATACATAGATACTGACAATAAGAAAAAAATTCTATTACTGTATTGGTGCATTTCCGCCAATTGTGAACAGAACATAAAACTTTTATCAGTCTTTCTCGTAGCGACATCACTCTTCACTTCGTAGTTGGGAGTATTTCCCATGAACTCGGATGATTTTCACAGGGGAATTCTTTCATCACCTGTCACTTTTCACTGCACCAAAACTGGGAATCACCTTTTCTCATTCTGGTGGAAAACACTGGGAATTTCACTATGTGAAGGGGGAAGTGATATTTCTTGACTCGACGATCCCTCGGGTCATGTCGGGAATCAGGAAAGTTGACGACTGGTTCAATGACGAATGAGTCAGTTTGGTGGCTGTCTTAATCTCATTCCAATTCATGTTCCAGCACATGAAAATACAGAAAAAAAATCTGTATTAGGACTTGCTCATCAACTAGCATCTTAATCTAAGGGAATATAGAGTAAGAATTTAAGACAATAAAAATTACTACATAGACTATGTACATATACATTGTATATTATTCATATTTTGTGTCTAGGTTTTATGTTCTTTCGTTAGCAAATATTAGCAAAACACGTTTCGTCTTGTACAGGTCTTTCTTAAGCAATGTATTTAGTAATATTGCCGTAGCAATTTTCATAGTTAAGGAAAAGTCATCATTAGTGTCCTTTTAATGTAAATATAGTAAAATCGTGCGTAGTTTATCAATGTTTTATTATTTTTATGTCCATTTTCATCTCAAATCTTCAGCACGCTTGCGCCCGTTATGGAGAGGAATGCTTATTATTGAGTGTGAGCCGGCGAGCAGTCATTGAATGTTGCCACAGTGCTTCACAGTCACGTGGTAACGAACTGGCGGATTAACAGCGTTGGCAGTCCGCGTCCTGCACGAGGCAGATAGTTCAGTGGCTACCAATCGTTTTATAACTTGTGCATTTTGTTGAATCATGGGTACTGGAGCAGCTCGTCAAGGTGACATGGTCAACCTGGACAGTAAATTGACTGCACCAGCGTCGAAGAACAGTCATCGATGAAAATGACTACTGTCACCTATTTCAGTGAGTACAATAGCTTGTCTATCCTTTGACTGATAGTCACTGTATCGTCGTTACAGCGTGAGAATACTTGAAATGCTACCTCATACGCGGAACATCACACGTGTCCATAAGTTTATTACAGTTTTGATTCACACAAGAGATAACTAGTTTTTCGTGTCCATACATGTGTCAAATTACGATTTTACGCACGTGTCCATTATTTTGTCACTGAGTCACACGCAGCAATCCATACTTGTCCATATAGGTGTCTCTATACCACAGGGTAGCACAGGTAATGTTAAAATTACTTATCATGAAAGGATCATTTACAAAATATACATAGTTTTTTTTTTTATTATTACTGTCCAAGACCTAACGAAAAACGTGTTTGCTATTCTGAATGGTGCTTCTGAAGCACGTTAGATTTTATATATATTTTTAATCTGATTCTTTTCCTTTTCTTATTGTTCTATAACAGCCCTTTTTTTTTTTTTTTGTTTCTTTGTTCATTTATTCAGTTACATCAATAATCAGTAAAATATACCCACTTTGGCGTGCCGAACAGTTCACGTTCAAAACTTCATCTAACAGAAATCGGGAAAATTATTCCTATTTCCTAGGATGCTTTTGCTCACAGCAAATCAGATTTACATCACGTTTCGATAAGTAACTGCAGATACGCATTAACCAACGAGCCACGATCGTCAATACACACAATATACACACGTCAAGTCTTTTGAACCAATTTCCAAATTTCTTCCCCTACCGGGTAGGGTAGAAAGGTAAAAATGCTAAAGAGGAAAAATACAATAGGATAGTGCAAGGAAATAAAAGATACGATGATAGATAATAGGTGAAATAATCAGTTGAGCAAATTCATTCTTCGGCTCCACCGTTTTTAGTGTCATCCACGTGCCATAACTTGACTTCAGTATTAAAATGTCGCACAAATCCGCTTCCAAAGCATCTTCAAATATATCTCAAAATCACGGCATGCGGACATAGCAGAAGAATATAAGCAGATTATCTCAGTCCTCAACTAGGTGTCTTAATATCGAAGGTTTCTGTATAATACTCGTGACATAGGAATAGTCTCTCTAAGTTTCTCCAATACAGGACCTAATTCTTATTATAAATGCAAATTTCTTAACTGGTTGACTCATAGTAATAAATAAATTAAAGTTGCTCTCCAGTTGCGGTTACCATTATTCATTTCTTTGTACATTAACTATATGTTGCTGATTATACTCGGTGTAATCTACAGATTACAATGTATCAGTTTTGCATCGTACATGGTTCTAGCGACTTAAAATATCAATCCTTTGAAGGCTTAACTTAGGTTAATACTTCACATATACGGACATTCTGGTCTGAATGAGGGATTTAAAGAAAAACCTTTACTACTTGGTAAAAAGGAGATTTGCCGTAACTTAAAACTAAAGCAGCAGGTGGCACTTTGGCACATCCCTTACTCAATTCAACGACTGCAGTCTTCTCTTGCTCAAGAAACTTAAAACTACCGTAAAACTAAGGCAAATCTTATTTTCCAAATACGTAGAGTACCTTCTTCAATCACTTCATATCTTTCAAGCTCCATGATTACTTTGTGTCCACCTCACTCAAATGATTACGTCACCTGCAGAATACATGTACATGCTGTTGATTCACATACTTTCTAAACAGATCACACTCTTGTTTCAAGTTGCAGCTTAACATAATAAATGATATATTTTTTTAATGTTTTTCATGGTACTTCTTTAGGTCTACATGGTGGTAAAGTCCTTTTATTCGTCCACTAACTGGATCTGCCAACACGTAACAACCAATATGTGGCTTCCTGACTATAACAAACGGTCATTCGTGTAGGTGTTGCCACTTAACGATTTTTGCGTAAGATGAGAGATGGTTTGAAGTGTGTCCTCAGAAGAACACGCTCGTTCAAACGATACGACAGAACTTTATCGACATGCTTGTCAAATGCCTTTTTTCTTAAATTGGCATGAGTTGTGAGAGAGACCAGGGCTTGTCTTAACTTATTATCTAGGTTGACTTCTGGACCTTGTATCTTGGGGATAGGATCAGTCCATTAATTGCTTTCCTTTTGCCTGGAGATTAGTTCTTAAGGTATGAAATCGGTAGAAGTGTGCTTTTAGTTTTCCGCATGATCACTAGGTTGAATTTCGCTCACAATTACCTTTGAAGTACAGGGCGGTACGCTCGGTACGAAGTTTGCTTCCGTATTCCACCTAAGTTGCGAGCTATTTGCCGGAATTTCAGTCGAGATGGTGTGTGTTGGCGGGTTTGCTCGGGCACAATAGATGCGAGAGTTTTGAGGTTCATGATTTTGACTTTGATAGTTAGTAAAAGGTGGAGGACTATTCCTAAAGTTTGGAGCATACTGTTGTTTGTATTGCTTGGAAGGATCTGGAGCATTTCTCCCTTGAGAACAATGCTGGAATCTAGGCTGGTTACCATACTGCTGTCGACTGTTGGTGTTAATCCAACGTCCTTTTCCATTGAAATTATTATTATTTTGGCGATCGTTACTGTGGTGATAGCGATCATTGTAATTAACTGGTGAATAACCGTATTGCTGTTGTGTTGTCTGGTATATGGGGTGGTGCCTGTTTTGATCCTGGAATTTATGTTTCTGCTTCCCGTTACGGCGATAGTAGTTGTTGTTATCGCACGGAACGTCGTGTCCTTTACTGTTGTTAGGTTGGTATGACATACCTGAGTCTGCGCCTACACCGTGCGGCTGTGTAGTGTGTGGGCCAAGATTACAAATACTCCGCGCACTAGCATGCACGTCTTCTTGAATCACGTCAAGGTTGTCAAGTACTGACAGAAAAGCCTCCGTGTCGTCGTCACTGACATTTACTAACTCCTCCCTGATTGATACCGGTAGCTTTGACTTAAGGATCATAATTACGTCCTTCGTGGAAATGGGCGTGTCCCAATATTGTATTTTTTGCAGGTATTTCTCGAAGTACCTACGGAGACCAGCACTTCTCGTGTTAAACGGTTCAGCATTTTATACTTCCTTTCTAATGCGTTGTTGTATACCTGAACTCGAGAATTTGTTCAGAAATTGCTTTTCGAAGTCAGCGTAATCATTACATCTGTCAATTACTTCTGTTCCCCAGACAGAACCCTCTCCTTGAATGTAACCTACTATAAAGCGCATACGTTGCTTGTCATCCCAGCTCTCAGGAAAGACACCATTAAATGACTTCAGAAAAACCACTGGGTGGATGTTGCGTTTCTCTGGCAGAAAAGGCTGGAACACGCGGTGCTTGAGAACGCTTTCTTCTTTCATGAACTCGACAAGAGTTACTTGATCATTCTGGTTGCGTACTAACGGATTCTTACTGCTGTGTCCCTGTACAAGTGGAGAGAATTCTACACGAGACACGGGATTATTATTGTATTCATGTTCTGAAGAAAGCAAGTGTGAATGCTCACTTCTATTGTCATTAGGAAAATCATTGACTTGTTGTTTCAACTGCTCGATTTCCTCAGTGAGGTGTCGTTTCCACTCGGAAAGATCTCGGTGAAAAACTCTACGAATCTCTCCTAATTCAGTGAGAATCGTATGTCCTGATGTACCTGGAGCAGCTAAAACTTCAACTGTGGCTGACTTAACGGCTTCTTTTAAGTCGTGTTGAACCTTGTTTTCTATGTACTGTTCCTTAGTCTCGACCCATTCTACAAATTCTTTTCCTATCGTGGAACGTACGTTGGCTGCAGCATCATTCACCCTCTTTTCAATGTTGATTTCGGATAGCGCCTGTGTCAGGTCATTGACCTGGCCTTGCAGAGTGACGACATTGTCTGCAAGCTTGTTTACTTTAGTTCTGACCTCAACGGACTTTTTTGAAACTTCCGTTGTAACTGCCTGGCAACTTTCGATTTGTACCTTAATGTCTTTGTGCACGTTACTTACTGTGCTCTCACATGCATCTACCTTCTGTATAATACCTTCTATCCTTTCATTAACTTTAGTACTTAATTCCGAGATATATTCCACCGTGACTGTCCTTATTCTTGCCTCTAAGTTGGCATCAATATTATCTAACCTATTTTTCATTGTATCAATCATGGTATTCAGGTCAAACCATTTTTGCTCTGTCTCCCGTTCCTTTTCCCTTTCTTTTTGTTCCCTTTCTTGTCTATCTCGTTGTTTTTGTAATTTATAAGCTTCCCTTTCCCATTTCTCCTGTTCTCTATCACGTTGTTTTTGTAATTTATAAGCTTCCCTTTCCCGTTTCTCCTGTTCTCTATCACGTTGTTCTTGTAATTTATAAGCTTCCCTTTCCAGTTTCTCCTGTTCTCTTTCTTGAAAAAAAATTCTCATCATTTCAACCATCGAATTTTCTCCCGCTTGCTGTGACGATGATTGCTGTGACGATACGTCACGCACACCATCATTGTCTGCCGTTCTCTCCATTCGCGAATCGGGTCTGCCTGTTCCCGTTCGCGAACGTAGTGGATATGACTTGACAACAGTGTCATCACCGTCATCCACACTGTTCGTCGGCTTTCCTTTGTCATCTGCCATGTTTATTTTCAAGTTTGTGACGTAACTGCTCAAAGAAATATTTCGCGGTACGCCGATCGTCAACTCTAAGATGCGCACGCTGATAGTCAAACGTCACACCGCGGTAGTTGACAATTGCAGAGCTATACCGGGTAGAAGACAAGATGGCACCTAACTTTGAAAATAAGTGACAAACACCTACTAAACACTTAATCCAGCTATTATGGCATCCATCTTGTGTTCTTAACCATAGCAACAATGAAGATGCTAATAATGCTACCAAATAAACTTTGCATGAAGAGATGATCAGAAACGAATTCTAGCTACGTAAATAAGCAACTCTGCAAGGAAATAACAGCGATAGGATAAAATGGAGCAGTAAGGAAAGAAATTCCGGAAATCAGTTTTCTTTTTTTTTTTTTTAATACAAGACGCGAGATTTTATGCGTAATGAAAACCGTACTTACATCAGTCGTTTTGCGCACTGCTGTTATTTTTCGAATTTTTTTATTTTTTATTTAATACTTCCTCGATTTCGTTCAGTACTTCCTTTACGGCTTCCCGATGTCCACCGGATGATGTCATGAAACAATAACAGAACAGATTAAAATTTTTTATCAGGTCCCTGTTCGGGTGCCAGATCTAGTATGATAAAAAAAAATATTATTACTATTAAATATATCTCAATTCTATCAATTTAAATCTGTATTTCATACTAGAATGCCGTGTTCCAAGTTTGGCACAGCTTTGCCACAGGAGACACGAAAGCGTTCGAAGACGTCTGTCTTCTGGTCGGCTCCTGATCGTTGTCAGAAGGAGGCTAGTTTCTGATTACGCAAAGACTTCTATTATTTGGAAAATAACAACCCAGATTTCTTTACGTAATCAGTATGAATTTTATAATTACCTAAGGGACCTTTAACAATGAATAGTAAAAAAAATGCATTTGCTAATGAAATTATTAATAGATGGGGCTGCTATGAGTTGTATAGAAGACAAGGAGCGGCCTTCTGTCTACGACCAGGATGCCGCAGTATTCTCTGCAGTAGTAAGGGCTGTTTGACATTCATAAAAATAATATGGCATGGAGGACAAAAAAGTAAAAAGGAAAAGAACAGAATAAGAAGTCTGGTAAACACCAAATATATTCAAACAATTCTCACTAGCAAATTAGGGCTTATTTACAAACAATACAACTTACATAATTACTTTTCTAACACTATGGTGCGATCAGATTTCAGCCTGTCCTGTGCTGTCTCCTTGGTTCACGTTTTTTTTTTTTTTTTCACAAATTATAGTCACTACTTTTCTCCTTTCGCTGAAGACAATTCTTGCACTGTTCAACACCTCTGATAACAATAACTTGCTGATTTACAGTTTCGAACATGAATTACTTTAATTTTATTAATTAATAATGTTGTCTGCACGCTAGCAAGACCGCTCATTTTTTTTTTAACTTAAAGTCGACCTCCTTTACGTTTTCACATAACAAGCAGAAGCACATTAAAATCTGAAGATCCACAAAAGTTTTCTACCGTCATCTTTTATTTAGATCGAAGTGGAACGACAGTTCAGCTTCTGTTAAAATGATTTTTTGACTGCACAGTCGATGTATTAGCGTCCGCGCTAGATGCGCATCTTTACAGTTATGTAAATTATACAAAACAAATGTCTTTCAAAGGGTACTCAAAGTTTTCGTAGGACGGAAATACCAATAATATTACAGGTTGTCAGGTTCGGTAGATGCTGCTATGGAATACCTCAGACCAGACATTCCAAGTAACTTCCATAATATGAATTTGACCCTCACTACCCCAGCAGAAATAATGTCCTTCATAAAATCTTTAAAATCAAAAACATCTAGTGGGCATGATGAAATATCACCATAGTTAATTAAAGAATTTGATTCTGAGCTCAGTAACATATTAAGCTACCTGTGTAACCAGTCGTTTATCAGTTGAATATTTTCTGAATGGTTGAAATATGCTCAAGTTAAGCCACTGTTTAAGTAGGGAGATAAAGAAATAGCATCAAATTTCTGTCCAATTTCACTGTTGCCAGCATTCTCAAAAATTTTAGAAAAAGTAGTGTACAATCAGCTTTACAACCATCTTATCTCAAATAATATACTGTCAAAGTCACAGTTTGAATTTCTAAAGGGTTCTGATATTGAGAAGGCTATCTACACTTACAGTGAAAATGTGCTTAATTCATTAGACAAAAAATTGCAGGCAACTGGTATATTTTGTGATCTGTGAAAGGCATTTGACTGTGTAAATCACAATATCCTTTTAAGTAAATTAGAATATTGCAGTGTAACAGGAAATGCTGCAAAATTGTTCAAATCTTATATCTCTGGCATGAAACAAAGGGTGTTATTAGGAAAGAGACATGTATCAAGCTATCAGGCATCATCCAGCTGGGAACTAATTACATGTGGGGCCCCACAATGTTCCATTTTGCCAAGTTCATTTTGTTTGCCGATGATACAAACATTGCAATGAATAGCAAGTCAAGTGTAGTCTTAGAAAGATCAGCTAATAAAATATTTGTGGACATTAATCACTGGTTCCTAGCCGATTCTTTGTCACTAAACTTTGAAAAAACACACTACATACAGTTGAGAACCTGTAAGGGGTGTCCCACAAGTATATGCCTAACATACGATGACAAGCAGATAGAAGAAGTGGACAGTGTTAAATTCTTGGGATTAAAGCTTGATAAATTCAACTCGGAGGAGCACACCACAGAACTACTGAAGCGTCTTAACAAATCTCTATTTGCTGCAATGCGAATTGTGTCAGACATAGGGGATATAAAAATGAAAAATCTGGCATACTATGCTTACTTTCATTCCATAATGTCATATGGGATTATTTTTTGGGGTAATTCATCAAGCCAAGCTAAAGTTTTCCAGGCACAAAAACATGCAGTAAGAGTTATATGTGGTGTGAACTCAAGAACATCCTGCAGAAGCCTGTTTAGGGAATTAGGGATACTAACTACTGTTTCCCAATATATTTATTCATTAATGAAATTTGTCATTAAAAATATATCACTTTTTCAAACCAACACCTCAATTCATAGAATCAATACCAAAAATAAGAATAATCTTCACAAGTCACTTAGTCTTGTACAAAAAGGCGTGCATTATTCAGGAACACACATTTTCAATAACTTGCCAGCAGCCATAAAAAGCTTAACAACCAATGAAATTCAGTTTGAGAGAAGCCTAAAGGATTTATTATTGGCCAAATCCTTCTACTCCATTGATTAATTTCTCAGAACTAACTGATTTGTGTGTGTCATACTATAATTTCTACACAATTTCTGTGCAGTAATGTGTTCATTGTATTTGTATATATATATATATATATATATATATATATATATATATATATATATATATATATATATATATATATATACACTGTGACTTACCAAATGGGAAAGCGCAGATTAGTCTGTTCAGATATATTATCATCCAAGGCTAATCCCTGTTTGAGCATTAAGCATGCATCTTTTAAGTATGGCTTATGCAGTAGCCACCAGAAAGATCGCGGGAGGCGCACATCGGCACGGCGCATCACGGATGGTAGTTGCCGCAAGTAGAGTACCATCTACCAGAGGGCACGCGAGAATTCGGACGCGACCTCTGCCGGCGTAACAAAACACACAAACACACACACACACAAATATCAAGCTTACGCAACCCACGGTTGCTTCATCAGGAAAGAGAGAAGGAGAGGGAAAGACGGAAGGATGTGGATTTTAAGGGAGAGGGTAGGGAGTCATTCCAATCAGGGGAGCGGAAAGACTTACATTAGGGGGAAAAAGGGAACTTGCCACTGTTGCATTTCGAAATCTTTTCTGTCATCTTACTTTCTCTTTTTGTTTGTGCAAGTAGTTTCACTTTGTATTCACCTTTCCTTTTTTCCGTAATCCACCATACAATTTATCCTGCCTATGTATACTCAATAATACGTAATTTACTTCCAAACCATAACCAAAAAAATTTTAACACTTTCAACACTACCGTTGCTACAAAATCCACCATCCCCAGTTTACAAACATTTCTTGTGTAACCTCGGGAATATTATTTCACAGCTTCAGTTCCTTTCACCTATTAAACAACCATTTCAGCTTGTTCTAATAACTGTCGTTTTATTTCCATTCCTGTTTTTCCCTCATAACCGACATTTTTTAACAGCTTCCCACAGGTTTTGATGTTGTTATTTCTTCATCAGACAATTGTTAGCCTCATTTTCATAATCTGCCACCACATAACCAGTCCTTTTAATACATTTACACGCAGTTTTTTCGAAATTTTCCCGTATTTCTCCACCCTTTAACGTGTTTTGGAGGCAACACAACTACCTAACCTTTGTACACATCGTTGTTTACCAATCTAAGTTCACCACAGGATCAACATAGCTCAGCTTAAATGAACACTTTTTCGACTTTTTTCACACCAGAACTCCAGTTGCTTTCTACTTCACCTTTATCTCTCCACATACATTTTTATTTTCACTTTAGCCTCATGTTACACTTTCCACCTTCTAATATCATGTCAGCCTCACAACATCCCCAAACGACCCCATTAAGTTTTATTTACATTCCCTCCACAAACATGCCTTCGCCCTAGCCAGATTACGCTCCCATATTTTATTCACTCAGGCTTGTCTGACATTTGGCATTACCCCCAAAGGCCTCACACTTAAAGTTTCCATCTCTGGCTGTAACCCTTCTTTCCATCAGTCCCTATACCAGTTCCAAACTGAACAATCCATAGCCCTTACCCACCCAATCCTTCACCTACACATCAACTCAGCCAATGAAAACACCCGTCAACTCCTATCCCTAATCAAAGTCCTCAATCTTTCCTCTCCCACATCCACACCGGCTGTTCAGAGCATCCTCCTACAGGCCAACCGCAAATTAAAACAGCATTCCACCATCCACCTCAAAAAACTATCCAATCTCGTGGTTTCTCACCTCCGGAAAGGCAACTCACTCACCCTCCACAACCTTTCCAACAAACCTCAACCTCCTCTCATTGCACACAGACCCAGTCTCTCCCATCTACTCAATCTCCCACTTCCAGCTCCACTCCCCCCAAAACCTCTAAATTCTAGTCAACACAATCTGGAGCCACAACACCCCAATTCAGTAGTTAACCTTTCCTCCAAACCTCTCTCCCAATCCGAAACCTCTGTCCTATCCAAAGGCCTCACCTTCAGCCCCACTCCCAGATTCAACCAAACAGCCCTCGTCACAGATTTACTGTCCTACACTCAGTCTCTTCTGGAAATATCACTTTGCCACGATGAAAAATAATCCTAATCCTACTCACAATGATCCAACTCGCCAAGACACTATCCAAATTGAACCCTGCCTGGAACAGTTCTGTCCTCCATCACAGTGGGACCCACCTCCTCTTCCTCAAAATCTCCCTCTCCAAACCTTCCAGGAATTTCTGACTTCCAGCCTTGCCTCTCAATCTTTCTTGAAAAACCTTAATCCTACTCCCAACATCACCACAGCTGAAGCCCAGGCTATCCGTGATCTGAAAGCTGACTGATCCATCATCATTCTTCTGGCTGACAAGGGTTCCATGACCGTGGTACTTGATCGTTGGGAGTATATGGCTGAGGGACTGCGTCAGCTTTCAGACAACACCACATTCAAAGTTTGCCAAGGTAATCCCATTCCTGATGTCAAGGCGGAACACTCAGAACCTTAGGCCCCCTACAAAACCTTTCAACTGACTCCATCAACCTCCTGACCCCTTTAACACCCCGCACCCCTACCTTCTACCTTCTTCCTAAAATTCACAAACCCAATCATTCCGGCCGTCCCATTGTAGCTGGCTACCAAGCCCCCACAGAACGTATCTCTGCCTATGTAGATCAACACCTTCAACCCATTACATGCAGTCTCCCATCCTTCATCAAAGACTTTAACCACTTTCTCGAACGCCTGGAATCCCTACACAGTCTGTTACCCCCGAGAACCATCCTTGTAACCATTGATGCCACTTCCTTATACACAAATATTCCGCACGTCCAGGGCCTCACTGCGATGGAGCACTTCCTTTCATGCCGATCACCTGCCACCCTACCAAAAACCTCTTTCCTCATTACCTTAGCCAGCTTCATCCTGACCCACAACTTCTTCACTTTCGAAGGCCAGACATACCAACAATTAAAGGGAACAGCCATGGGTACCAGGAGGGCCCCCTCGTACGCCAACCTATTCATGGGTCGCTTAGAGGAAGCCTTCTTGGTTACCCAGGCCTGCCAACCCAAAGTTTGGTACAGATTTATTGATGACATCTTCATGATCTGGACTCACAGTGAAGAAGAACTCCAGAATTTCGCCTCCAACCTCAACTCCTTTGGTTCCATCAGATTCACCTGGTCCTACTCCAAATCCCATGCCACTTTCCTTGACGTTGACCTCCACCTGTCCAATGGCCAGCTTCACATGTCCGTCCACATCAAACCCACCAACAAGCTTCAGTACCTCCATTATGACAGCTGCCACCCATTCCACATCAAATGATCCCTTCCCCACAGCCTAGGTCTTCGTGGAAAACGAATCTGCTCCAGTCCAGAATCCCTGAACCATTACACCAACAACCTGAACACAGCTTTCGCATCCCGCAACTACCCTCCCGACCTGGTACAGAAGCAAATAACCAGAGCCACTTCCTCATCCCCTCAAACCCAGAACCTCCCACAGAAGAACCACAAAAGTGCCCCACTTGTGACTGGATACTTTCCGGGACTGGATCAGACTCTGAATGTGGCTCTCCATCAGGGATACGACTTCCTCAAATCCTGTCCTGAAATGAGATCCATCCTTCATGAAATCCTCCCCACTCCACCAAGAGTGTCTTTCCGCCGTCCACCTAACCTTCGTAACCTCTTAGTTCATCCCTATGAAATCCCCAAACCACCTTCCCTACCCTCTGGCTCCTACCCTTGTAACCGCCCCCGGTGTAAAACTTGTCCCACGCACCCTCCCACCGGCACCTACTCCAGTCCTGTAACCCGGAAGGTGTACACGATCAAAGGCAGAGCCACGTGTGAAAGCACCCATGTGATTTACTAACTGACCTGCCTACACTGTGAAGCTTTCTATGTGGGAATGACCAGCAACAAACTGTCTATTCGCATGAATGGACACAGGCAGACATGTTTGTTGGTAATGAGGATCACCCTGTGGCTAAACATGCCTTGGTGCACGTCCAGCACATCTTGGCACAGTGTTACACCGTCCAGGTTATCTGGATCCTTCCCACTAACACCAACGTGTCAAAACTCTGGAGATGGGAACTTGCCCTTCAGTATATCCTCTCTTCTCGTTATCCACTAATTTCAATTTGCCGCCGCTCATACCTCACCTGTCTTTCAACAACATCTTTGTCTCTCTCTCTCTCTCTCTCTCTCTCTCTCTCTCTCTCTATATATATATATATATATATATATATATATATATATATATAAGGCCTAATTGCCTCCATTACAGCAAGTTCTAAGGAATGCTTGTGGTTCTAATGTATGCCTGTAGCATTGCTCAACGAGTATTTGCACCACGAATCTTCCCCTTTTGGACACAAACCATGCTGTTTCATCTGTTGATACTCTGTGAAACCATGTTGCCTGGACAGCTCGTCTCATGTTCTCCAAATCTCCTGCATTATTGCTAGTCTATAATATTGAGTCAAAGAATCAGTTTCACTTTGTGTAAGATGACCTGGACCACCAATGTGTTTTCTGTCTGACAGTTTCTTTCCACTGAAGTCTTTACATAATTTTCTCAGCCGAGCTCCCACTCTTTTTTGTACATGCCCAACACATTCAAGCTTTTCTATCATAGTGTTCCCATCTGGTATGTCATTAACAACAGTAGTGTGTGCTTCACAGTTGCCACTCCCAAGATAGCCAACATACCTCACAACATGACTGACCTCTGATCTTTTAAAAATGTTTAGAACTCCTTTCGTTTTACATATTTCCACTAGTGTCATCAAAGTTCTTTACACAAATTTGTGTGCCAATCAATTTACTTGAACAACCCTGGCAGTGCTCTGTTAGACATTCATAATCTAGTATCTTACCAGTTTCAATAAATGTGCCAGTTACAACCCCATTCGAAGAAGTATTACCTCTCTTTTGCCAAGTTCCATTAAATGCTGCTACAATGTCTGTATTTTCAGACAAGGCTACTGCTTCTTCTGTTGCTCTTTTCATTGAATGTAGACTTACACCACATCAAGCATTATGTATTAATTTATTGTATCTGTCAAGCCTCAGTGGAGGTGGAGGCAAATCCGTCACTGTACAAAAAGTATGGGCAGCTCTCTTTCTCCTTCCAATACATGACATTGCATAAGCAAGCTGAATATTTCCAGAATGAGATTTTCACTCTGCAGCGGAGTGTGCGCTGATATGAAACTTACTCTGCAGCGGGGTTTGTTGTCTGATATGAAACTTCCTGACAGATTAAAACTGTGTGCCCGACCGAGTCTCGAACTCGGGACCTTTGCCTTTCGCGGGCAAGTGCTCTACCATCTGAGCTACCGAAGCATGACTCACACCCGGTCATCACAGTTTTACTCTGCCAGTATCTCGTCTCCTACCTTCCAAACTTTACAGAAGCTCTCCTGCGAACCTTGCAGAACTAGCACTCCTGAAAGAAAGGATACTGTGGAGACATGGCTTAGCCACAGCCGGAGGCTCCGCAGTATCCTTTCTTTCAGGCGTGCTAGTTCTGCAAGGTTCGCAGGAGAGCTTCTGTAAGGTTTGGAAGGTAGAAGACGAGATAATGGCAGAAGTAAAGCTGTGATGACTGGGCGTGAGTCGTGCTTTGGTAGCTCAGATGGTAGAGCACTTGCCCGCGAAAGGCAAAGGTCCCGAGTTTGAGTCTCGGTCGGGCACACAGTTTTAATCTGCCAGGAAGTTTCAAGTTGAATATTTACTCTGTAATGTTGACTATCAGTTACTGGCAATGTCATAGTATCACTGTGCATCTTATACGAGTTACAGGCAATCACTAACAGTTTGAAAGACCCTTCCTTGCTGAAATGTCCTCAGAAACGTCAGTACTCTCTTCACAATTGCAGTACTTACATTTCACAGCACTCTTCAAAAGTCTTGGCAGGTTATTTGGGTTCACAATAGCATTTCCGTCGTTATTTCTGCTTACAATACTACTAGGCTTGTTCTTATTACTTTCAGAAAGCGAAAGTTTACGTCTAGAAGCACTGCCTGTAGACACAGCTTCTGTGGGTGACTTTTGAAGAAACTGATGTGTATTTTGGTTGTGTTTGGAACAGGTTGCCGCAAAAATTTCATTTGAGGCTGAATTTCTTTACTGTCGCCATTTGTAGCGCACACACATACACACACACACACACACACACACACACACACACACACACACACACAGACAGAGAGAGAGAGAGAGAGAGAGAGAGAGAGAGAAACAAAACTACACACAATAACTATAAAACCACTAATGTAAACATTCGAACCATAGCCTTCTAGACATGCCTGTACTTTGGTTCTGGGAGTCAGTGCCTTCTAGAATATACGTGTGTTAACGATCCCTAACTAATGATGCAAAAAAATGGAACAAAATAATGCATCACGTATTCTGATGCACTTCAAACTGGCAGATGGGGATGACCACTGTGCAGCATTACGTTCAACCGCAATTTAAGAACGAACATAAAATGATAATGCCCATAAACTACGCATTTTTGAAACCAGCATGAAATGCTCTTTTCTATAGACCACGAATCTTTTTTAAAAATTTTTGGTCATTTTCATGAACACGTCCCCTTAAGAACATAAGTAAGAACGTCTTAACAGTTATCAGAACTTGTGAACTGTGCCAGATAATGAAGGATGACAATCAAGTGGTGAAGTGTAACTTGTATCTTAGGTGGGGAGGCTTGCATGCCTCAGTGATACATATAGTCGTACCGTAGGTGCAACCACAATGGAGGGGTATCTGTTGAGAGGCTAGACAAGCATGTGGTTCCTGAAGAGGGACAGCGGCCTTTTCAGTAGTTATAGGGGCAACAGTCTGGATGATTGACTGATCTGGCTTTGTTATATTAACCAAAACGGCCTTGCTGTGCTGGTATTGCAAAAGGCTGAAAGCAAGGGGAAACTACAGCCGTAATTTTTCCCGAGGGTATGCAGCTTTATTGTATGGTTAAATGATGATGGCGTCCTCTTGGGTAAAATGTTCTGGAGGTGAAATAGTCTCCCATTTGGATCTCCGGGCTGGGACTACTCAGGAGGACGTCGTTATCAGGTGAAACAAAACTGGTGTTCTATGGATCAGAGTGTGGAAAGTCAGATCCCTTAATCGGATAGGTAGGTTATAAAATTTAAAAAGGAAAATGGATAAGTTAAAGTTAGAAATAAAGGGTATTCATGAAGTACAGTGGCAGGAGGAACAAGACTTCTGGTCAAGTGAATACAGGGTTATAAATACAAAATCAAATAGGGGTAATGCAGGAGCCGGTTAAATAATGAGTAAAAAAAATAGGAGCATGGGTAAGCTACTACAAACAGCATAGTGAACGCATTATTGTAACCAAGACAGACACGAAGCCCACGCCTACCACACTAGTACAAGTTTATATGCCCACTAGCTCCGCAGATGACGATGAGATTGAAGAAATGTATGACGAGAAAAAAAGAGATTATTCAGATAGTGAAGGGAGATAAAAATTTAATAGTCATGAGGGACTGGAATTCGATAGTTGGTAAAGAAAGAAAAGGAAAAGTAGTAGGTGAATATGGAATGGGGCTAAGGATTGGAATGAAAGAGGAAACTGCCTGGTAGAGTTTTGCACAGAGCGTAACTTAATCATAGCTAACACTTGGTTTAAGAATCATAAAAGAAGGTTATATACATGGAAGAGGCGTGGAGACACTGGAAGGTTTCAGATAGATTATATAATGGTAAGACAGAGATATAGGAACCAGGTTTTAAATTGTAAGACATTTCCAGGTGCAGATGTGGACTCTGACCACAATCTATTGGTTATGAACTGTAGATTAAAACTGAAGAAACTGCAAAAGGCCGGAATTTAAGGAGATGGAACCTGGATAAATTGAAAGAACCAGGAGTTGTTGAGATTTTTGGAGAGAGTATTAGGGAATGAATGACAAGAACGGGGGAAATAAATACAGTGGAAGAAGAATGGGTAGCTCTGAGGGATGAAGTAGTGAAGGCAGCAGAGGATCAAGTAGGTAAAAATATGAGGGCTAATAGAAATCCTATTGTAACAGAAGAGATATTGAATTTAATTGATGAAAGGAGAAAACAAAAATGCAGTAAATGAAGGAAGCAAAAAGGAATAAAAATATCTCCAAAATGAGATTGACAGGAAGTTCAAAATCGCTAAGCAGGGATGGCTAAAGGACAGATGTAAGGATGTAGAGGCATACATCACTAGGAGTAACATAGATAATGCCTACAAGGAAATTAAAGAGACCTTTGGAGAAAAGAGTACCACCTGTATGAATATCAAGAGCTCAGATGGAAAATCAGTTCTAAGCAAAGGAGGGAAACAGAAAGGTGGAAGGAGTATATAGAGGGTCTATACAAGGGCGATTTACTTGATGACAATATTATGGAAATGGAAGAGGATGTAAATGAAGATGAAGTGGGAGATATGACACTGCGTGAATAGTTTGATAGAGCACTGAAAGACCTAAGTCGAAACAAGGCCCCGGGGGTAGACAACATTCGATCAGAACTACTGATGGCCTTGGGAGAGCCAGCCCTGACAAAACTGTACCAGCTGGAGAGCAAGATGTATGAGATAGGTGAAATAACCTCAGACTTCAAGAAGAATATAATAATTCAAATCCCAAAGAAAGCAGGTGTTTGCAGGTCTGAAAATTACTGAACTATCAGTTTAATTGTTGTAGATTGTAGATTGTATTTTATTGGTCCTGTTGTCTACATAGCAGCTTATGCATAAGACATTGGACAAGTCAAGTTATAAATATACAGGCTGAAAGTAATTTCAAGGCATACATATTTAAGCTTACAATAAAACATATTTAAGCTTACAATAATACACTTTACACACAAGTATTTATATAACACATTTCATAAATTTAAATATTCTTCAATGGAATAGAAGCAGTGATGCTGTAAATATGACTTTAGAGATTTTCCAAATGTATTGACCTCAGTGATAGCTTTTATGTTTTCAGGAAGTTTGTTATAAAGCTTAACTCCCATGTGAAAAGTACCTTCTTGGCACAGTGCTGTGCTGATTTGAGTCATATGAAAGTTCCTGTTTTGTCTGGTAAAGTGCTCATGTATATCACAGTTTTTTTGTAGCCTCTGGTCCTTGCCTATTACATTTAATTTAAAGAACAAAAGGGTTTCCATAATGTATACACACGGTAATGGGGGATTACCAGATTTCTTAAACAGGGGTTTACAAGAGTCTCTAGGCTTGCACCCAAACAAGATTCTAATGGCCCTTTTTTGTAGTTTAAAAGTGCTATTAGCTATTTTAGAGTTTCCCCAGAAGGTGACCCCATATCTAAGACGAGAATGAAAGTACGCATGATATGCATTCATTACTGTTTTCTCACTACAGCATGATTTTAATGAACAAAGAAGATAACATGTTTTGCTCAGTTCTGTATTGAGACATTCAATATGCTTATTCCATCTGATGTTATTCTGCAGCCAAAGTCCTAAGAATTTGGTTTCAGTACTGTTACCAACTGGTTCGTCATTGATAGAGACTGATGGGATAAACATGTCCTTGTTAGGAACATTGTGGAATTTTAGAGCAACGGTTTTCTTACTGTTTATTACAAGCTGGTTACTCTGTGCCCAGCTGCTAAGTTGTTTCGTGACCGTGTACTGTCTGCTGTAACTGTTCATCGTCATCTCCTTTTAATAGAATCGTGGTGTCATCTGCAAATATGATTGATTTGTGTGCATCAATATTTAAGCTTAGATCATTTATGTACAGAAGAAACAGAAGGGGTCCCAATACGGATCCTTGGGGTACACCACATTTTATTTGTTTATAGTCAGATAAGTGATTAGATACAGTTTTTAGTTCAATATCTGTGTGCTTGACGCACACTGCCTTCATACGATTTGTCAGGAAGGAACTGATCCACTTGTTGGACAGACCTCGAATACCATATCTTTCTAGCTTTGATAGCAGAATTTTATGGTCCACCATGTCAAATGCTTTTGACAAGTCAATAAAGACTCCTATTGTTTCCTGTTTTTTGTCCATCAGGTTTAGGATGGAATTGATGCACTCATAGACAGCAGTTGTCGTTGACCTCTTATTTCTGAATCCATGTTGTTCATTACATAGGATGCTGTTTTTATTTATAAATTTCATAAGTTTCTCATACATAACTTTTTCCAGTATTTTAGAGATGCAGGAGGAAATTGTGATGGGTCTGTAGTTATTTACATTGTCTTTATCCCCTTTTCTATATACAGGAATAACTTTTGATGTTTTTAATACATCAGGGAAAGTGCCTGCCTGAAGTGACCAGTCACATAAATGTGTGAGTACTTCAATTAGGTTTGATGCGCTCTTCTTTAACATTGTTGCAGGTATACCATCAATACCTGCCGATTTGGAATTTTTTAGTCATTTTATTGCTTTAGCTACTTCATCTTGTGAAACAGAACTGATGTACATTGATCCTCTACATGTACTTATTTTATATTCATTTGCCTGGATGCTCTTAAAGTTTGATTGTAACATATTTTCAGCAACACCTGTGAAAAAGTTGTTAAATGTGTTAGCTACTTCTAAGGGATTTGTTACTTTTTTATTTTTATGTGATAGTGTTATATTTTTCCACATTCTTTTTTTATAACACTCCACATAGCCTTTGATTTATTAGCTGAATTATAAATGATTTCATCATTATGCATTATTTTTGCTGCTTTTATTACTTTTCTTAATATTTTGGAGTATTTTTTATAGTATGCGCGTACTACAGGTGAGGAATTTTTTGAGTTACATATTTCATGAAGTAGTCTTTTCTTCTGGCATGAAACCCTTATTCCCTTTGTGATCCAGCTGTTTGTTCTAGAGTTTCCCCGTATGGTTAATGTTTTCAGTGGGAATGCAAGTTCAAAGAAATGGGTTAATGTATCAATGAAAGTGTCGAATTTTTCATTTATATCATTCATTTTGTACACTCCTAGCCATTTTTCTTTCTGTAATAAGTTGTTGAAGTAGTTCACATTATGCTGATTATAGCTTCGATATGCTGTTCTAAGAGACATGTTGTTAATAATACTGCCTTGTACTTTTATGCTTAATATTTGAGCAAGATGATCACTAAAACCTGCATTGAAAATTTTTAGTGAACTGTTGTGTAAACTCTTCTTTACTAGAAACTGATCAAGAGCTGTTTGACAAGTTTCTGATACTCGGGTAGCTGCTTTTACTTCAGCCTTTAAATTGTAGGACGTTGCAAGGTTCAAAATGGTCTCCCTATTGCCACTATTCGTGAGGAAGTTAATATTGAAGTCACCACAGATTATTAATTCACAATCTATTTTATTTACTTTATTTAGCAATGACTCCATTTTGTTTAAAAAAAGTTCAAAATTCCCTGACGGTGATCGGTAAACTGTAGCAATAACCAGGTTGAACTGAGTAATTTTTATAGCTGCAATTTCATAATCCTTTTCGACATTTGCCCTAGTTAAGTCAGGTAGTGTAATAAAATCTACATTGTCCTTTGTGTAAATTGCTACCCCACCCTGTTTGCTGTTTTTCCTGCAGTAGTAAGCAGCCAAGACAAATTTGTTTATTTTCGTATTCTGGATTAATTCTGGGTTAAGCCAGTGCTCAGAAATGCATAACACTGAGATATCATTAAGTTCATGTGTTAATAGAACGTTAATTTCATCGATCTTATTACGCAGGGATTGCACATTATGGTGATAAATTTTTAGTTCGGGCGTATTCACGATTTGGTGATTGGGAATCATATTTACAGCATCACATACCTTAAATTAGGAACGTCAGCAGCGTTGTATTTTCGTTCTTCTTTCTTGTTTATTTTGTTTTCCTCGCTGTTTGAAGGATGTTCAGGAAGCTGATAAATTGTTCTATCCCTTACAAGTCTTTCTTTGATTATTTCACTAACACGATCACAAACAAATCTTTTCCCATCATAGTTCAAATGCATTCCATGCTTCGTGTGCAGATTTCCATGCAGCTTGCTTATATCCAGTACATCGCACTTAGTGTATTGAGAACACAGTTTCCTTATTTTAATGGTTGTTTTCCGAATTTCTTTGTTTACACACCAATTATAAATCAGATCATGCCTATGTGTGGCAACTACTGTGTTTCTGCATTTATTAGCTTGTAAAAAATTCTGTAGCGTTTTCACGCAAACCTCTGCTTCATTTTTTGCCACATCGTTTGAACCCATTATACAGACGATAAAGTCATTTTCTTGCATTAATTTCGTCTGAGAGTTAATGTCTACAACATTTTTACATCCCGCTCCCGGTTTCACTAAACTAGTTACTGCTATGTCGCGATTTTTCTCACGGAGCATGCTGGATAGATTCCTGCCATGACTGTCTGCTAGTAATAGTACACTACTCTTTTTCCCTGATGATCTGTGTTTGTTGTTGACATTATTTGAAAAAACGCTATTCATTTTCAGTTCACTGTCTTTTTCAAGTTCACGATCATTTGGAGAGTCGTTATCACAGTCACTTGTTTGCAAAACATGATATTTGTTTTTCTCCGAAAATGTGACATTTTTAGCAGACTTTGTTGTTCTTTTTGTAGTTGGAACGCTATTTTTGTACGGCACTTTTACCCACTCGGACGATATATTACTTTTGTCTTGCATCACTTCACTTAGTGTTGGCTTCGATCGCAGATCCCGATTTTCTTTCTTGAGTGAGTCAATATCGCTTCTTAAGGAACTGACTATGAATTGTAAGCTAGCAATTCGTTCTTTTAGCGTTGTTATTTCAGTGTTACAAGTCACAGCTGCAAAATAATAACACGAATTCCTTACAGACGAATGTAAAAACTGGTAGAAGCAGATCTTGGGGAAGATCAATTTGGATTCTGTAGAAATGTTGGAACACGTGAGGCAATATTGACCCTACCAGTTACCCTAGAGACGGTTGTAGCCTATCCCCAATATTATTCAATCTATATATTGAGCAAGCAGTAAAGGAAACAAAAGAAAATTTTGGCGTAGGAATTAAAATCCATGGAGAAGAAACAAAAACTTTGAGGTTAGCCGATGACATTATAATTCTGCCCAGAGACAGCAAAGGACCTGGAAGAGCAGTTGAACGCAACAGGCATTGTCTTGAAAGGAGGATATAAAGATTAACATCAACAAAAGCAAAATGACGATAATGGAATGTAGTCGAATTAAATCAGGTATTGCTGAGGGAATTAGATTGGGAAATGATTAGCTTAAAGTAGTAAATGAGTTTTGCTATTTGGGGAGAAAAGTAACTGACGATGCTCGAAGTAGATAGGATATAAAATGTAGACAGGCAATGGCAAGCAAAACGTTTCTGAAGAAGAGAAATTTCTTAACATCTAGTATCGATTTAAGTGTCCGGTAGTCTTTTTTGAATGTATGTGCATGGAGGGTAGCCATGTATGCAAGTGAAATCTGGATGATAAATAGTTTAGACAAAAAGAGAATAGAAGCTTCTAAATGTGGTGCTACAGAAGAATACTGAAGATTAGATGGGTAGATCATGTAACTAATGAGGAGGCTTTGAATAGAACATCTACATCTACATTTATACTCCGCAAGCCACCCAACAGTGTGTGGCAGAGGGCACTTTATGTGCCACTGTCATTACCTCCCTTCCCTGTTCCAGTCGCATATGGTTCGCGGGAAGAATGACTGTCTGAAAGCCTCTGTGCGCGCTCTAATCTCTCTAATTTTACATTCGTGATCTCCTCGGGAGGTATAAATAGGGGGAAGCAATATATTCGATACCTCATCCAGAAACGCACCCTCTCGAAACCTGGCGAGCAAGCTACACCGCGATACAGAGCGCCTCTCTTGCAGAGTCTGCCACTTGAGTTTGTTAAACATCTCCGTAACGCTATCATGCTTACCAAATAACCCTGTGACGAAACGCGCCGCTCTTTGGATCTCCTCTATCTCCTCCGTCAACCCGATCTGGTACAGATCCCACACTGATGAGCAATACTCAAGTATAGGTGGAACGAGTGTTTTGTAAGCCACCTCCTTTGTTGATGGACTACATTTTCTAAGGACTCTCCCAATGAATCTCAACCTGGTACCCGCCTTACCAACAATTAATTTTATATGATCATTCCACTTCAAATCGTTCCGCACGCATACTCCCAGATATTTTACAGAAGTAACTGCTACCAGTGTTTGTTCCGCTATCATATAATCATACAATAAAGGATCCTTCTTTCTATGTATTCGCAATACATTACATTTGTCTATGTTAAGGGTCAGTTGCCACTCCCTGCACCAAGTGCCTATCCGCTGCAGATCTTCCTGCATTTCGCTACAATTTTCTAATGCTGCAACTTCTCTGTATACTACAGCATCAACCGCGAAAAGCCGCATGGAACTTCCGACACTATCTACTAGGTCATTTACATATATTGTGAAAAGCAATGGTCCCATAACACTCCCCTGTGGCACGCCAGAGGTTACTTTAACGTCTGTAGACGTCTCTCCGTTGATAACAACATGCTGTGTTCTGTTTGCTAAGAACTGTTCAATCCAGCCACACAGCTGGTCTGATATTCCGTAGGCTCTTACTTTGTTTATCAGGCGACAGTGCGGAACTGTATCGAACCCCTTCCGGAAGTCAAGAAAAATAGCATCTACCTGGGAGCCTGTATCTAATATTTTCTGGGTCTCATGAACAAATAAAGCGAGTTGGGTCTCACACGATCGCTGTTTCCGGAATTCATGTTGATTCCTACGTAGTAGATTCTGAATTTCCAAAAACGACATGATACTCGAGCAAAAACCATGTTCTAAAATTCTACAACAGATTGATGCCAGAGATATAGGTCTATAGTTTTGCGCATCTGCTCGACGACCTTCTTGAAGACTGGGACTACCTGTGCTCTTTTCCAATCATTTGGAACCTTCCGTTCCTCTAGAGACTTGCGGTACACGGCTGTTAGAAGGGGAGAAGAGGAATTTGTGGCGTAAGTTGACTAGAAGGAGGGATCAGTTGGTAGGGCATGTTCTGAGCCATCAAGGGATCACCAATTTAATTTAGTACTGGGGTGCAATGTGGAGGGTAAAAATTGTAGAGGGAGACCACAAGATTAATACATTAAACAGATTCAGAAGGATGTAGGTTGCATTAGATACTTAGAGATGAAGCAGCTTGCATAGGATAGAGTAGCATGGAAAGCTGCAGTCTCTGGACTGAAGACCACAAAACAACAACAACAACAACATATACAGATTCTCCAGATCTCTTAGGTCTTCATTATGTGTAGGAAACTTAAGAGTCCATCTGTGTAAGCCATGTTAGCAAAACGTCTGCTACTGCAGTTCGCAACCACGAGAGGAAATTGAGAAATGTGAAGGTGTGACTTCATTGAGCTATACGTGACACCACATATGCACCTAGTGGAAATGACATATAAATTGTATTTCCACCTATGACAGTGCTGCCATCCCATGTGGTGCTGGAGGATTATCAGCTGTTTCTGTAATTCTGTCCATTCCCACTTCTGTTTAAATATCTTTATTCTGCATCTTTTTTGGAAAGACACTTCCTTAGAAATTTTTAATTACTAATATAAAACTGTTGTAATTGTAATCTCATTTTAAAGATGTTAAGGGCAATAAGAGTAAAATCGTTTTCTTGCTAACTAAAATGTTTCCCACACCATATTAGTACTACTTGCAGATTATAACTTGGCATCTGTCGACCATTTTGTGCAAATGTGACTTAGACATTAGTACCAGTGGCATTTCAAATGTAAAAACACATGCAAGAGGAAAGAGATATTCAACATTGGTTGATTCATTTTCAAGGCAACAAAACAGGTTGTCTTGAGGTATAGTACAAACAGTGCCAGCTCAGTCACAAGTTTCTTCTGAAAGGAATTTAAATGGTAGTGACAAATTACAATCACTTGCTCTTACTACAATATCTAGAACTTCAGTTGAAGAGGATTCCAAAACAAACTCATTGAAACATTTTTTAGTTATTGATGAGATAGTAAAATCTGAGATTATATGGCCTATGAATAAAGTCATGTCTCATTCTTCAGTGAGAAGTTCTGGAAATACAAGAGACATATTCCAAATTATGTTTTCTGGCAGCATGATTACAAAAAAATTACAGTTACGCAACTGTAGGTTGTTACATATAATTACTTGTGTACTTGGCCCTCATTTCCTGAAACTCCTACCTAACAAAGTCAGGGTAGTTTGATTCTTTTGTGTGTCAAATGTCGAGAGTTTAAGCGAAGTTGTGCAAAAGGCACAGACGGATTTGGTGGTTTGTTTCAGGGATGAACAATATTGGTCTATATCCACAAGATATGTAACATCTGTGTTTTTAAATTTTGCCACATCTTCTGATTTACAGTCAGGTTTCCTGGAGGATCTGAATGGTTTGAATTTATCACCTAAGAATATAATCCAAATTTCTGTGGATGGACCAGATGTGAACTTAAATATGTTGCATGATTTTCAAGCATTTCTGTTAAATGAAGAAGATAATCGAACACAAATGTTTCAGTGTTGCAATTGATCACCTCATGTAGTGAATGAAGCTTTGAAAACTGCTCATAATGAAAGTGGCTGGAATGTTCTTGAATTTCTGAGGCTGGTTCTGTACTTTATGAAGTATTTTCCTTCAAGGAGGACAATCTTCTCAAATATTACATGGTTTTCCAAGCTCCCTCTCAAATTTTGTTCTGTAAGATGGGTTTGAAATTTTGTAAGTCATGAAGAGAGCACTTAAACAAAATATTCCACATTTGAAGAAGTAAGTTGCTGAGCTACATAAAAGACCACCTGAAAGGGGAAAGTATAGCATTGCTTCTTGGTTCATAAAGAAAACTATTATGGAAATGGTGATATTGACAAAAGTCTTATATCCTCTTTTCGCATGCGCATTCTTTGTGCAAAGAGGACCTAAAAAATTAGAAGAAATGTGAATAAGAAAAGAAAGAATGATTACCGAACAAGTGAAAGCAAGATGAAATCAAAGAATTAGAAACGAAAGGAGCAATTATGTTGAGCAAAGCACCAGAGATTTTGGCAGAAATACAAAATGTAATGAAGTGTTATATTCATTTTATTATGTTGTATTTTTAGAGTTTGTTCCCTTTAATCAGTTTTAATCAGTAACTAATAATGTATCTGTATTTGTAAAAACAGAATTTGTAATTTTTATTTGATATTTTCTGTTGCCTTTAAATCAAAATACAATATTTAATATTTTAAAAATGTTTTATTTCTAATCTGTTAATTTTTGATGTGATCTGTCCCCAATTCCTCTCTGATTTATACTTCTAAAAATAATTAATTATAGATATTCTAAGAAATGTCAATATATACCTCTGTAAAAAAAGGACACTCTGGAGCCAAATGTACTGAAAAAGTAAACTTGAGAAAAATTTGACTTGAAAAATCTGGAAAATACCTTAATTTTGAAAATGATTAATTATTAGTTTTGGTTTCACAGATAATGTTTACTAATTTTGCTATCACTTCAAATTCTGTGATTTTTTCTCCTTTGTTACTCTGTCTACAGGGTCAGATGTTTTGTAAGTCAACAAATTAAGGTATATAGTTTTGTGCATAAAATGCTGTGAGAAATTATCGATCTTATATCTAGAGTAGATTTCTGATTTAATCTTCCCTTTCTGAAGTCACCCTTATATTCTGGGAATTGTTTAGATAAATGTTCTCTTAATTTTGTTTCAAAAGTTTATTTACAGTTTCATAATAGAATAGATGAAATCAATATTTCTCTGTAGTTATCAACACCTTGTTTATTTATATTTTTTTAAATGAAGGGTTTGGATTAGAGCTATTTGCCATTTTTCTACATGTTTGCCAGTTTCCAGATCTTCTCAGAGAACAACTGTTAAAATTTTATAATATTTGATTTTGATAATTTCAGTGTTTCTGCTGTTATTGAGTATTCAGAACATACTTTGTTTTAATATGTTTAACGATTTCTTGAATCCACTTCTGTTGATATGGAATTTTCAACCTTCTTTTGTGTTGTTGAAATTTCTAATTCAGGTACAACAACTGAATAGTTCGAAAGTTGATCAACTAAATTTGCTAAGATCACAGAAATGGCCTGAATTTTTGCATAAAGTGTCATGCTCTCCTTTTCTGTACTTAAATGGTCCATCTTGCAATGAATTACATTTTTTCGTGCATCAGTAATGAATCGAAATGCTGTTAGTGTCTGGGTGATGAGGTTAAGATACAGTGTAGTTCTGTCTTTGATTGTTACTTCAAAAGAAGTGTTATTCTGTACCTCAAATGCACGAAGTTGCAGTAAGTGATAACTTTTGAGTGATACTTAACGACTGTGTGGATACAAGCTAGACATACAGTATCTGGCCAGAAGTACCAGAACACTTCTATGTAACGTGGAATTGACCACTAGATATCACAAGAGGCAGAACAACGAGTATAAAAGGAGGCAAGGAGTATCTCGTTGTCAGTAGAGAAGGATTAACAGTCAGGAGAGCTTAAAGTCGCAACTTTGACATGCACTACTGATTGGTTGTCACTTGAGTAACAAATCCATCAGCAACATTTCAACCCTTCTAAAGCTCTGCCCAAGTCAGCTGTTGGTGATGTGATTGTGAAATGTAAATGTAAAGGAACAATCTCAGTAAACCGATCCAGGTAGACCTCATGTTGAGATGGATAGGGACAATTGACCATTGCGGGAGGGAGACTGTAAAAAATTACATGAAGTCTGTGAAGGGAATCACTTGGGGATTTCAAATTGTTAGCAGGGGAGCTATCACAGTGACTGTTTGTATGGAGCTCAAAAGAAATGGTGTGCCATGGTTGAACAGCTCCTCACAAGCATCAAATTTCTATGGTCAGTGTTAAGCGACACCTGAGGTGGTGTGAAGGCCAAAATCACTGGACACTGGATGATTGGGAATAAGTGATTTGGAATGATGAATCACACGATACCCTGTGGCAGTTTGATGGAAAGGTTTGGGTTTGCTATTTGGTGAATTCCGGAGAACTTTAGGTGCCATCCTGTGTAGTCCCGACAGTGAGGTACGAAGGCAGTGGTGTTACATTATGGAGGTATTTCTTGTGGTTTGGGTATGGTTACCTTATTGTGCTTACAAAATGCTAATTGTGGATGGTTATAAACACATTCTACTGCACTGTATACTGCGTACAGTAGAGGAACAGTTTGCAGATAATGATCCCCCCTCCTCCCCCCCCCCCCCCCCCTCTCTCTCTCTCTCTCTCTCTCTCTCTCTCTCTCTCTCTCTTTTTAAATCCATATTTTATTCTACATGTTTTACAGTGTGTAGATACATCCTTTAGGAACAATATTTTCATTTCTCCGCATAATTTCCATCCCTCTTGACTGCGTTACGCTGTTTTGGAACCAGTGCCTGTATACCCGCACAGTAAAACTATGGACCAACCTATTGGAGCTACTGTTTGGCAGCATGCACAAGGCAGTCATCATCTTCAAACCTTGTTCCATGAAGAGAGTCTTTCAGTTTCCCAAAGAGATGATAGTCACATGGAGCCAAGTCAGGACTGTAAGGCAGGTGTTCCAGTGTTGTCCGTCCGAGTTTTGTGATCATGGAGTGTGTGCAGTACGAGGCCTGCCACTGCGAGGACAATCCTCAATATTGCCGTGCCCGCTTTCATCACGTAACCTGCTTGCCCACCGACTAACTGTGATCAACAGCAGAATCTCCATACACCTTTTTCAACCTCTTGTGGATGTTTCCCACTGTCTCGTTTTCACAGCGCAGGAATTCTATGACAGCATGTTGCTTCTGACAAACGTCAAGTGTAGCAGCCACCTTGAAGATGTGCTGTGAGGGCGCCACTCACGGGAACAGGTTGAACTAACTTTGAAAACTAGTGGGAAGGATGTATCTACACACTGTAAAACTTTCACACATGCAGAATGAAAACTATTTTTACAAAAATAGTGTACATTTATTTTGGAGTGACCCTCATAGAATGAGGAGGGATGGTTTTGTTGACTCTGGGAAAAATACTTGGGCAAACATGACAATGTCTAACAGCACATCCCATGTTAAATGTTGTGATGAAAACAGATGCAGAAAGCTACATTTCATTGCTGACACCAATGTAATCTCTGGTCCTAGTGGGCACCACTAAACTTGTTATATTTGTGCAATCATGTTACTTCTTTGACAGTCAGTTGCTTTCTTGATGAAGATAATGATGATTATTGTGTAAAGCTTTGATGTTCAGAGAATTACAGTGATAAGAACAGTTTACGCAACAAATCTCATGGCAGAAATACATACTGTTTGCCACTTTTATAGGCCCCACATATAGTGTGAGGTCCTGCAGATATGTTTGCAAATATGTTTTGTGAAATAATGAAAGTGGAGTACCTTTTGACTGGTAAAATTACTATTCATTAATGCAACATCCCTGCTCTTGTGACATTTAACAAGCAGAAAATACGGTTAACTTTGTTTGGATAAAATACCGCTGCTAAACTAGATCAGTGATTTGCAATATATGAGGAATTTTAAAAATAACTTTCATGTAGTGGTGCATTAATTGTTGGTTTTGTAATCGATATCTATACACAGTTAATTTTATATTTGTTGCAATATGCATGCAACCATTTTGTTGTTTATCTTCTTTATCTTTATAGGAGTGGTATTGTTCAGACTGAACCAATTATAGAATGAATGGATTCCCATACTGTGGCCAGTCGAAATTCTTTATGCAAATTGAAAAATTTCATTGATGAAGACTGTGGTATGTCCTACCATATTTTTATTACACTGATATGGAGAAAATAGTTTATTTTCTAAATATTTGGTACAAACTGAATCTGTTTGAATTGTTCCAAGGGGCACATTTTCTACTATTTAGAATGTGAATGGCTTATAAATGCAGTTGGTACATTTTATCTCAATCTGTATGTATAAAAGATTAATGGAAAATCTCATATAAGATGTGAAACAAATACTAACAAAGAGATAGAGGGGCTGGCCAGTACTTACCTCAGCTCAGTACAGCCGATAGATACACATAAAACAGAACTGAAAATTTACATTCCTAGCTTTCGGAACTTTGTTCCTTCATCAGGGAGGAGAGAGGGGAAAAAAGGGAAGAAGGGAAAGTGGATTCAGTTACTCACAACCCAAGTTATGAAGCAACAGGGAAAGGTAAACAGGGAGGGTAGCAAGGATGGAGGCATGGTTGTCAGAGGGAAGCCAAAGATATTCTACTGTAAGTACTGTGCCAGCTTCAAACCAAAGAGGATGCATACAGAAGTAAAGAGGTATATAGTATAAAGATAAACACAACTATGTAGGATGAAAAGATGCGTGAATGGCTAAAGAGGAAAGGGAAAGAGGAGAAGACTGAAGAGTGAATGGGAGTGAGGTTGTTTAAAGTAGGTTCAGTCCAGGGGGATGGCGGGATGAAAGGATGTGTTGGAGTGCAAGTTCCTATCTCCGCAGTTCAGAGGGACTGGTGTTGGGTGGAAGAAGCCAAATGGCACATACGGTGTAGCAGGTTCCTAGATCCCTAGAATTATGCTGGAGGGCATGCTCCGCTACTGGGTATTGGGCATCTCCTAGGCGGACAGTTCGTCTGTGTCCGTTCATGCGCTCAGCCAGTTTGGTTGTTGTCATGCCGATGTAAAAGGCTGTGCAGTGCAGGCATGTCAGTTGATAAATGACATGTGTAGTTTCACACGTAGCCCTGCCTTGAATTGTGTATGTTTTACCAGTAGCGGGGCTGGAGTAGGTGGTTGTGGGGGGATGCATGGGGCAGGTTTTGCAGCGGGGTCGGTTACAGGGGTAGGAACCACTGGGTAGAGAAGGTAGTCTGGGAATATTGTAGGGTTTAACAAGGATGTTACGGAGGTTAGGGGGGGGCGACGAAAGGCAACTCTGGGTGGTGTGGGGAGAATTTTGTCAAGGGATGATCTCATTTCAGGGGTTGACTTGAGAAAGTCATATCCCTGGCGGAGTAATTTGTTGATGTTTTCGAGGCCAGGATAATATTGGGTGACAAGGGGGATGCTTCTGTGTGGTCTGGGGGTAGGAACATTGTTGTTGGACGGGGAGGAATGTATTGCTCGGGAAATCTGTTTGTGGACAAGGTCTGCATGATAGTTGCGGGAGAGGAAAGCACTGGTCAGGTTATTGGTGTAGTTGTTGAGAGATTCGTCACTGGAGCAGATACGTTTGCCACGAATACCTAGGCTGTAGGGAAGGGAGCGTTTGATGTGGAAAGGATGGCAGCTATCAAAGTGAAGGTACTGTTGTTTGTTTGTGGTTTTGATATGGACAGAGGTGTGGATGTGAGCTTCAACAAGATGAAGGTCAACATCCAGGAAGGTGGCTTGGGTTTTGGAGAAGGACCAGGTGAAATTCAGATTCGAAAAGGAGTTGAGGTTATGGAGGAAATTAAGGAGTGTTTCTTCACCATGAGTCCAGACCACAAAGATGTCATCTATAAACCTATACCAGGCCAGGGGAAGCAGCTGTTGGGTCTTCAGGAAAGCCTCCTCCATGCGGCCCATGAAGAGGTTGGCATAGGAGGGAGCCATCCTGGTTTCCATGGCCGTTCCCCTGATTTGTTTGTAGTTCTGGCCTTCAAAAGTGAAGTAATTATGGGTGAGGATGAAGTTGGTAAGTGTGATAAGGAACGAGGTTTTTGGAAGATCTTCGGGTGGGCGTTGGGAGAGGTAGTGCTCAAGGGCAGAGAGACCATGGGTATGTGGGATGTTTGTGTAAAGGGATGTAGCATCTATGGTGACAAGAAAGGTTTCAGGTGGGAGAGGAGTGGGAATGGATTTGAGGCGTTCTAGGAAGTGGTTTGTGTCTTTGATGTAGGATGGGAGTCTGCGGGTGATAGGTTGTAGGTGCTGGTCTACCAGTGCTGAGATACGTTCGGTTGGGGATTTGAAGCCTGCTACAATGGGACGGCCAGGATGGTTCTCTTTGTGGATTTTGGGTAATAGGTAGAAAGTAGGGGTACGTGGCTCAGGTGGAGTGAGTAAGTCTATGGAAGCCGTTGTGAGGTCTTGTGAGGGACCTTGGATTTTTAGGATTTTTTGCAGCTCAGTCTGGATGGAGGGAATGAGATCCTGGGTAACAGCTTTGTAGGTTGAGGTGTCAGAGAGTTGACGCAGTCCTTCTGCCACATACTCCACACAGTCAAGTACGACAGTTGTGGAGCCTTTATCCGCCGGGAGGATGACAATAGAGCGGTCTATTTTCAGCTCCTTAATGGCACGGGATTCAGCTGGGGTGATGTTGAGGGTTGTCGGGATGTTCTTCAAGAAGGACTGGGAGGCAACACTGGATGTGAGGAATTCCTGAAATGTCTACAAGGGATGGTTTTGGGGGAGGGGAGGAGGATCCGTTTGAGAAGGCAGTCGGAACTGTTCTAGACAGGGTTCAACACTGGGTCTAGTACTTGGGGGCTGTGTTTGGGTAGTGAAGTGATATTTCCAGTTGAGGTTCCTGGTGAATGAGAGGAGATCTTTAACCAGGGCAGTGTGGTTGAATTTAGGTGTGGGGCTAAAGGTTAAGCCTTTTGATAGAACAGATGTCTCTGGAGGAGAGAGGGATCTGGATGAGAGGTTTAGGACTGAATTGGGACTGGTGATATGTGGCATTTGACTGTGGTTATAGTTGAGATTTACAGATTTCCCAAGCAATACATTCCTCCCCGTCCAACAACAATGTTCCTACCCCCAGACCACACAGAAGCATCGCCCTTGTCACCCAATTTTATCCTGGCCTCGAAAACATCAACAAATTACTCCACCAGGGATATGACTTTCTCAAGTCAACCCCTGAAATGAGATCATCCCTTGACAAAATTCTCCCCACACCACCCACAGTTGCCTTTCGTCGCCCCCCCTAACCTCCGTAACATCCTTGTTAAACCCTACAATATTCCCAGACTACCTTCTCTACCCAGCGGTTCCTACCCCTGTAACCGACCCCGCTGCAAAACCTGCTCCATGCATCCCCCCACAACCACCTACTCCAGCCCCGCTACTGGTAAAACGTACACAATTCAAGGCAGGGCTATGTGTGAAACTACACATGTCATTTATCAACTGACATGCCTGCACTGCACAGCCTTTTACATAGGCATGACAACAACCAAACTGGCTGAGCGCATGAACGGACACAGACGAACTGTCCGCCTAGGAGATGCCCAATACCCAGTAGCGGAGCATTGCCTCCAGCATAATTCTAGGGACCTAGGAACCTGCTACACCGTATGTGCCATTTGGCTTCTTCCACCCAACACCAGTCCCTCTGAACTGCGGAGATGGGAACTTGCACTCCAACACATCCTTTCATCCCGCCATCCCCCTGGACTGAACCTACGTTAAACAACCTCACTCCCATTCACTCTTCAGTCTTCTCCTCTTTCCCTTTCCTCTTTAGCCATTCACGCATCTTTTCATCCTACATAGTTGTGTTTATCTTTATACTATATACCTCTTTACTTCTGTATGCATCCTCTTTGGTTTGAAGCTGGCACAGTACTTACAGTAGAATATCTTTGGCTTCCCTCTGACAACCATGCCTCCATCCTTGCTACCCTCCCTGTTTACCTTTCCCTGTTGCTTCATAACCTGGGTTGTGAGTAACTGAATCCACTTTCCCTTCTTCCCTTTTTTCCCCTCTCTCCTCCCTGATGAAGGAACAAAGTTCCGAAAGCTAGGAATGTAAATTTTCAGTTCTGTTTTATGTGTATCTATCGGCTGTACTGAGCTGAGGTAAGTACTGGCCAGCCCCTCTATCTCTGTATGTATAAAAGGCAACGTCATTACTGACTCCTCATTGCCCGAAACCGCTAAGGATAATTATCTGAAATTTGAAAAAAGTATGGATCTTATACTGTAGGAATTGTTTAAGAAGGGATTTTTCGATATTCCAACTGTAAAAGGGGTGAAATGGGGGATGAAGAGTTTTCTTTTTGAAATGTCACTATAAGTCCGTTTTGAAGCTAGGCCTACAAGAATTGGTATTTCGTTTCATGGTCAGAAACAAAGAAATGTTTCATCATTTTTGGAAAATTAACCCTGTGGGGGTGAAATAGTATGTGAAACTTTTTTTGAAAGTGTATCATTACTAAGAAACTATTGAAGTATTTTTAAAGCTACATCTATGAACATTGGCATTTTGACTTCTCGGGTACAAATAAAAGAAATATTTGTTTCAGTGTTTTTGGAAATTGAACCTCTATGGGGTGAAAAAGCAGATGATATTTTTTATGGACATATTTTATTATGAAAGAATTTTCAAAGCTAAATCTGTGAATATCTAAATTTGGCTTCTTAGTTGGAAATTTAAAAAAAGTGTTTCGCTGTATTTGGAAATTCAACCACTATAGGGTGAAACGGGATGAAAGTTTTCTGGAAATATTTCACTGTGCAAGTGTTTTTGAAGCTAAATGCACGAAAATTTTTTTTATGTTTCTCTGTTAGAAATAAAAGATATGCAAATCACTCTGTTTGGAAATTCAGCCCCTTAGTCGGTGAAATACGGGGTGGAGGGGGGGGGTGGGGGTGGGGGGGGTGGACATTTATGAAAGTATTTCATTGCAATAGTATTTTTAAAGGTAAATCTTTGAAATTTTGTGTTTGGTTTTTTGGTTAGAGATTAAAAATACATGTTTCACGTTTTTGGAAATTAAGCCCATAAGGGAGTCAAATAAGGTCAGACACATTCACTGATTTATCATTGCTTACCCAAACTGCTAAGGACAGAAACTTGAAGTTTGGAGAGGGTGTGGATTTTACACTGTAGGCATCATTTAAGAAAGGATTGTTTGAAATTCCTCTCCTAAGGGGGTGAAACTGGGGATAAAAGGCTTTTTGAAAATAAGTTGCTGTGAAGGTAATTTTGAAGCTAGAACTGCGAAAAGTGGTATTTGGTTTCTTTCAGGAAATAAAAATATGTGTTTCAGCATTTTTGTAAATTCAACAACTAAGGGGGTATGATAGTGGGTGAAAAGTTTTTGAAAATTAAATAATTACTAAAGAACTGCTAAAGGATTTTTAAGGCTTTATCTGTAACAATTGGTATTTGACTTCTCAGTTAGAAATAATAATAATAGTAATAATAATAATAATGATAATAATAATAATAATAATAATCCCCGTGAAGGCCGGGAAAAGAATAGGCCTCCGGTATGTTCTGCCAGTCGTAAAAGGCGACTAAAAGAACAAACCACTAATAGGGCTAACCCCCCTTTTAGTGTGATTAGTTGGTTCAGGACAGAACTAAAGATGCCTCGGACAAGCGCCGTCATGGTCGGGAACGACGCTTGAACCCTATGCCTGCCCACAATGGTAATGACACTGCTAGCCAACTGGAAAATGATTTAAAACCAAATAGAGGTGTTTTGCAGGATATGCTTCCTGCAACCACCCTAGAAGGAAAACAAAGACAGAGGATGAGATGGTCAGATGAAGTTAATCGACACCTCATGTTCTGTTATTACCAAGCAACAAACCTAGGAACCAACACAACTGGATACAGATCACAAGTATACACACCATTTATTACCACATACCCAGAATTAAATTTTTTAACAGAACAACGACTAGCTGATCAGATTCGTGTAATAATCAAAAATAACGGGATACCCCAGTCAGAATTAGAAAACATCAAACAACAAGTACAACAAATACTGGAACAAAATAATGTGCAATCAGAAGAAGAAGAAAATACAGTAATGGACTCAAACATCCCAGAGCAAACAAACAAAGAACAACACGCATCAATTAAACAATCAGAGGAAAACGAAATCTTAAGACAGCCACCAGAACAAGCACAAATAGAACACGAAGTGACACAGATGTTAGATATAGAAGAAAAATTTCAGCTGACATATATAGAGTACAAAGACACAAATACAGACATTAGACCATTCTCGCATAGACCGCCAAATAACCCACAATTCGAAACAATAATAAAAACTATCAACGCAATCATACACAACAAAATAAATGAAAACACAACTATGGAAGAGTTACAACTACTGGTTTATATAGGAGCACTCACTACACTAAATATACACACTAGGCAGAGATCAGAACCAACCAACACACAGAAGAAACCCACAAAACCAGCATGGCAACACAGCCTACAGATCAAAATATAAAAACTGAGAAAAGACATCGGACAGCTAACACAATTTATAAGAAATGAAATCTCAGAAAAAAAACGAAAAAGGTTAGGTAAAATCTCACAAGAAGCGACAGAGCAATTAGATGAAAAGAAGCAGAAATTACAAGCATTCGCCAAACAACTCAGAAGATACAAAAAAAAGTGAAAATAGAAGGAAACAAAACCAAACATTCAACACAAACCAGAAGAGATTTTACCAGACAGTAGATAACACACACATTAAAATAAACAATCCACAAAACATAACAGACATGGAACACTTCTGGAGCAACATATGGTCAAACCCGGTACAACATAACAGGCATGCACGGTGGATACAAGCAGAAACAGACACATACAAGATGATACCACAAATGCCTGAAGTGATAATTTTGCAACATGAAGTCACCCAAGCAATTAATTCTACTCACAATTGGAAAGCCCCTGGAAATGATAAAATAGCAAATTTCTGGCTAAAGAAGTTCACCTCAACACATTCACATCTAAATAAATTGCTGGCAGCAACAAATCAACAACTCAGCCAATTACTAAAGATAACAGAGGTATTCACCAATGATATAAATATGGCTCTTGGAACAGACAAATATAAGAAAAATAGCATAGTCAAGGGAAAACACACTAAACAAGAAGATTACATATTGGCTAACCACAGTGACTGCATAGAAGCGATGGAAAAAACAGATGCCTATAAATATCTAGGATACAGACAAAAAATAGGAATAGATAATACAAATATTAAAGAAGAACTAAAAGAAAAATATAGACAAAGACTAACAAAAATACTGAAAACAGAATTGACAGCAAGAAACAAGACAAAAGCTATAAATACTTATGCTATACCAATATTGACCTACTTATTTGGAGTAGTGAAATGGAGTAACACAGACCTAGAAGCACTCAATACACTTACATGATCACAATGCCACAAATATAGAATACATCACATACATTCAGCAACAGAAAGATTCACATTAAGCAGAAAGGAAGGAGGAAGGGGATTTATCGACATAAAAAACCTACATTATGGACAGGTAGACAATTTAAGAAAATTCTTTCTAGAACGAGCAGAAACTAGCAAAATACACTAGGCAATCACTCATATAAATACATCGGCTACACCACTGCAATTTCATAACCACTTCTACAACCCTTTAGATCACACAACATCAGCAGATACGAAGAAAGTAAATTGGAAAAAGAAAACACTTCATGGCAAGTACCCATATCATCTAACACAGCCACACATCGATCAAGACGCATCCAACACATGGCTAAGAAAAGGCAATATATACAGTGAGACAGAAGGATTCATGATTGCAATACAGGATCAAACAATAAACACCAGGTATTACAGCAAGCATATTATTAAAGATCCCAATACCACAACAAATAAATGCAGACTTTGTAAACTACAAATAGAAACAGTAGATCACATCACAAGCGGATGTACAATACTAGCAAATACAGAATACCCCAGAAGACATGACAATGTCACAAAAGTAATACATGAACAGCTTGCCTTACAACATAAACTTATAAAACAACACGTTCCTACATACAAGTATGCACCAGAAAATGTACTGGAGAATGATGAATACAAATTATACTGGAACAGAACCATTATAACAGATAAAACAACGCCACATAACAAACCTGACATCGTACTCACCAATAAAAAGAAGAAATTAACACAACTAATCGAAATATCCATACCCAATACAACAAATATACAAAAGAAAACAGGAGAAAAAATTGAAAAATACATCCAACTGGCTGAGGAAGTCAAAGACATGTGGCATCAGGATAAAGTTGACATCATACCAATTATACTATCAACTACAGGAGTCATACCACACAATATCCACCAGTACATCAATGCAATACAGCTACATCCAAACATATATATACAACTACTGAAATTCGTAATTATTGATACATGTTCAATTACCCGAAAGTTCCTAAATGCAAAGTAACATATACCGTACAGTTAAAAGGAAGTGACGCTTGATCAAGGTGTGCGTCACTCCATTTTCAACCAGACTTAACGTCTGAGAAAGTAAAGATAATAATAATACTAATAATAATAATAATATAGGTTTCAGTGTTTCTGGAAATTCAGCGTCTAAGAGAGTACAATGGGGGCAACAATTTTTAAGAAAATATTTCATTACATTCAAAAAAATATTAAAGCCAAATTTACGAAAATTGGTATTTCACTTTTTGGTTAGATATAAAGAAATATTTGTTAGGGAATGAAAGTTGCAATAGAAATATCTCCTGAAGAATGCCAAAGGCATGGTTAATGAAAACTTTGGACTCTAGCTACCAGAATTGCTTTTTGGGCAGAAGTACATTCAGAAAAGGCCACGCTTATGAGGCCTTAATTAGTGTGAAAAGTGTAAAAGCTGTTGCAATTTGTGAACAACATAAAAATTTGATCTCTGCAGGCCATACAGTCTACACGAGTGAAGCAGTGGGCACTAAGCTAGTTAATATCATATAGCACAGCATTATTGTGCACTCACAAAATGAAAGTAATGTGGTAGAGGTGTTGTACCATATTTATACTGAGGATTTATTCTTCTCTGAATTTGTTGATTTCATGGGATTTCTGAACTGTGAGGGTGGCCTTGAAAATAGTTCTACATATACAGCATTTTATCTTGCCTGCGGGCATCCTTTGTTTCCATGAAAAAATTGGAAGTGTGGAGTCATTATGAGGCTACACCAAATCATTTGACATAGAAGCAATCAGTTTTTTCACAAACTAGTTTTTATTATACCCTTTTTGTTGTATAGTCTATAATTTAATTCAAAATATTGTCAAAATTTAATATTAACACCACTTCAGGGAGAAGATGGGTTCAACAAATTTTGAATCCAGAATGAGTGGTGTATATCTGACACACATTAATGGAAAAGGAAATGTTGAAAATTTAGGTTTTGGTGTTTTTAGTTGTTTCTACACAAGGAGAAGAAGGCAGGCTGGGACTGGGGAAAGGAACAGGAAAGGAATGATGTACAGATGCAGGAGTTAGCACAAAGTTTCACAATTTTCGACAGAACCGCCATTGGAGGATGTACATTTCATGAAACTGAAAAATGGAGAGTCCAAGTTGCGATATCAGCAGTTATGAGAAGGACAGATTGCTACTCAATGTGTTATCTTTATGGTGAGTAGCACTCTTATCCTTTTCATTAAATTGAGTGTTTCATTTGTAAAACTGAATTACCATTTGCTATGGATGTGATGATGTGAGTGTGATGATCTTGGTTTGTTGCCATGCTACTATATACCGAGTCCTACATGTATTGTATAATGCACTGTTCTATAAAGGATATTATGGGTGGCAAGTTCTGTGTTGCATTTATTTTCTTAGAAAACTTTTGTCATGAATGAACAATCTTTCTGTAGATGTTCCCTGACCAACTAAATAACCAGTAGATTTCTGTTGTTGGTGATGTGTGATATTGCTTGTAATCCTGTTTAGTCATAGTACAAGTTGATAGTGTAGCATCACAGTCCATGGGGGCATGGGGTTTAAACAAATAGTTGTAATGTTTGCATTTACGATGTTAGTGTTTGCCTACATATGTGGAAAGAAATGATATGTAATAATAAATGTGAGCAGTATTTCTGCAGTCACTCTCTTAACTTTTGGCAGCCGTGTAATGTGAATTTTAAGTTCAATGACAACAAGGAATTTCTTGTAATGGTGATAAATGGGTATTTGCTCACAAAATCAATGGAGCATGTTTTAAATCTTGAAATGGTCACCACCAGAGTGCAAGTAATTTACTAGTATGTGGAAAAGATGTGGAGAGAAAATTTTGCTTTATAATTACAGTGAAAGCCATTTGTCCTTTCCTTTTTTGTGCATGTTAAGTAGGATTTCATGAATTGTTATTCATGAAATCCTACTTAGAATATCAATGGCTGGTATTGCAACAGTGACAGCAATATTTCATTTTTCTTTCCTCATTTTTTCAACCTACTAGCAATTTACTTGCATTATGTTTGTGACTATTTCAAGATTTGAAACACACACTATTAGTCTTATAAGCAAATACCTATTGATGACCATTATCAGAAATTTCTTACTGTAGTCACTGAACTAAAAATTCACATTACAGTGGCTGCCAAAAGTTAATAGAGTGTTTGCTGAAACATGGCTTGGGTTTATTATTATGTCTCATTTCTTTTTTCATGTGTAGGCCAAGTCTTAACATTGTAAATGCAAACATTACAACTGTTTGTTTATCCCCTCCACCCATCTGGACTGTGATGCCACACTATCAACTTGTACTACGACTTGACAGGACTACAAGCAGTATTATACATTGGCAACAATAGAGATATATTGGCTATGCAATGAGTCAGGAAACATCTGCAGGAAGATTATTTCCTCCACAACAAAAGTTTTCTAAGAGAATGATTGCAACACAAAACTTGCCGGCTGTCATATACATTACAGAACACTACATTGTACAATACAAGCTGGACTCAGTATATAGTAGTATGCCAACAAAGCATCCACAGTAAATGGTAATTCACTTTTACAACTTAAACACTGATTTTAATGAAAGGTGTAAGAGTGTTACTCACCATAAAGATGACACATTGAGTAGCAATGTATCCTTTTCATTGTTGTTGGTATTCTCACCTGGACTCGCCATTGTTAAATTTAATGAAAATCACACCCTCCAATGTTCTTTTCAGTGAAAAATGTGAATTTCTTCTACTAAGCAGTCCTGAAAGATTTAAAATACAAAAAATTCTGGATAAATTGGAAATTTTGATGTGTGACAAAGAAAGAGCACCACCCATATTTCTCAAAATGAAGAGCACCAATGGATGCACCTAACAGTTAGCCACACTCAAGGAATTTGCATCACTTTGATTTGATGAAGTGTTTAAGTTGTCAAATTATCACCATTAAATGTACATGTTTCATTGCGTGTAGAGTTCTGACATTGCCCCCCAGTCCTACAGGCCTGAGGTGGCAGAACTCCACACCATGGTCTAATTCACAAATGTCAGTTTGTTACCAATTCTCATCACGATTCCTATGCCGGTTCTATGGAGAATGGCACAATCATTTGGTTGCCTCATGAAAAGGAGGTGCGTCAGTGCGCACTACAACCTGAAATCCCATCTTTGAGTGAAGTATTAAATATTGTTCAATCTTTCAAGGTACAAGGGTTGGAACTTAAATGGTGGCAACTATTTATTCACAACCGATACAAAAGAGTTACATGTTAGCACCTGTTACTGTCCTTCAAACAGTCACCAGCATTGCATAGAACCTGTTGCCAGGGATGTGGAAGGCGTAGTAAACCATTAGCAGAGCATGTTCTGCTGATGGTGTGAATGGTGTGGTCTACTGCCTGTCATACTCTGGAACAGTTCTGAAGTGAATGCAACAAAGTGGTTCCTTCATCTTTGGAATCAAATCAAAGTCACAAGTTTTGTGTCAGCTCCCAAACCCAAGGTCCTCAGCGGTACTTTTGGGGCAGCCACCACAAATTGTATAAAGTGTGACTAGTGACCAGGATGTAGCTATGTCTGGTGGCCAAAAAATAATTAATGACAAGAATTGCGCCAGCTAGAATGAAGAGATAACTTATCTTTATTTCTGACGGAATGTGCACCAGCAATACAAGTCCAAGTAATATGCAAGAGTAATCTGTGTACTGAGCCTAGTCGAATACAATAGCAAATACCACACTGCAATGGCTCCGCTATAAACTCCACGAAAGGCTATCAATAGACAATCGACACTATACTGTCCGTCTCGGGGCCAGTGCTCCTCCTTATATGCAAAAGGCAGAGGGCGCTGTGGACCCGAGCTCAGCCATGGCGCGACCTCTTCCGCCGGCAGTAACGCCATGAGATGTTGACGGCTGAGACAGGAAATGTGGCCAGTGATGTCACGGTCAGGACGCGCGTGCACGAGTTGGTTGGTTGGGTCCGTGGATACAACAACAAGGACTTAAGTCCAGGAAGTATGGTGGATCGTACAGTACTTCCCAGTCCCATCGACTGAACAGAACAGCCACAGCTTTTGCCGTATGTTCCCATAGATTGTCTTGCAAAATGATGGGTGGGTTGCCCAGAAAGTGTCGCCGCTTCTTCCACAAAGCTAGTCACAGGAGATGCTTCAAAAACGAACAGTATTGCTGTGCATTGACGGTCTGCCATGGAATAACATAATGCATTACGCTAACACCATCACAGTTGTACACAAGAATCACTATAACTTTCACCATACTGGGCTCTGATGCACTTTCAACTTTCGCTGTGACCTATAATGATACCATTCGCTGGATTGTTGTTTCATTTTTGGCTCATACGATGTGGCCCATGTCTCATCCAGTGTTATGATATGGTGTAAAAAAGCCTCTCCTTCACACTCATAGTGCTCCAAGTGCATCTGAGCTGTGTCTTAATGCATCCATTTCTGCATTTCCATCAAGTCATGTTGAACCCATCATGCTGCAATTTTTCACATGCAAAGGCGTTCCTTCAGGATGCAAAGCACAGTCGTATGTGCTAATCCAGTTTCATGGGCGAGCTCATGAATCGTATGGCACCAATCACTATCCACTAACATTGCAACAGCATGCACTTCTTCTTCAGAGATGCTAGGACGACCTGCCCGATGCATGTCTGCCACAGTTTACCGACCTGCATTGAAGGCTTTTACCCAATGTGCCACTGTTCTGTATGGAAATGCCGATTCCCCACATGCCTCTTGAGGACCTTGATGACACTTTCGTACTGTACAACCTCTGGCACATTCAATCTTGATCCAACTCCATTGTTCCTGTTTCAAAAACATAGTGGCACCGTTACATTAGACTGATCACTCAGAAGTGACTGTGTTTCTCTTGATTGTGCGCATGCCGGTGACGTGGTACAGGCAAGTCCGTTTGGTTGGTGGTAAGGTAGGTATGTCAACAACGTGTGCTATCGGTGACAATAGTAGATTCCATTGCATAGTGATTCCACAGCAGTGTTGCCACTGTTTAAGTTCCAACCTACGTATCTTGTGCTGCTAGTTATCAGATTGAGACTCGGTGTGACATCACTGTGGTGGCTCCTGTTCCTGGTTGTTGGGTGCTGGTCAGTTCTCAGGGAGGATGATGTGACAGCTGTACAAATGCAGCCTCCATGCCACACTGCACAGTGACATGCCAAACGACCACCACCACAGCAATGGCAGCACCTCGTTCTCCTATCTCGCACTTTTTTTTGCAACATGGTAAGGCCATTTTCCTTAAGCACTTGCTGATTTGACAACAAGTGAAGGAAAAAAGGGCATCTAGTGTCTGTGTATGATTCCTAGCCCCCTCCTGTGGAGATGAAGGTGGACGTTAATTGTGTCTCCAGTTACTTGACATTTGGCAACCTAAAATGAGCAGTACATTCCACTTTTGGGCTATTTATGGCTCCCACTATGTATTGTCTGTGATTTGTTCCTCGATTTTTGGTAGTGGATGCTGGTACTGCACATTTGTTTGGTCTAGATGCTTTCAGTACCTTTGATTTTTCCATTTCACATAAGGTGTACCTTGTTTCCGAACATGTTCCGTACTGGCAGTTAGACTCTGTGTGTTCTGAATTCTTGTCTCTCTTCACAAGAACCTTTATTATCAGTGGACACCGACGTGGGAGCGTGTGTTCAAGCTTTTGAAATCTACATTACATTTGGAATCTCTGTTTCGAGAGCCAACTGAATGATGGTGCCAAGGACCATACAATTGACAAAGGAATTGTGATGATAATTGGTAACAAACTGACATTTGTGACCTAGACCGTGGCATGGAGTTGAGGTGCAGTGGCAGAACACAATATGCGCTACGATGACATTTTGGCTATGGACATCTCCATCACAGACTTCTTACACTTCAAGGTGAGGATGGTTCCGAATGTCCGATAGCTAATTTGCCATAAATATTCAACTTCTCTCAGCAGTGCAACTCCTGAGTTGAGAAGGATGCACTTGCACTCTATGCACTCAAAAAGTTTCATATTGTGTTGTATGGGTCTAAGTTCTTCCTCTTCACTGACAACAAGTCCTCGGTTTGATTGTTTAACCCTTCTGCTTTGTTTCCCAACAAAGCAGCACATTGCCTCCAGTGGTGGGTCTCGTTTCTGAGTCACTAAGAGTATGAAATTCATTTTTGGCCTACTGTGCAACAAACTGACACTGATGCGCTGTTTTGCTTCTACGGGGTCTAGATCCTATTTTTTACTAGGGTGAACTCCTTTGTTTTCACTTTCATGTTGAGGTGCAATGTACAGTGAAAGGATGTCCTATTACAGGCTCCTGGATTGCAGATGTTGGCACTGCTGATATGGTATTGCATCAAATTGTTCACCTCATTCAGCACAGCTGGCCAGACAGGCCTCTGGGTACGACTTCTGATTCTTTACGTAACTCTTTTGCCTTATGTCACAACCTTTCAGTGTTTGATGATTGTGTCTTAGTTACAGATGAGTTGTTGTCTACGGTTGTGATTCTAGCTGGCATACAGCAGAATGTGCTTCAGCTCCTACATCGGGGACATTGAGGGTTCTTGGGTACCAGGTTATTGTGTTTTGACGGGGAATCGATGCTGACATTGTACATCTTGATGCTACACAATAGACAGTACTGAGAGTGACACTCCCTTTGTTGTCTGTGCTGCAGAGTATATGAGAATGTGTCCATATCGATTTCATGAGACCCATCCTAAATTTTTCCAGGTTTTTGATTGTCCATGCTTTTTATAAATTTCCATACGTTATTCACTGCCCTCAGACATCAGCCCCAGCTATGATTCAGGCTGTCTCGAAAGTGCTTGACAGGTGATAGTCCACAGTGTGGTATAATGGTGAGATGGGATGTCTTGTCCACACATTTCAATGTACAAATGAAAAAATACCTCATGGTGGCCTCCTACATAGACAAGACCTTGAGATGCTTGTCAAGTTCCTACAGGGATTGGATTCCAACCGAGATGGTCTGTGGTTGCCAGGAATGCACCCTATTGCATCTGCTCATGCCACTCAGCCAAAGCCTGAAGGCACAGCTCTCTCTGTGCTATACTACTGGCTCCACGGACTTGGCTTTGGTGTTTGGCCACAGACCAAAAAGGATTCTGGCCACGGTCCACAGCTGCCGAAGTCACTGCCACTATATTGTGCACACCAGTGGCAGGCTGACGGTGTGGCACCACTACCAGTACTGCTTAACAGTACCTGCTGCCTCTGCTATCAGCATCTGTCCTAGCCTCATAGAGAATCCCTGGTGTAGGGGTGAACCCACCCTCCATGTGGAGGTTGATACCTCCTGCTTTTTCTCCAGGGTCCAGCTGCCCTGATGCCTGCTGCGGGGCCTTTCCACAGTGCTTTACTGCCATTGGTGCCAGCAGGACCAGTGCCTTCAGGCCCTTTGACACTGGTGCCCCCAAATGAGATGCCAGCACCTTCACCGTAGGCACAGTTCCATCGTGTCGAGAACTGGACATTGAGATGCTACCGATACCTGTGTTACCGTTCCTCTCTTATGGGACTTCACAGGGGAGCAGACGCCCCATGTGTCCTCAGCCGTACCATTTCGGCACCTGTACTCACTGATTCCAGCCCTTAATCTCCTTCCATGCCACACTCATCGTTTATGGTGTCTATCACAGAGGCCGTGGATATTTTGAGAGTTGCCCTCATGTCCACATCATTGGAATGCTCTCTCCCCATGGAGGAGGGCTGCTAGAACTCTGGATATGGTACTTGGGCACATGCTGTGGCACCAGGCCCCTGGCATGCTATACTTTGTATATTCCATCAATGGCATCTGCGTGGACTGGCCACCAGAGGCCATCTGCAGTGGACCGTGTGACTTGCGCACATGCTGTGGCATCTGCCGCGTAATATACTGGAGCCTTTCTCTTTATAAGCAAATTGCAGCAGACACTTGTTTTCATATTGAGCTCATACTTGCCGTCAGCAGCTGCTTATATCAGTATGTTGGTTGTTTTCTATGTTTGTGTCTATGTTATAAGCTGTTGTTTACTTCTAGGCAGAAGGATAATGAACTTTAGTTAATGATGTTGTTTGCCTCTTCCAGTATGATACAAGAATAGTAGTAGTAGTAGTAGTAGTAGTAGTAGCAGCAGCAGCAGCAGCAGGCTATGGAATGTCTGTTACACTTTGAGGAAGGCTGTTGCATGGTGTTACTTGTATTGGATATTTGGATGCAAGTCATAATACTGATAAGCAAGTCTGTGTTACTATAACACCAGTTTAAATGTACACCTGTTCCTACACCTGCAAAGACTGGTCTAAAAGTAGTGTCTTTCATGGCATTTTGTGTGTGTGTAAGGTGATCACTGCAAGCAAGTGCCATAAACAGTAGCCACCTGTCCCACACAAACTGACTGCCGCTGCGAAACTTGGCTACCACTGTTCGTAGAGACTACTCTGTTTGTGGGGCACATGCATGGGCATTGTGCAATACCTCCACTGGTGACGGACTGGCCATCACTTGGTAATAGTATGCCCTTAAGCAATATCATCACATTACACCTTGTAAGAGCAATAACTAAAATACAGGGAAAATGACTCTGGGATTTTCATTACTGTAGTGGGCATATTATTGTTTCCTTATTTGAATTGTAGTGATGGAAATATGTTGTTTTGTAATAGTGTCTCATAAATGACTAGTACAGTTAGTAAACTGTGGGCCATAATAAAACATTTTACAAAAACGAAAGAGTGTAATATACTCTGTTTACATTTCCACAGCTGATGCAGCAAATCTCTTAATTTATTATTAGGTACAAATGCTTTGACAAAGTTTCATCATTTTATAATTAATAACTGTGATCAGCTTTAATCAACTTCAGATGTGGAATGTTGATAAAAATTTAACATTATATTGTTTAACACTTTCTGGGTGACAGCTGGACATGATTTGAGCAGTTTGTGTGCCTGCATTTCTGCTTTGCAGAATATGTATGTAAAAAAATATCGAAAACCCAGTCAGCTGGAATTTTATCTCCAATTTATTTTATAGGCTACTGGTTTCAGCGATATGACATGATTGTCAGGCCCCTCTGGGTGGGATTTGCCAATGACAAACACGTATGTGACACCGGAAAATAACCAGTCTTCAAACCAGATTATGCACACGTGACATTAGCATATGATTATGTGTCAAACACAAATTGTTTGTGTAATTCTGATGGAGATTGGCTTTCTGTGGTTTCTCCAACCTATGCAACGCATTCTTAGGTTTATGGATAAAACTGCAACACAAAGCTCTTTTAATGAAATCAAATCACAGATTCCACTTTACAAATGTGTAAACTCTCTGTGTGTCTCTCGTTCCTCCTCCCCCCACCCTCTCTCTCCTCCTGACTCACAAAAGATGTAAACTGGGACTCAACAATAACATTTGAATTAATAGCTCTGTTGATGGTGGGACCAGTACTTCATGATAGGAGTCTCTGAATATCATAAGAATAAACCTGATGTAAACATTACATTATATATACTTCCATACGTGCTAGAATCTCGTGGGATTGCATTTCACATGCAGTGGAAGCCAAGTGAAGTACAATAAGAAGTATATGTTTTATGCTCATTCATTCATTGCCATGTCCGGTCAGCATTTCCAAAAAACCACAGCTGTGATAGCTTTGTCATTTCCTTCCTAAATATCCTGTACTGTGCACAGTTTGCCCAGGAGGAGGCGTGGATCTTCTTCAGCACCGCAGTTTCAAGAGGTGTCTGCGCTCACTGGAAGGGTTCCCCATTTCTTCAGGTTGGTCTTGCATCAGAGGAGGCCCACTCTTAGTTGGTTGAGGGACCTGCATACAGGATATTGTAGGTTTGCACCAGGAGCTAGTTCTTCTTTTGATGATACCACTACAGGCAGTGAGCTCTTCCATGTTGCAAGATGAATTGCCCCTGGTGCTTCCTCCAGTGGCACAGTCCTAGGAATGAAACTCTTGCAAAATTTAAAGCATGATCTTGCTGCCTGATGACCGTACATAGGATGTCGGTGGTCATTTCCTGCTGTGTTCTCTCATTGTCTGCAGCAGCGGCCCTCCAGATGTTGGGTGGGGCTATTCCAACAATCGGATACAATTTAAGCACTGTTGTTGGCTTCAAGCATCCTGAGATGATCCTTGCAGTATCATTGACCGCAATATCGACTTGCTCAGCATGAGCTGAAGCCTTCCACACAGGAGCAGCATACTCGACAGCTGATACACAGAGCACAAGTGCAGAAGCCCTTAGGAGGTGCAGGCAGGTTGGTTCACCAGCTGCTGCCAATCAGCTTCTTAAGTATCCCATTGCGAGCAAAGACTTCTTGTTGCACATTTAGACACTGCTGCCTGTACATTAGAGCCCTTTCCAGTGTGACAGCTAGATAGACTGGTGTTGGGCAATGTTTCAGTTGCTCCTCATAATGTGATGTTTACCTTTTGCTGCACTTTGCTGCTTCATAAGTGGAAGATACTCACTTGAGTTTTACTGGGATTGGGCTTCAGGTAGTTGTCATCATAGTACTTGGAGAGTTCATCCATTGTTAGAGACAGTTTTCCCTCTACTTATTTAAAGGTTATCCACTGAACAGCTACTGCTGGTTTATAATCATAGATGAAGAGCCTAGTACTCGCTGGTAGTGGCTGAGCATTTGTGTAGATATTGTACAGTGCTGGAGCATGCACACTGCCTTGGGGGAGACCTTTAACAGTTTCCTATGGTTCACAGTGTGATATGCAGCTGTTAGATCAACAAAAGCGACTTCAATAATCTCACAACTCTCAAAACCATCCTCGATGTGCTGGGTTAGATTCGAGATTTGACTGCTGCGTGATTTGCCAGCATGAAAGCCTGCTTGTTGTGAGATAGACTTCACTTTGAGGGTGGCACTGATTTGGTTAAGTACCAGCCATTCTAATATCTTGAAGGTGTGTTTTATGATGTATCACTCGCACACTGACTCAACGAGCATTCAACATTGACATATGACAAAGCTTCGTACATTTATTCCAGTACATCTGGGAGCTTAAATTTCATGTTATTTCTCACAAAATAAGCTTTAACTCAATTCTGTTTAGATTGCAGTGGTATGGTGGCAGCTATAATAATGCAGCAGTTGTATGATATGCACAGTGTCATGGAAACTATTGTTTTCCATATTTCTAACAAAGCTTATCACTCTGGCTTGTTGAGATCACATGTGTAATGTAAAATGGTGGATTTAGTCCCAATAAAGAGAATTTGATTTTTCATTTTTGTCCCAAAAATTTATTTTTAGTGTGTTCTTAATTTAAACACTCTTTAATAGCAAGTTTTATGCAAAATATCGATAACTACAGTTTTATATTTGCAATGAAAACTGGAATATGTGTGGTTAGAAACAAGAAGAAAAGAAGGTAAATGATGATTAGATGAGTGTTAAATAGCATACATTTGATGACTTTTATATTTAAATGATCTAGGAGAATTCTATATTTAATTAATCTATGTAATCAAATTGAATTGGGGGGGGCGGGGGGGTCAGTGAAAAGAGAAAGACTAGAGCAAGCTTCAAACCAGTGATCAATACAACATCCAGCAACAATTCTTTAAGGCTAGCGATTCAGCCATGCAGTTCATTCACAAATATGCCTTAACTTCTGTAAATAAAATCCCTCAGAAAACTTCAAAGCCAATTTCCTCTCTGAACTTGTGAAAAGTGTTAAGAACGACCAGTTTTTGGCCACTTTTTAAAGATGTTCTGTTTGTCTAGTTTAGTATGGAGCAGGAAATTGCATGAGCAATTTTCACTGTATATACAAACATCAAAAAAAGTTTTGCATCACCCCGGTTGCCAGAACTCCTGCAGATAGATGTTGACTGTGGATATTGTACTACAGACACAGTCCCTTCACTATTCAGAGATGTCACTAAATCTGCTCAAAGATGTAAACAACTGTGCATGAGCAGCGCCTATTAAATGGAGGGGGTCCGACAGCCCATCAGTTCCAATCATTCCACCAGGAATGACGTACACGACTCATGTTGTTTGTAGTTCAGCCATACCTAGACAGTCAATAACACGGTTCGATCACATCCAAATTGTTACTGTGTGGCAAGAAGGGCTCTCAACAAGGGAAGTGTCCAGGCATCTTGGAATGAACCACAGTGATGTTGATCGAACGTGGAGAAGATACAGAGATAATTGTCAATGACATGCCTCACTCAGGCCACCCAGGGGCTACTCCTGCAGTGGATGACCGCTACCTACGGTTTATGGCTTGGAGGAACCCTGACAGCAACAGCACCATGTTGAATAATGCCTTTTTTGCACCCACAGGATGTCATGTTACGACTAAAACTGTGCGCCATAGGCTGCATGATGCGCAACTTCAAACTCAACGTCCATGGCAAGGTCCATTTTTGCAACCATGACACCATGCATCGCGGTACAGCATGCCGAATGGACCTCTCAGGATTGTCATTACATTCTTTTCACCATTGAGTGTTGCATATGCTTTCAGCGAGACAACTATTGAAGGCCTGTTTTGAGGCAATCCGATCAGGTTGAATGCCTTAGACATACTGTCCAGCAAGGTGGAGGTCCCTGAACTTTTGGGGGGGCATTATGTGTGGCCGACGTACTCCGCTGGTGGTCATGGAAGACGCCATAATGACTGTATGATACGTGAATGCCATCCTCCGACCCACAGTGCAACCATATTAGCAGCTTATTGGCAAGGAATTCATCTTCATGGATGACAATTTACGCCCCTATTGTGCACATCTTGTGAATGACTTCCTTCAGGATAATGACACTGCTTGACTAGAGTGGTCAGCATGTTCTTCAGACATGAACCCTATTGAACAAGACATGGGATTTATGGACAACATGACCCACCAACTACTCTGAGGGATCTATGCCGAATTGCTGTTGAGGAGAGGTACAATATGGACCAACAGTGCCTTGATGAACCTGTGGATAGTATGCAATGACGAATACAGGCATGCATCAATGCAAGAGGACGTGCTACTGGGTGTTAGAGGTACCAATGTGTACAGCAGTCAGGACCACCACCTCTGAAGGTCTCGCTGTATGATGATACAACAAGCAACGTGTGGTTTTCATGAGTAATAAAAAGGGCGGAAATGATGTTTATGTTGATCTCTATTCCAATTTTCTGTGCTGGTTCCATAACTCTCAGAACCAAGGTGATGCAAAACTTTTTTTGATGTGTGTATTAACAGCACAACAATTAGAGTACAACTAGTGTGTACAGAGACTGTGGTGGTATACAATTTTTGCAATAAAAACTACAGAGCTCAGTTGTATTTAAGAAATATGAGGGTGGCGTGCATGCAAATTTCTCAGAATCATTACGAGGTCACCGCTAGCCCAACGAGTTGTTTACATGATATTCATTGTACTGTTGCATGTAAACACATGCCACATCAGTGCTTTTGGAAGAGAGCTGTGGCAGTGATGTGGCTTTGTTGTTGTTTCCACGTAGTGATTTGTGAAGATAGAAAAAAATCAAGATATAAGTAGTGATTAAGTATTTCATAAAGAAAGGTATGAAAGGAAACAACATTCATGCTGTTTGCCAGAATACATGGTGGGGGGCAGGAAGGTGGGTGGGCTCCTTTATATTAAACTGTGGACAAATGAATTTAAATTTTGTCAGGAGAGCTTAGATGATGATCTGCGAAGTGGTCATCCAAGATGTGTCACTACTCCAGAAATCATTCCAAAAGTGCACAAAATGGTCATCGAGGATCGCCGATTGAAAGTGTGTGAAATTGCTCGTCCTTGCCAAATGTCATCTGAAAGGGTGTATCACATTTTAATTGAATAATTAGAAATGAAAAAATTATCTGCAAGATGGGTGCCGCGACTCTTGATGCTGGTTCAAAAATGCATGAGAATGGACATATTGGAAGAATGTTTGGCCTGTTTTAGCAGAAATGAAAAAGATTTCTTGCACCAGTTTGTGACCACAGATGGAACTCTGGTGCACTACTATACCCCAGAGACAAAACAGCAGTCAAAGCAGTGAAAACACGTTGATTCTCCACCAGCAAAGAAAGCAAAGACTATCGCTTCACCGGGAAGGGGAATTCTGTTTGTAGATTATCTACCCACTGGGCAAACAATTACTGGAGAATACTATGCTAACCTCCTGGGCAAACTGCAATAAAAGTTTTGCAAAAAAGGCTAGGTTTAGTAAGGGAAAGTCATCTTCCATCAATACAATGCGCTCCCGCACACGTGCCGTTGCCAGCGCAAAATCACATGAACTGAGGTATGAATTGTTGCCACACCTGCCTTATTCACCTGATATTGCTTCATCAAACTTCCATCTCTTCCCAAAAGTGAAAATTTTTCTTGGAGCACGAAGTTTCACTTCAAATGAAGAACTGATAGCCAGAGTTGACATCTATTTTGCAGGCCTGAGGAAACTCATTTTTGAGAGGGGATCAAGGCACTGGAACATTTTTGGACCAAGTGCATTAATCTACAAGGAGAGTACATTGAAAAATAAAAATAGTTTTGGTGATATAAGTACTTTTTTCTGTTCCGTTCCAAGAACTTTTCAAGCCATTCTTGTATGTTGATGGCAGTTAATACAACAGAAGATTTTGAAGTTTCATTTACAGTAACCTAGCAATAGGATATCTAATACATAAGTAGGACCTGCTTCCAAGAGAGTAAGAACACCAGTGTACATGTTCTATGGCTGCAGACTAATCATCGCGTTTGTATTTGTTTGCATCAAGTTTGGTCGTATGATGAACAAAGTGTAGCACAAAGTAAATATGTACACTGTGGTCCATGTTTTCTTTGCCTTCTCCTATTTTATCTTCATAATTGAGCAAACACTGTAGATACATCATCTATTTGTGTGAATTTGTCAATCCGATTGTTCCTGTTTCAGCAGTTGGCAAAGGAAAAGAAATTGAAATAGTCTGCTGTGTATACTTTTCTAGAATAGAGTATACAGTAGTAAGTCACCACTATCAGTGCAGTATCAGCTGAAGAGTTTCAGAAAAGTACTTTTGTCTTGTATTTTCTAATCCTGCACAAACGTGGAATTTCTCATACTATGACCATTGAAAATTCGAGCTGAACATTTATGTCAGAGCCTCAAATGTAGGCACTGAGCATAGCCCCCCACCCAACATTCTTTTCATAACAGCTAGAAATAATCATGTATACATTAAACAGTGTTGTATGGAGTTTATAAAATGGGAATGTATGGAGATAACTCTGTCCTCAAGAACCTATCAGAATAGAAACTTGATGGCGTGTAGGGTCATACCTTTTGCAGATCTCTGGAAGATTTATTTAAGATATTATTGAAAATGAAGCAGGTATGTATTTCTCTGGTAACAACATCAACGACTTAACATTCAGTTAATTTTGTCTGCCATTAGTTCTGGATTGAGCAGTTACAGAAACTTAAGGGGCCACTCTGAAGATTATAACAATGGGGAGGTCATTATTCAGTGGATTGAAACAAACCACTTACAACTGATTGACAGTGTCAAACTCCCTGTGTCATTTAAAAATCCGAGATGTTGAAGGGATTACAACTTGGAGCATAAAATATGTTGCACATCTATATCAAACAACCAAAACAGGAAAAATATTTTTCAAGTAATGTACATATTCATCTGCAAATGTCAGATTTTCACGCAGGTATAAAATCCAGAAAGCAAACCAGAAGATGTTCCATAGCATAATAGATAAAATAGTACTGAAATAACACCAGCAACAAAGTTCTAAGACAGTCCATTCCAAGAGGCTGTAGGTGCAATTAGCTCAAGGGTTTATCATGAGAAATGGAACACAAGCTATAAAGATATGTATAACTATTTAAAGCTAACCACTTTGTGCATACAGGTAGTACTAGCTAACTGTTAATCAACTCAGTACAGATTGGCAAAACAGCAAGTTGTATTAGAAAGGCAATGGAAGAACTGTAAATTGGAAGAGCAATTGAATCTTTGAGATATCTCAACTGCAACACTTCATACTCTACAGGAGGATGTTCCTACCACTGCCAGCCAAATAGCCAGGCTCTCCTGGAAAACAGCGCACCTAGACTGAAATCCTCCAAATTATACTTCAAAATATATAGGAACAATGAAGAAGAAGAAGAAGAAGAAATACTAATACTTGGAACTCCTTCAGTACAGAAGAGTCAAACAGGGCACTTAACAGGAGCAAAGTGAAGAAGGCTCAAAGACTTATATGATATTCTAGTACAACAAATTAAGTGTTTTGGAGCTAAAATATAACAATGGGTGCTTGAACTCGTAAATTGCTTCATCTTCTACCAACACATTAACATCTAGAAGCAGACATGGGTAATAGCAATCTTAAAACAAAGAAAGCCAGTTAATAATCCTGGAAGCTCCTGACTCCCCCTCACCCCCCCCCCCCCCCCCTTCAGCCCCACTCCCTCTGCTGCCTCACATCTGTAAAATCTATGAGAGAATTCTTCAGGCACAAAAGCACCATGTAACCCTTGAAATTGTGATGAAATCCAACCAACCAACTAATGTGAGTATTCCTGCCCTGACTGCCCCAAGCCTCAAGAGCCCCTTGTTAGCAACTTTTAATCAAACTGATGGTACCTAGCTCTGAACTAAACTAGTCTAACTGGTAAGCTCTTTTTGTGATATTCTTATTTGCCTTTTTTTCTGTTTGCTTTAAGCTTTTCATGCAGAAGTGTTGTATTCCCACAACTTATACTGTTTTTAATTTGTAATAATCCGATATGTTTGATTTCAGTGAAAGAAATTGTCAGAATTTTTGCCATTAGTACATTAATCAGGTTTTTTATATAAAAATATCTGAAAAACATTCATTGACATTTCCATTTTGGCTTCTGTTCCAGATTTACCACACTTTATTAAAAACAGATTTGCTTGTGGATTCCCTAAAGACTGGGAACTGTTAAGAAGAAAGTGGATCATGTTTTTAAAAGCAGGTATGTTAAGCCTCTTTGTGAATCAAGTACTAACCTGTGCTTGAAAGAAACATGATCTCTTTTTGTAATTATTTGATGAAGAAAAGAGAGGTGCTATCTCCAGCAAAGACAGATAACATGTACAGACTTATCATAGCAAAGAAACATGGTTCATCTGTTTCTACCATATTTTACAAATACAATGTATGGTTAAAAGGCTCTGACAGTGGGAGGAGGATGGGGGGGGGGGGGGTGGAGGAGAAGACTTTGTAGTTTCATCTTCATTTTTCTTTGAAAACTAGTTGTATCTTGTAACTAATACAGTCACTTATTCAAACTGAAATTTTATCCTGCATTAGTCTAGGATTCTTTTTGTTTCTTTGTTGTGCTGTATTATTTGTGTTTATGCCTTGCATTATCATGGATGAGTCTGAAAATGAAGGAAGATGCTGAAATCTGGTAATGGCACATTGCCTATTCCTCTCAAATAACACTAAGGGGACTACTATATTTTGTATTTTGGGGGTGGGTGGATGGGTGAGGGGGATATCAACATAAGCTATATCAAAGGACCTCACAATGTTAATCTATTAATTGTAAAATGTAAATATGTTTAAACAGTTCATTTATATACATAAAATTAATGATTAATGATGTACATCCAACCCAAGATACTTCAAACCTCATTGAAAGTAGTGTTCCATCACACACCCAACCTCCTCAGCATTATAGTCCATTCCTGTACCACTCTCAATCCCAATCACATCCCTGTGGGAGGCTCAGGTGCAAGAGCTGCCCAGTCCCTCACCCAGCACTTCCTATTGTAGTCCTGTCACAGGCTTATCATATCCCTTCAGAAGCTGCCTTGCTGTGACAGCAGCCACCATCATATACGAGCTCTGCTGTGATTGTTGCAGAGCTTTTTATATTGTTGTAGTTGCCAACCAGCTGTCCGCCAGGATGAATGGCCACCGCCAAATTGTGGCCGAGAGCAAAGTAGAGCTCTCTGTGGCTCAACACGCAGCTGAGCATAACATGCTTGAGTTTCATGGCTGCTTCACAACCCAAGCTATCTGGATCCTCCCCTCCACCACCAGCTTTTCTGAAGAGCACAGATGGGAGTATCCTTACAACACATTCTCTGCACCTGAAGTTATTCCGACCTAACCCTGTGGCAACATACCGTTCCCACACCCTCCATCTAACAGTTTTCACCTCCTCTATTCTGTCACCTCATCCCTATTCTTGTTTCCCAACCTCTTTGTTTGGCACCCTCTGCCAACACACCCACCCAACTTTCCCATTCCCCACTTCTCTCCCTTTTTGCTCCATGTTTCCACCCAACTCCCTGCCTCACAGCCTCCCAAAGCACTTGCCACTAGCCTAGTCCCCTGCATGGCCTGCCAGACAGGCTTATCTCTCCTCCCACATGTACACTGCTATCTCTTTCACTTCCCTTTCCCTGCCCCCTCCAGACTGCTGCTTCTCTCTTCTACGTGACAGTTGCATTCTGGCAGGAGCTGCCACGGATGGCAGTCAAGATGTGGGCATCAGGTGTGCCTACTTGTGTGAATGTGTGTGTGTGTGTGTGTGTGTGTGTGTGTGTGTGTGTGTGTGAGTGTGTTTACTTTTCAGACAAAGACTGTTGTTGAAAGCTAATGTGTAAATGTCATGTAGTTATGCCTGTTTGCAACTTAACGCATCATCTTTACAGTAAATAGCATTCTGTCCTTTCGTTATATTGTTGATATTCCAGCCTGGAGTTTTCATTGTTTAAAATTAATGCTTTAAATGTAACAGTATACTTGCACTATACTTTCACCTATACCCTTCATCTTTTTCTGATGAAGATGGTGTCTGAAAGCTTATGTGTAAGTGTCTTTTCATTGTACCTGTCTGCAACACAATGTTTCACCTTTACAATAAGTAGCAATCTATCTTTTCCTACATTGTTGATATTCTGACCTGAAGTTTCCTTGTTTGATATATTAAATTTAGTTATGATTACTTTAATTAATTAATATATTTAAAGAATAATTATTTTAAATGATACATTTCTGATGGTTTGTGATTTCAACTGTCCTTCAGTAGCAATATTCTGTTGTCATATCCTCACTTTACCCTTCCTGTTTGTTTCTTTTCTATGGGTCAGAGCACATGGCTCTGGCAGCTGTTTCAAATCCCATACAGTTTGTCATTGCTGTATCTGTTGCCTGACATTTTTGTAATGGTCTCTACAGTTATGAATGCTGTCTTGCGTTGTGTTTGCAGTGATTTTCATAAAAAGTTATTATTTTAATGGAAAATGGAAACCCAACAAGAATCTTCTACCAGTGATGTTCTGGGTGGAAACATCAAAACTACAACTTTTCATGACACTTTCTCAATTTATGAAGAAAAAGGTGTGATCACCAACAATCTTTCTGTCTATGTGAGTCCTGTAGAAATAGCTAGGGGTCAAGCAATTGCAGAGCAGGTTACTGAAATTATGAATGATAATTTCATAGTAAATAACGGAGATATGACATTATACACTGAACCTAACAAACAAGATCATTATGAAGAGGTATGTGGTTGGTCTCTCTCTCTCTCTCTCTCTCTCTCTCTCTCTCTCTCTCTCTCTCTGGTTTGATTCCCACTGTTAAATTTTTTCCCTCTCCTTGCATTGCTATTGCCCATTGTTGTAATGTTCTCTTCATCAGCTGTTCATAGCAGCCCATTGCACCCTGAAACCGTTCGTATGTTTCATAGCTGTTGAATGCAACTATGTTATTTTTAATAACAGGAATTTCCATTTTGGACGAGCATCAGCAAAATCATTGACTTTCTTCATATTGGTCAAGGGCATGACAGTATGAGAGGAATATCCTTTGATATTTTAGGCACCTGTAAGGGACATCCACATGCTACTACTCAAAAAACTTCAGCCAAATCAGTGAACCCTATCCTGCACCTTCTCCTTTGCAAGATTGAGTACAGACACTAGATTCCCTCTGTTGATCAAGAACTGTTCAGTCACTTCTCCTCACCTTGTATGCCAAATATTATTGCTGAAAAGTTCTTTCACAATCAACATTCACATTTCATGTATGAGAACGGTCTACTGCAGTTAGGGTAAGTTAGCAAAGATACAGAACAAACCTTTTAAAAATGATCTGTATCAGAGTTAACACAAGCACTTTTTCAAGACCAGTGATCATTTCTGGAATGCAGTATTTGTTATAGTCTACATTTGACCATAATAGCTTCACTTCATCTTCTCTCCGCTTTTCAAGTTGTCTGTTTTCCACTGCAATGTTCTCTTTGTCTGCAGGATTGTAGTGCCACATCCATTGAAGCATTGCAGACTAGTTTGTAACTAAAAAAATAGACACAAGATAGTACAGAATCACTGTTAATGTGTAGTGCAGGTAGAGTTCAATAACTAATGAAAAAACTTAATACAGTAAGTTTAGAAGTAGACCTACAAAACATGTAATAGAAAATGGTGCAAGTTGACAGCTGAGCCGTAAAACAGTTTAGTTTTCCTATTCAGATCACTTCTTGACTACAGCTGGATGGAGAGCTGAAGACAAACAGAAAGGACCGAGTCCCTGTTTTGTATTTTGCTCCTAAATACATTAAAAATTGTGACATGTTTGAAATTAAAGTTTACAATCGGTGTTTGTTACCAGTTTTGTCATAAAGCAGTGGCACATGGCCATTAAATTAAAAAACCTTTCAAACGCTCGAGGGTGGTCCATCGAGCAATAAGGAGATACACATTGGGAATTACTATAAGATAAGAAAAGACATACCAATGGCTCAGGGAACAGACTTCAGTGGAAGATTAATTTGATAATGCTAACAAAAATGAAATTGAGTTGGACAGGACTTGTAGCCACACAATTTGATTGCAGATGCACTGAGCAAGCTACTTGCCAGACTCTGCTAGACTAAGAACAGAGATGCTAAACTTGTAGATAATGGATAGGTAATGTTAAAAGACTTGCAACAACACCATGGAAGCATATGGCAGAAATGGTGGTGTGTTAAGTCATAAATATCTTAGGATTTTTCACCAAATTGATATTTGGAATTTTATTTTTGAATTCATTTTCTCTCTTTACTCTTGTTTTGGTTCTGTTCAACTTTTATTGTCAACAAGGCTTCGGTATTTGTTTAAATCTAGTGATTTCATGACAATTGACCAAACATCAATAGTGAAACACATTGGGTCTGTGCCACTTCTCACTACTTTGTCACCTCTCAGCACAGTGTTTGGCACATAAATCACTAAAATGTTTTCTAACACTCTCCAATACTGGAAAATAGTGCAATAATGGAAGGAGTAAAGAAACTACACTGCTGAGGTAAGAATATGGAGCTGCCCAGGACAGTGTAGCTGTGCATGTATACGTGTTGCTTTGGGTTGCTTGAACATACTGTATCAGGTGTTGGCTTTGACTTGCGATGTAATGATGTTATGAAGTGCAATGTCATACAAGCATGAAAAGAGAGAGAGAACAGAACATTGGATATATTTATTTAGGAATTCGTTCAGTTTTATTTTTTATAATTTAATTTAGGAATTACAAACATCAAAAAAAGTTTTGCATCACTTCGGTTCCGAGAGTTCTGGAACCTGTACAGAAAATTGGAATAGATATCAAGATAAACATCATTTCTGCCCTTTTTATTGCTTATGAAAACTACACATTGCATGTTATACCACCATACAGCAATTTGTTGTCCTGGAAGATGAATGCCTTACCAATATGCTGCCAATATGGTTGCGCTATCAGTCAGAGGATGCCATTCATGTATCGTACAGTCATTACAGCACCTTCCATGACCACCAGCAGCGTTCACCAGCCCCACATAATGCCACCCAAACTCAGCAGGGAACCTCCACCTTGCTGCACTTGCTGGACAGTGTGTCTAAGGTGTTCAGACTGACTGGGCTGCCTCCAAACACGTCTCCGGTGATTGACTGGTTAAAGGCATATGCAACACTCGTCGGTGAAGAGAAGGTGATGCCAATCCTGAGCGGTCCATTCAGCATGTTGTTGGGCCCATCTGTACTGTTCTGCATGGTGTCGTGGTTGCAATGATGGACTTCGCCATAGATGTTGGGAGTGAATGCTGCACATCATGCAGCCTATTGCACAGTGTTTGAGTCGCAACATGACGTCCTGTGGCTGCCTGAAAAGCATTATTCAACATGGTGGCATTGCTGTCAGGGTTCCTCAGAGCCATAATCATTTGGTAGCAGTCATCCACTGCAGTAATAGCCCTTGGGCAGCCTGAGCGAGGAATGTCATCCACAGTTCCTGTCTCTCTGTATCTCCTCCATGTCCGAACAACATCACTTTGGTTCACTCCAAGACCCCTGGACATTTCCCTTGTTGAGAGCCCTTCCTGGCACAAAGTAACAATGCAAACATGATCAAACTGTTGTATTGACTGTCTAGGCATGGTTGAACTACAGACAGCACGAGCCATGTACCTCCTTCCTGGTGGAATGTCTGGAACTGATCGGCTGTCGGGCCTCCTCCATCTAATAGGCACTGCTCATGCATGGTTGTTTACATCTTTGGGTGGGTTTAGTGACATCTCTGAACAGTCAAAGGGACTGTGTCTGTGCTACAATATCAACAGTCAACGTCAATATTCATGAGTTTGAGGAACTGGGATGATGGCTGTATTTTAACTTATTGAATTTTGTCCAAGTGTTAGCCCCAGAACTATTTATGGTGACCATACAGATAATAATTCCATAGTGTCCCACATTTTCTTTTACCTCTTTGCTGAAATTGGTTTTATTATCTTTGCGTTAGATACAAAAGAAACAACTGATCAGTTTGCCACATAAATCTGTAATATTCTGTGTGATGCGAGCATGTAGTGTTGTTCACATGAACAAATGGTTGTTGAAAGAAAATAAATACTTAATGCCCTCAACTTACTACTTAATCAGTCACACACACACACACACACACACACACACACACACACACACACACACTCACACACTTCATGAAGCCAAGTGATCAATTACGTGCACTGAGATGTGTTACTCCATTTTTAATGATATTGCATTATCCCTTCAAACATTTATGAAACCATTCTTCCCCACCCCCCGCAACAAACATTCTAATGTCCAGTAAATGATAACACCTGAATCATATTGCACATAGGACCTGGAGATGATAGTGCTGGCCAGGATCGACTAGGAAAACTCTGCTGCAAGATACGACATAATTTATTTAACCATGAGCTGCAATGTCAAAGTGCTGTGATGCTCCCAGATTCACCCTCTTCAGGTGTGTGGTCTACTGGCATTTCCATTGATGTTGGAGGGTTGCGGGGGTAAGATGGCTGTTTGATATCCTTGTCTCATGTTGCTGACACTGTTTACCTCACTTGGCAGTGCATAGCTAAGTTAGCATTATGTGACCCTTAGAGAGCAGTGCCATCGTTGCATAAACCACTGAATTCTCATAGGCAGCCACTGCTACTGGTTTAGAAACTCACCCTAATGTGTAATGATTGCTTCTATACCTCCGTGGTTGTGAACTGCTGCCCTCCAAGGCAGAAGTCTGATGATGCATTGGAGCTCAGAGCCTAGGGGTGGCTCATCTGTTGTGTCATTCCGAGTCTACAGGTGCAGACATAAAACTGTGAGTTGGTCTGGTGGAGGTGGCTGCCCAGATTGGTATCGGCTGCTGGCTGGCCTGTAATATGATGGATAATTGCACCGAACTGATGTCGTTGAAGGTGCTGCCAGACTGTGCATAATTGTGTTAGAAAGATAGAGTATTTATGGCAATTAATAACACTCTCATTGTGCCGTTGCCTTGTTCCCCGGCACATACATATCGACATCTCAGTGTCTCAGTGCTGTGGAAATACTATGCAGGCTGGTTTGTTGTTGTGTGGCCTTACACCACAGTGTACAGACAGGCTCACTTGTGAAATTACATGTCACCCCCTCTGTGCTTGACCACTTGCCTTGCATACGGCTATAGTGGAGCTGCTTTTAATTTAGTGATGCACAAAATTTACTGAGGGCATTACAGTATTGTTGTGTTATGTACTGATACTTATAATTATACATAATATAAATGGATAGATAAAAAATCTTGTTACTGCAGGCAGCAGGGGAACACACGTAAGAAAGGTATTATGTAGGCAAGCTTTAGGCAGAGGGCTGAAGGAAAAAGACCTGGTGAGGTTTAGGAAAAGAGATAGAGTTCAGAAAAATCAGCCAGAACCCCAGGTCAGGGAAGACTTACTGGCCGGGATGAGGAGGAAAGACTACAATATATTTTCAAAAAATTATTATTTTCATTATTATAGTTTTACATCCCCCCCATGAACAATAGACCTTGCCGTTGGTGGGGAGGCTTGCGTGCCTCAGCGATACAGATGGCCGTACCTTAGGTGCAACCACAACGGAGGGTTATCTGTTGAGAGGCCAGACAAACGTGTGGTTCCTGAAGAGGGGCAGCAGCCTTTTCAGTAGTTGCAGGGGCAACAGTCTGGATGATTGACTGATCTGGCCTTGTAACAATAACCAAAACGGCCTTGCTGTGCTGGTACTGCGAACGGCTGAAAGCAAGGGGAAACTACAGCCATAATTTTTCACGAGGGCATGCAGCTTTACTGTATGGTTAAATGATGATGGCGTCCTCTTGGGTAAAATGTTCCGGAGGTAAAATAGACCCCCATTCGGATCACCGGGCGGGGACTACTCAAGAGGACGTTGTTGGAGAAAGAAAACTGGCATTCTACAGATCGAAGCGTGGCATGTCAGATCCCTTAATCGAGCAGGTAGGTTAGAAATTTTAAAAAGGGAAATGGATAGGTTAAGGTTAGATATAGTAGGAATTAGTGAAGTTCGCTGGCAGGAGGAACAAGACTTTTAGTCAGGTGAATACAGGGTTATAAATACAAAATCGAATAGAGGTAATGCAGGAGTAGGTTTAATAATGAATAAAAAAATAGGCGTGCGGGTAAGCTGCTACAGACAGCATAGTGAATGCATTATTGTGGCCAAGATAAACACAAAGCCCATACCTACTACAGTAGTACAAGTTTATATGCCAACTAGCTCTGCAGATGATGTAGAAATTTATTAAATGTATGATGAGATAAAAGAAATTATACAGGTTGTGAAGGGAGACGAAAATTTAATAGTCATGGGTGACTGGAATTCAAGAGTAGGAAAAGGGAGAGAAGGAAACATAGTAGGTGAATATGGATTGGGGGGAAGAAATGAAAGAAGAAGCCGCCTGGTGGAATTTTGCACAGAGCATAACATAATCATAGCTAACACTTGGTTCAAGAATCATAAAAGGAGATTGTATACATGGAAGAATCCCGGAGATACTGAAAGGTATCAGATAGATTATATAATGGTAAGACAGAGATTTAGGAACCAGGTTTTAAATTGTAAGACGTTTCCAGGCATAGATGTGGACTCTGACCACAATCTGTTGCTTATGAACTGTAGATTAAAACTGAAGAAACTGCTAAAATGTGGGAATTTAAGGAGATGGGACCTGGATAAACTGAAAGACCCAGAGGTTGCACAGAGTTTCAGGGAGAGCATAAGAGAACAATTGACAGGAATGGGGGGAAGAAATACAGTAGAAGAAGAATGGGTAGCAGTGAGGGATGAAATAGTGAAGGCAGCAGAGGATCAAATAGGTAAAAACACGAGGGCTAGCAGAAACCCTTGGGTAACAAAAGAAATATTGAATTTAATTGATGAAAGGAGAAAATATAAAAATGCAGTAAATAAAGCAGGCAAAAAGGAATACAAACGTCTCAAAAATGAGATCGACAGGAAGTGCAAAATGGCTAAGCAGGGATGGCCAGAGGATAAATGTAAGGATGTAGAGGCTTATCTCACTAGGGGTAAGATAGATACTGCCTACAGGAAAATTAAAGAGACCTTTGGAGAAAAGAGAACCACTTGTCTGAATATCAAGAGCTCAGATGGAAACCCAGTTCTAACCAAAGAAGGGGAAGCAGAAAGATGGAAGGAGTATATAGAGGGTCTATACAAGGGCGATGTACTTGAGGGCAATATTATAGAAATGGAAGAGAATGTAGATGAAGATAAAATGGGAGATACCACACTGCGTGAAGAGTTTGTCAGAGCACTGAAAGACCTGAGACAAAACAAGGCCCCGGGAGTAGACAACATTCCATTAGATCTACTGACGGTCTTGGGAGAGCCAGTGCTGACAAAACTCTATCATCTGGTGAGCAAGATGTATGAGACAGGCGAAGTACCCTCAGACTTCAAGAAGAATATAATAATTCCAATCCCAAAGAAAGCAGGTGTTGACAGATGTGAAAATTACCGAACTATCAGTTTAATAAGTCACAGCTGCAAAATACTAACACGAATTCTTCACAGATGAATGGAAAAACTGGTAGAAGCCGACATCGGGGAAGATCAGTATGGATTCTGTAGAAATATTGGAACACGTGAGGCAATACTGACCTTACGACGTATCTTAGAAGAAAGATTAAGGAAAGGAAAACCTACGTTTCTAGCATTTTTAGACTTAGAGAAAGCTTTTGACAATGTTGACTGGAATACTCTCTTTCAAATTCTAAAGGTGGCAGGGGTAAAATACAGGAAGCAAAAGGCTATATACAATTTGTACAGAAACCAGATGGCAGTTATAAGAGTCGAGGGGCATGAAAGGGAAGCAGTGGTTGGGAAGGGAGTGAGACAGGGTTGTAGCCTCTCCCCAATGTTATTCAATCTGTATATTGAGCAAGCAGTAAAGGAAACAAAAGAAAAGTCTGGAGTAGGTATTAAAATCCATGGAGAAGTAATAAAAACTTTGAGGTTCGCCGATGACAGAGACAGCAAAGGACTTGGAAGAGCAGTTGAATGTAATGGACAATGTCTTGAAAGGAGGATACAAGATGAATATCAACAAAGGCAAAACGAGGATAATGGAATGTAGTCGAATTAAGTCGGGTGATGCTGAGGGAATCAGATTAGGAAATGAGACACTTAAAGTAGTAAAGGAGTTTTGCTATTTGGGGAGCAAAATAACTGATGATGGTCGAAGTAGAGAAAACATAAAATGTAGACTGGCAATGGCAAGGAAACCATTTCTGAAGAAGAGAAATTTGTTAACATCGAGTATAGATTTAAATGTCAGGAAGTCGTTTCTGAAAGTATTTGTATGTAGTGTAGCCATGTATGGAAGTGAAACATGGACGATAAATAGTTTGGACAGGAAGAGAATAGAAGCTTTCGAAATGTGGTGCTACAGAAGAATGCTGGAGATTAGATGGTTAGATCACATAACTAATGAGGTGGTATTGAGTAGAATTGGGGAGAAGAGGAGTTTGTGGCACAACTTGACAAGAAGAAGGGACCGGTTGGTAGGACATGTTCTGAGGCACCAAGGGATCACAAATTTAGCATTGGAGGGTAGCGTGGAGGGTAAAAATCGTAGAGGGAGACCAAGAGATGAATACACTAAGCAGATTCAGAAGGATGTAGGTTGCAGTAGGTACTGGGAGATGAAGAAACTTGGCACAGGATAGTGTAGCTTGGAGAGCTGCATCAAACCAGTCTCAGGACTGAAGACCACAACAACAGCATAGTTTTACATGATATTTTGTTGTATGTATGAGTCTTTACTTGTTTCAATAATTGATTCCGTTTCCTCTGTTTGTTTCTTTGGTTGTTGTTGCTGCATGTGATGCAACTGACTCAGAAAACAATATTTCAAAAGTTCTACATGTTTGTCAGTAAAACCTTGATTTTACTTGCAAAGTAATGAAAAATAGTGGTTATGAAATGTTTTCTGGATTGCGTAAATTTTCACTTTCCCTATAGTAATACCCTGAATGCCCTATTTCTGTTGTAATAGTTATTTCTTGACATACTTTCAAGTTGTAATTTTATTCAGTGAGTTTGCTGTTCTCTCATGTGATGCATGGTTTTATCTTGTTTGATAGCATTATTCACCATTTCACAGTATTTTGTGCACTGGAATTGCTGAATGAGGTGGTGCAAATCACCGTCCAGCCACCCAGATTTTTCTGTTCTGTGTTTTCTGGAGATTGGCTGGTTTTCCCCCAATCGACTCTGTCCTGTATCTCAAATACCCTCATTAATTGAACATTAAACAGTTGGTTGATTGAGTGAAATTCTGCATCTTGCCCTTGACGGTTCTTTGTATAAAACTGTGTTACAACTCACATTTCCTTTTATATTATATACTGATTATGTTAATGAAACAGGTTGTATGTTAATACTATGATTTTACTTATAAATATTTTTAAGTCTATGAATATTGTAAGGGCAGCTATAGGAAAATGAATATTTCTAGAAAAGCTTTCCACCTTTCAGTCATATGACTCGAGTTACAAACTACTCAGCAAGTGTTCTTTCAAGATATTTAACAAGTGTCCAGATTGCAATTGGACCTGTATCTCTAGATATTTTGTTTGTTACCTAAGGATGTGGTTTTACCTTGACTCTTCATTGTCTTAGTATTTTTGCATATTGGTATGACAAAACATTTCTCATTTTTCTCACAGTGTGCCCAACAGATATAAAAAAATCTTTGAAGATGTTTTCGTGTGATAGCATTACCATATATATGATGGAAAGTATTCTGTTTGAATCAGATTGAAAGATTAACATAATCAAAGCATGGCTAAAAGTGTTGTCTCATTCATTGCCCCCTAGTCACTTCAGAGTCCTTCACTCAGCTGTCCAAAGATCAATTATGAGAAAGGATGGTAATTCTTTCAACTCTTCTTCCTTAATGTTTCAGGATGATTGTTAAACAGGCATACCAAATTGTGGATGAATATTGCTGATCACATTATGTAGAATTATGGAACACCATAGGGACTGACGACCTAAGCAATTTGGTCGCATAAGATAAAAATGGAACACCATTTAAATGCTTCCCCATATGCCGAGATCAGACAAAGATTAATTATAGTCTGTTTAGAGCACAGCATGTATGATGGAAAATCAGAAAAAAATATTACAGCCTGTAAATTTTGGTGTTACAAGGGAGTTTATTGAAAATCAGGAGACTAATTGAATAAGGAACTAAGTCCAGCAGTGAGTCAGCAAGAAATATGACTAGTGAAGAACTTTATAACTAGAAAAGAGAAAATGGTTGGGTGCATATTACTTTATGCCTTGTTTATGAAACTTGTTGTTGAAGGGATTGTGTAAATAAAGAGTTGTAGGATGGAAGATTAGGGTGAACAGAAACTGCACAATAACCAAAATACACTGAGGTGACAAAAGACTTAGGAGACCTTCTAATATTGTGCCAGACCTCCTTTTGCCTGGTGTAATGCTGTAGCTCAATGTGGCACAGACTTGAGAAGTCATTGGAAGTCCTCTGCAGAAATGTTGAAGTATTCTGCTGCTATAGCCATCCATAATTGTGAACATTTTGCCGGTGCAGGATTTTGTGCATGAACTGACCTCTCCATTATGTCCCATAAATGTTCAATGGGATTCGTGTTGGGTGCCCTGTGTGGCCAGAATGTTTACTCGAATTGTACAGAATGATTGTGGCCCATTGACATGGTGAATTGTCATCCATAAAAATTCCATTGTTGTTTGAGAACATGAAGTCCATTAATGGCTGCAAATGTTCTCCAAATAGCCGAACATAACCGTTTCCAGCCAATGATCAATTCAGTTGGGCCAGAGGGCCCAGTCCATTCCATGTAAACACAGCCCACACCATTATGGAGCCACTACCAGCTTGCACAGTGCCTCGTTGATGACTCGGGTCCACAACTTCATGGGGTCTGCACCACACTCGAATCCTGCCACCAGTTTGTACCAACTGAAATTGGGCCTCGTCTGATTATGCCACAGTTTTCCAGTCATTTAGGGTCTAACCAGTGTCTTCACAAGCCACATTTTGTGACATTAGCAAAGGCACTCATGTTGGTCATCTGCTGTGAGAGTCCATTAATGCCAAATTTTGCTATACCGTCCTAATGCGTATGTTTATCGTACATCCCACATTCATTTCTGTGGTAATTTCTTGCAGTGTCACTAGTCTGTTGGCACTGACAGCTCTGTTCAAACATCACTGCTCTCAATTGTTAAGTGAAGGCAGTTGGCCAGTGCATTGTGCTCATTGAGAGGTAACGCCTGAAATTCTGTATTCTCAGCACAGTCTCGACACTGTGGATTTCAAAAAATTGAATTATGTAATTATTTCCAAAATGGAGTATCCCGTGTGTCTAGCTCCAACTACCACTCCACATCTAAAGTCTGTTAATTCATCTCCTGTAGCCCTGATCTCATTGGACACCTTTTGACATAAATCATCTGAGTTCAAGTGGCAGCTTCACCAGTGCACTGTCCGTTTACACCTTTTGTACACAACACTACTGCCATCTGTATTTGTGCATATTGCTATCCCATTACTTTTGTCACTTCAGTGTAAAGCCCCTTTGTTCAAAAGCACATACCTGTGAAATCAAAATCTGCCACTCGGTAACACTCGATACTGTGTTACTTATAAAACGCTCAGATCATCGTTGACATGCTTTGACATGCAGTACTTTTGGTAGTTGAGAAGCTGCCGCTGAAGCATGTACCACTCTATGACAGCACCCCTTAATGTGGTCAGTCAGTGTAATTTAAGGAAACCACAGAAAATATAAAATGCTACCAGTCTAAAACATACCAGTCTGTTTATGGGTCATTAAAGGAAGCCTTACTAGCCATCCAAAAATCCTATGCCCTTGTCATGTCTGTCTTTGTTGATGATATCATTATGATCTGATCTGATCTGATCTGATCTGATCTGGGCAAGACACTATATCCTCATTCTTCCACAGCATCCAGACTTTCTCTCCTCTTCTGTTCACACGGTCCTCTTTAACTTGGCGTGCCACTGTACTGGACAACAATCTCCATCTCTCTGATGGCTCTATGAGAACCTCTGTCATTGAGACTACAAACCATCAACAGTACTTTATTCTGTTAGCAGCCATCCTTTACCATAGAACATGACCACATGTTGATATCATACCTGGAGTGACAGGCAATGCGCCCCTATGGTATGCTGGCAGAACCTTCACAGTCACACCATTGCAAACCTAGTCTACAAGTATATCTCCTGTTGCATATCCACATATGGCCCTAATCCTTGAACCACTCCACTGAACCAGTTGCTGTGGAATGCTCCCATTGTCACTCTAGACTAAAACAACTTAACCACATTTTTAGCTCAGCATCTGCCTTCGTTTAATAGTGCTCTGAAATGATGAATATCACCGCTGATTCTGCTTAATGTTTCACTGCAGCTAACAGCAGTGATACCCCTTTAATTTACATATCTTTTAATTGTGACTGTCTGCAACTTAACATGTCATTTTTACGATACGTAGCAATCTATCTTTTCCTATATGTTCAGTAGACAGAGAGGCAGTAGTATCATATCTCAGTGAGGAACTGGAACCTTTCAGCATAGTACAGGGACATGTAGAGGAATTATGACTCAAGTTTAAAAGAATAGTTGACTGTACATTGGAAAGTTATATACCCAGTATAACAGTTCATGATGTAAGAGATCCTCTATGGTATACAGTCACTGTAAAGAATCTTTTAAAGAAACAGACTACTGGATAATATGTGTAAAAGAAGGCATAGGGCTGCAGATAGAAATGCTAAATGAAATATGGAATATACTCATAGGTAAGGGCTTTTAGTATCACAAAAGTTAGCATCCAGTCACTTGCAGACTAGATGAGAACTGAAACTGAGAGTAGTAATGCAAAAGCAAAAATTCTTAACTCTGTTTTCAAATGTTCATTTACAAAAGCAAATGCAGGAGTATTGCACCAATTAAATCTTTATACCACAGAAGAGATGAGTGAAATGGTATTAGTTTCAGTGACATTGAGAAACAGCTGAAATCATTAAATTTGAACAAAGCTCCAGGGCTCGGTTGAGTACCTTTCAAATTCTGCCCAATTTTCATCTGAGGTAGTCCCTCTGTTACTACAACCTATAGTAGTTCTCTCAGACAAAAAACAATACCCAGTAGCTGGAAGAAAGCATAGGTTACACTTGTCTATAAGAAAGTTAGCAGAAGTGATCCACAAAATTACTGTCCAGTATCCTGAACATTGATTTGTAGCAGAAACTTACAACATATTCTGAACCCACGTATAAGAGCTGTTGAACAGAACAACCTCCTCCATGCTAATTAGAATGAATTTAGAAAATATAATCATGTGAAAATCATCACATGCTTTTGTCATGCAACGTTCTAAAAGCCATCAAAGGTACAGTATTTCTTGATTTCCAAAAAGCATTTGATTCAATATCACACGTACATTTCTCGACAAAAGTACTATCGAGTGGTGTACCGGGCAAAATTTGTGACTGGATTGAAAATTTCTTAGTAAGAAGGATGCAGCATGTTATCTTGGATAGAGAACTATTGACATATATAGAACTGAAGTAACTTTGGATGTACCCCAGGGAAGTGTGTTGGGTCCCTTGCTGTCCGTGTTGCATATTTATGACCTTGCAGACAATATTAATAGAAACTTAACTTTTTTCAATGATGCAGTTATCTACAATGAAATACAGTTTGAAGGAAACTGCAAAAATATTCACTGAGGCCATGATAAGATTTCAGAGTGGTGCAATGTTTGACAACTTTCTTCAAATGTTCGGAAATGTAAAATTGTGCACTTCACAAAATAAAAAATAAAAAAGTAATATAGTATAAGATGAAAATAATATCAGTGAATCATAGTTGAAATTGGTAAACTCACACAAATACCCAAGTGTAACACTTCGTAGGACATGAAAGGGAAAATGACATAAGGTCGGTCGTAGGTAAAGCAGGTAGCAAACTTCAGTTTTTTGATAGAATAGTAGGAAAATGCAATTAGTTTACAAAGGAGGTAGATTAAAAATCAATCGTGTGACCCATCTTAGAATATTGCTTGTGTGGGACCCTTACCAATTAGGACTAGTAGGGGATATTGAATGCATACAGAGAAGGGCAGTATGAATGGTCACATGCTTGTTTTAAGAATGGTCACAGGTTTGTTTGATCCACAGAAGAAAGTTATGGAATTTGAAAGAAGTGAACTGGCAGCCTTAGAGTCCTGAGAAAGTCTTCTAACAAAGTTTCTAGAATTGCTATCAATTTTGACTCTTTCAAATATGCTACAAACTCCTACAGATTGCTCCCATAGGTATTGTGATGACAAGATTAAATTTATTGCAGCACACACAGAGGCTTGTGAACAATCATTCTTCCTGTGCTCCATGTGGGAATGGAATAGGAAAAAGCTTATATAGTTCAGTGCTCTTCACAGTGGTCCGCAGAGTGTAGCTGTAGAATATCCCACCCCAACAGTCATATGCTACCCTATCAGAGACAGGGTCATCTGTGAAAGCAGTCATATTGTATACCAAAGGGCGCTGATGACCTCGATGTTGAGCGCCCATGAACCCCAACACACACACACACTTGTATACCAACTCAGCTGTGACTTTGGTACAGATTTTTATGTAAACTTGACACTTGAATAATAACCAATCTAAAATTATAACAAACAGCCAAATTGACTATCCAGTAGCAGAACATGTTGCTGAGCGCAACAGGCTTGACTTCTTGGTTATTGCACAACCTGTGGTGTCTGCTCATGGGTGGGTCTTCTGTTTCTGCATACCTATCTCTTTCCATTGTTGCCTTTTCCTCCCACTGCCTTTTACCCTCACTGCTCCTCTTACCCTCTCCATCCAACAGAACTCCTCACACCATTGGGCTGCTGCCCTAGGGCTATGTAATCAATTGGGTCAACGTAGCTGTGCGTGTTTCAGTCAGTGGGTCTGAGTTTTTCATCAGCTTAGAAGGAGAACATTGAAAGCTAAGAAGAACATTGTCCAAAAACACAACAACATTTCCAGTCTCGTTGTATGTGCATGTTGTCTATTCAGTACCTTACCTATATGGTTAGTGGTTATCTTTATGTAGATTCTGAGAAAGCTTGCTTTCTTTTTCTGCCAGATTTTGTGTTGTGTTAGTTCATTTTAAACTCATTTAACTGACTTAGTTACCAGTTAAGAGCTTTAGTTTCACAGATTTGCTTGTTTATCATTTAATTCTTGTACATAAATATTTATATCACATTGTAAATGATATGATAACTCCAATAATTAATTATTTTATTTCTTTTTGATTGTTTTACATTCATGCCTTAAGTTGACTACTTCATTATAATCACTTCAGTTTTAATTTTTTTTTTTTTTGTTTTTTTTTTTTTTTTGTTTTCTGTCTGATAATCAGGAGAACCACAAGATTTTCAGTGGAAGGGAAATGACAATGCAGCTATTTTAGACAGCTGTTCCTCCTCCCAAAAGCCCCTGGACAATCATCACAAGAAAGTAGTTGTGAGGAATTCAGAAACAAAACTCAAAAGAGGAATTCTGCATTTTCACCCTTACCTGCCAACAATAAGTTCACAGATACAGTTCATGGACTTGGTTCTAATAATGCTATAAATGAAAAATGTGATACTAAAAGTACTGGAAATCAGCCACGTTTAGAAGAAGAAAGAACTAATTGTAATTGTGTAATCCCCAAAAGAAATAAACCAGAATGTAGCAACACAGCTACAACTACAAAGAATCATTTTCTGGCAGCTGAAAGAAGTTTCGATGTCATTAGTGATAGTGAAGACTCAAGTGATGAAGATAATGGCATTGTTGACTTGGACACAAATTGACAAAAGGCAAATATCAATGATAATCAGTATGGAAATAAGAAGCAATCAGTTGTCATGAGAAGAACTAATATGCCTCAGACATTGGTGGGAAGTTTAAGCGGTGGTGGTGGTGGAGGAGGAGGTGGAGGAGCATTGATATTGATATTACATCTGAAAAATTTGATTTTTTAGCATATAATCTTCTTAAAATATTAACCTGGGTTTCAAAATGATTCTGCACACACATTTCAGGTTAGTCTTCTCATCTCTGGGATATCTTGAGTTTAATGTACGTCATTTAGTAGTTCACTAAAAAACCTTTGTTTTCTTCAGCATATATTTCACAGTGCCATGTAAAAGTAACTATGCAGCTATTCTCACTGTTTGGCACACTCTCCCAGAAGATTGTCCATATGATGATCCCTCAGATCTTGTTTTGACTTATTTGCCATGATCATGACTCGGGCAAAATAAGTCCATTGTCTAGTAAGCAGTTTCTTGATAATTTCAGTAGGATGGAGAAAAATTGTGTCACAAAATTTTAACTCTAGATAGCTGATGCCAATAGGAACCAAAATTACTAATGTTGTGTAGGTCGACAATGCATCCTTTTTAAAGTATGGAAACTTGGCACCACATTCTCCAATTGGCTGTGGGATTGCCCTGTTGCTGTTCATCGGTTGACGGGCAGTGCTGTGGTTGTCGGTTCACACATACAAACATCCCTCGCCCCGTCACTGCCACCATGTGATACACACATGTCGAATTGGTCTTGTTGTTTGTCTCCACCTCACATCAGAGGCATTCACACATAAGCTTCGCTTCAGAGCACACAAATATCACCTGTGATTTAGTCATGCAGTAAGAATGGCAGCACAGTATTGATTTGAGGAAGAACGAGATATGAGTTTTGTCTATGGACTAGCCAGTGGTAATGCGCATGAAGCTCGACAGTTGTGTGAGGAACGGTATGCAGCAAGACGCCACCCACATCCCCGGACGTTTACAGCAATTAACCAGCAAACTTAGTGAAACATACTCATTAGTGGGATATCGTGATGATGCTGGAAGACCTTGAACATGATAGGATGCTGCATTTGAAGAGACTGTTCTCAAGCACTTCAAGGAAGCACCTACAAGTCCTCGAGTGGTTGGACACAACTTGGTGGTCACTCATCAGTTAGTCTGGGAGGTTCTGAGTAACTATGGCCAGCATCCATTTAGTTTCCACCCTGTCAAAGACCTAAATCCTGTGGCGGACTATGATCACAGCCTAGGGTTTTTCCGGTGGTTTCTGTGAAGTGTTGCACGAGGTCCTGACTTCCCCGCCATTGTGTTGTTTACCGACGAGTGCACCTTCTGTCAAGATGGCCTTTACAACACTCAAAACATTCATTACTGGGCAAGGGGAAATCCTCATGTCACATGCGCCCAGGGAAACCAGGAACGATTTTCATTTAACATTTAGGTAGTCATTGTGGGCAACCATCTGATTTGGCCGGTCCATCTACCTCCTCAACTTATTGGGGCCAATTGCCTTGATTTTTAGTAAGAAACTCTACCCAGCCTGCTGGAAGACGTTCCCCTGGACATCTGACTACGCATGTGGTTGCAGCATGATGGGGCATCTGCACATAACAGTCGTGCTGTGCGCATATATTTAAATGAACTCTTTGACGGCCAGTTCAATGGCAGAGGTGCTTGTAGGACATGGCCCTGACGACCAGATCTCACGCCATCAGACTTTTTCCTATGGGGATCCTTCAAGGTTCTAGTTCACCCACCTGGACGTGAACCACCTACAAATGAAGATGAATTAATGTATCACATTCAGCTTGCCACCAATCACATCAGGGCAATGCCAGGAATCTTTGAAAGAGTTTGGCAAAACACCGTTCGACATTACCAAACTTGTGTCACTTCAGAGGGTCGCCAGTTTGAGCACCTGCTTTGGTAAACAGTATCCTAGCTACAAAAAAGGCTCTTTTCAGTGCCGACACAATTTGTAAAAGGCTTTCTGTACATGAACTAACAGCTGTTGATGGGTTTGTTCCCAGAACGTCTTATCATGAAACTGCAATGGATGTGTTGGGACCTTGGTGGATTTGTCCCGAGGCCCCCAGAGTGGAAAGCTGGCACAGTACCATCGAGTGTGTGGGATGCCTTGGATACGTTGTGATCTCTGGCAGGCAAAGCATTCACAGTTATGCATTCTCCAGACCACCAGCAACAGGGCAATCCTGCAGTCAATCGAAGTGCGTGGCAGCAAGTTTCCATAGTTTATAAATGGTGTGCTGTTGACCTACACAACATTAGTTCTTTTGGGTTAAAATTTTGTGACACCTTTTTTTCGAAGTGCGTATTACTCCCTAAGAGCTTACTAGTTATTGTAATATACTGGGTGCTATTCTGTCCCACTTAAGCTGAGGGCAATCATAAAGTAAAATATTTTGTAAGTAAATGTAGCTTATTTGACTATAAAAATTCAATTTATTGATAGTAAGAACAGATACCCCAGTGAAGGTTTGAAACTAATCTGCTCCAGTTCTAATGAAGATAATTTCATTCACTACACTCATGTTGCCTCATCCTTCATTGAATACTGATGGACAGAGCCAAGGATACTTCCGTCTCCTCAAATGGTTGTGTACATGGGAGAAACTGCCCTTAATGTAAGTTTCTTAGCGGAAAGTCCAAAGCAGAATACAAATATTTTACTTCAGGTTATGTGTAAAACTAGGCAGCAATTAATCAGTAATAATTGCAAAAGTAGGAGCGATGAGAACTATGCCCTTAATATTGATTTCAATGGTTCATCATGTCTCAGTGAAGATGTGGCACACAGTACCTGGCCTTGCCTTCAAATGCAAGAAGGTTGACAGTTCAGTGGGTGGTAAAAGAGTAAATTGTTTGTCTCCTGCAAATAAATCTCAAATGAAGAATGAATTACTGTGATTTCTAATGGTTCCACATATTTATCAACTGAATGGCTGACTACATTGCTAGCGTTTGAGCATAATTTCACAACTCTCCATAGGGAAAGGATATCAAAGTGCAAAAAGGTGATGGAAGTACTCATAGAATCTCAGTTTGATAAAACTGACAGAAACAGTCATTCCTTGTAATAGACGATGAGGACTAGTTTCAGCTAAACAAGAGGCAAAACAAGCTAAAGCTAAAGGTAAAGAAATAATGATAAACCAACAATAAAGTTGGTTTAGTTTGACATATTTCATTTGAGCAATTCTTGTGGTATAGATAAATTGAACTAATATACCACAAAGAAATGGGATGATACAAATAAGTCTAAAGCGGTCAAACAATAGAAAAATTAATTACACAACTTGATCATTGCCCACCCAATACTAGAGTTAAAATTCATTTCAGCAAAGATACCCTAGCGGTCACAAATTTTATCCCAACTGTCACTCCCTTATTTAACACAGTCACAATTATCACTGCATCAGTGGCTGTCTCTCAGAAAAGCTGATTGGTCAATTTTTGGCACCAAAATAGTGTTTGAATTTAATCAGTTGAAGGGAATTGACGATATTGTGTAAGAAAAAGTGAGAATAAATCTCACATACTACAAGTGACAGTCTCCCGCTTCTTTGGGAAGTGTCATCAGAAACTTGTGGCGTGGTGGCTAGAACTGATTGCTGCAGCCATCAAAGCGTGGAGACGGGCACTTCAATGGTTCAAATGTCATTCTTCCACAGAAAACCTTACTAAGTGTGGGATTGATTTTTAATAAGAAAGGAAAAAAGAAATGTTAGGAACAGCTTAGCGAGAGTTCACACTTCATCTTCACTAGTATGGGCCGAACTTTGCCACATTAACAGTATTCAGCTCTGTAAAATAGTTTTGGGTTTTCTTACCAATGATAAAATTATCACTGGCTCTTGTATCAGAGATGAATACCTTGATTCCTCGCCATTGTGTCTGAATCCTGTAAACTTATGATGGGGTCAGTCACAGCACTTGGGGCTGTGTGAGTGAACTACAAACACAGCCCCCCCCCCTCCCCAACACACACACACACACACACACACACACACACACACACACACACACACACACACACTTTCTGCCTCTCCTCACCAGTTAAGGCTGATCATTACTTATTTTAGGGAATTTTATGCTTTGGCTGCTGCAATTTTACTAAAGATGATGTCAACATAGTTTCCAAGGTAATTTTGTTTTAAAATAATAAATCATATGCTGTGTGTAATACTGTGGTGTATTGTTTCGCCTGTGTACATCACCATTTTGACATTAGAGCATATTAAGATTTTGTCTTACTGAGCAAGTTACCATTTTGAAGATTTATTCATGAATAGGTATTCCACAAAATTATTCAATATAGTTCTGTCTCACTCATAGACTGTGCTTAATTATGACACATGACAAGAATGAATGTGAAGTTCCTCAAAACCAGTGACATATGGTCTGCATAGAAAGTATCTGTTCAAACTAGAACAAGCCAGATTGGGGATTCAGCATCCAGTATGTATGGTCACCACCAGTTGTCATGGATATCTCAGAAGTACAAGCAATTTTCTCAAAGATGAGACATGGAAGTATAATGGATTCTCACAGAGTTAAAAACTTCAGTACATAAACACATGTCCATCAACTCTGTTTATTAAATTTTATTCTAGCAGACACAAGACTTTCCATTGATTATCTATCAACAGTAGAAGAATTTTTCAGAAGCACCGTGGGGCTCTTGTCTTACTATGTATTTCATTCAGTTGTAATATAATGTGGCGAAAATGTTTTTGTGCTGAAGTTTGGAATGTGTATCATTGCTTAACACAAGAAAAACAATGGTCAATATGGCACATCTTATTAAAGATATCCCCCACAAAAAAAAAAAAAAAAATACATATCTTGTGTAATCCAGAGTGCTTTTTCTTGATGCTGCCCTAGGTTCAACTTGATGTTACTGCATTGCCACATGGGAATCGTGTAATGAAGTAAGTAAGTTCAGTACTTCTTGTACACAAAGAATTTTATTTTGTCTGCTAGATGTTGGACGGCAAACATACAAAGTCTGACTACATGCTGTTAATACAAAAATTCTGTCCAAGGCAAACTTAAGACTGACGTAGGACTAACCTCTGGCGGCATACAAATCACCTCTATTTATATGATTTTAAACAATTACTGTTATTGTTACACATTGAAATTTGCATATTTAACAATTAAAATTTTTACATACATCTTCCCAAATCACATAGAAAATTACACAGAATAACGGTGAATAATTTTGTACAAAGACAGGAAGGAATTAAATTTTGTACAAGTAAAATTTTACATTTCTATATAGTCGTTATAACAGTTATAGTAACTAACACCAATTAAAACATGAACATGTTTGATTCTGTCTGAAAGAGCATTGTGTCATGTTTCTGTTTGGAGAATGAACAATTTCTGACTTAAAAAACATAAAAATGGCTGTCTCTCAATGACTTGAAATATCATAAATTTAATTGCTAGTTACTGCATAACTACAATAACAATTTTATTCCTTCCATGTGCCTGTAGTTTGTATTGTGTGCAAATTATGATGGTACCTTAGTTTTTAATCCAACATGTTTCCTTCATTCGATATACTGGTGAGGCCCAACATAAACAATGTCACCACAATAGTTTAAAGTAGTGTAAATTTCAAAGTTGCTTTGGTGAATTCGAATACAGATAACCAGAAATATGTTAGTTCATTCTATGTATTGGTGAGACACAATGTTGTCAAAGTCAAAGCAACATTTTAAATTGGTGCAAATTACTAATATTACAAACGTAATTGTTGGGTTCATATTAATAATATGAATATAATAGAGGGAAACATTCCACATGGGAAAAATATATCCAAAAACAAAGATGATGTAACTTACCAAACAAAAGCGCTGGCAGGTCGATAGACACACAAACATACACACAAAATTCAAGCTTTCACAACCGACAGTTACTTCATCAGGAAAGAGGGAAGGAGAGGGAAATACTAAAGGATGTGGGTTTTAAGGGAGAGGGTAGGGAGTCATTCCTGTCCCGGGAGCGGAAAGACTTACCTTAGGGGGAAAAAGGTCAGGTATACACTTGCGCACACACACACATATCCATCCGCACATACACAGACACAAGCAGACATTTGTAGAGGCAAAGAGTTTGGGCAGATATGTCAGTCGAGGCGGAAGTACAGAGGCAAAGATGTTGATGAGTGACAAGTGATGTACGAGGGGCGGCAACTTGAAATTAGCGGAGGTTGAGGCCAGATGGGTAATGGGAAGAGAGGATATATTGAAGGGCATGTTCCCATCTCCGGAGTTCTGATAGGTTGGTGTTAGTGGGAAGTATCCAGATAACTCAGACGGTGTAACACTGTGCCAAGATGTGCTAGCCGTCCGCCAAGGCATGTTTAGCCACAGGGCGATCCTCATTACCAACAAACACTGTCTGCCTGTGTCCATTCATGCGAATGGACAGTTTGTTGCTGGGCATTCCCACATAGAAATCTTCACAGTGTAGGCAGGTCAGTTGGTAAATCACGTGGGTGCTTTCACATGTGGCTCTGCCTTTGATTGTGTACACCTTCCAGGTTACAGGACAGGAGCAGGTGGTGGTGGGAGGGTGCATGGGACAGGTTTTACACCGGGGGCGATTACAAGGGTAGGAGCCAGAGGGTAGGGAAGGTGGTTTGGGGATTTCATAGGGATGAACTAAGAGGTTACGAAGGTTAGGTGGACGGCGGAAAGACACTCTTGGTGGAGAGGGGAGGATTTCATGAAGGATGGATCTCATTTCAGGGCAGGATTTGAGGAAGTTGTATCCCTGCTGGAGAGCCACATTCAGAGTCTGATCCAGTCCCGGAAAGTATCCTGTCACAAGTGGGGCACTTTTGTGGTTCTTCTGTAGGAGGTTCTGGGTTTGAGGGGATGAAGAAGTGGCTCTGGTTATTTGCTTCTGTAGCAGGTCGGGAGGGTAGTTGCGGGATGCGATAGCTGTTTTCAGGTTGTTGGTGTAATGGTTCAGGGATTCCGGACTGGAGCAGATTCATTTGCCACGAAAACCTAGGCTGTAGGGAAGGGACCGTTTGATGTAGTATGGGTGGCAGCTGTCATAATGGAGGTACTGTTGCTTGTTGGTGGGTTTGATGTGGACGGACGTGTGAAGCTGGCCATTGGACAGATGAAGGTCAACGTCAAGGAAAGTGGCATGGGTTTTCGAGTAGGACCAGGTGAATCTGGTGGAACCAAAGGAGTTGAGGTTGGAGAGGAAATTCTGGAGTTATTCTTCACTATGAGTTCAGATCATGAAGACGTCATCAATAAATCTGTACTAAACTTTGGGTTGGCAGGCCTGGGTAACCAAGAAGGCTTCATCTAAGCGACCCATGAGTAGGTTGGCGTACGAGGGGGCTATCCTGGTACCCATGGCTGTTCCCTTTAATTGTTGGTATGTCTGACCTTCAGAAGTGAAGAAGTTGTGGGTCAGGATGAAGCTGGCTAAGGTAATGAAGAAAGAGGTTTTAGGTAGGGTGGCAGGTGATCGGCGTGAAAGGAAGTGATCCATCGCAGCAAGGCCCTGGACGTACGGAATATTTGTGTGTAAGGAAGTGGCATCAATGGTAACAAGGATGGTTTCCGGGGTAACAGATTGGGTAGGGATTCCAGGCGTTCAAGAAAGTGGTTGGCGTCTTTGATGAAGGATGGGAGATTGCATGTAATGGGTTGAAGGTGTTGATCTATGTAGGCAGAGATACGTTCTGTGGGGGTTTGGTAACCAGCTACAATGGGGCGGCCGGGATGATTGGGTTTGTGAATTTTAGGAAGAAGGTAGAAGGTAGGGGTGCGGGGTGTCGGTGGGGTCAGGAGGTTGATGGAGTCAGGAGGTTGATGGAGTCAGGTGAAAGGTTTTTTAGGGGGCCTAAGGTTCTGAGGATTCCTTGAAGCTGCACCTGGACATCAGGAATGGGATTACCTTGGCAAACTTTGTAAGTGGTGTTGTCTGAAAGCTGACACAGTCCCTCAGCCACATACTCCCGACGATCAAGTACCACGGTCGTGGAACACTTGTCCACCGGAAGAATGACGATGGATCGGTCAGCCTTCAGATCACGGATAGCTTGGGCTTTAGCAGTGGTGATGTTGGGAGTAGGATTAAGGTTTTTTAAAAGAAGGATTGAGAGGCAAGGCTGGAAGCCAGAAATTCCTGGACGGTTTGGTGAGGGTGATTTTGAGGAAGAGGAGGTGGGTCCCGCTGTGACGGAGGACGGAACTGTTCCAGGCAGGGTTCAATTTGGATAGTGTCTTGGGGAGTTGGATCATTAGGAGTAGGATTAGACAGACAATTGTTAGCCTCATTTTCACAATCTGCCACCACTAAACCACTCCTGTTTCACACCTGAGGCATTTTTGACGAGAAACTAAAATGGTTATCACATGGGTGCCAAATAAAATTACTATCTATAAAAATTCAACACTCTAAGATCGCTCTAATATTCCATAATGGAACCTTGTGGTAAGGTGACTGTATCGTTACAGTTCTGTCAAAATTCTAGAAATCCTTCATCTTATCCCATTTAGGTTAAGGATGTATAACATACGGATTTGCAACACCATTGGTTTTTCACTAGATTCTGTCCACAGTAGTGGTACGAGGCTGGCAACGAGCCTTTTGCACAGGTCCCATTGAAGGCCTTCTGGCAGAAGCATGCTACTGCTATTGCAAGTTAAGCATCAGGAACTTCTATTTAACTATGTAATAATGATTGGGTAGGCACCTGGTGATCCATGCCATCTGCCTCTGGCAATCAGAAGTCTAGACTTTAAGTGAAATGTCTCTGGGGTAGTAGAACAACTGGGAAATATTGAGGAATTGTCTTTAGATACCTCCAATCAACTGCGTGCACAGATCCTTTCCTCGAACTACTCCATAGTTCATAGCTAGCTCAAACATACACGTCGACTGCTCTGTGGACCTGAAGGGAACACACACCTTAATGTCTGTAGGTGACTGTTTCTTTTAATCCTTCATGGGCATATTAATTCAGAAATCATGTACACAGATGGCTATAGAACTATTGTAGAGCTGAGTGTGTGTGTGTGTACAGTAGTAATAACAAATTCTGGTCTCTGCCAAGTGCGTTCACTGCTGAGGAGGCAATTGTCACCAAAGCCCTATAACACATTGTAGCCAAAAAGTCCCTGTTGGTCTGTGACTCATAGAGCTGTCTTCAATCTGTTAGCCATCACTATGCAAGGCAATGCCTGTCAGTGTTCAGGATCTACTATTGACCTCCTCCATTGGGTGCTGCCACCACTTTCATGTGCTCACTGTGGCACACTCCTATGCTTGTAAGCAGCTCACAGCTCGTCTTGCTGAGGAAGCAACTGTGAGTGAATTACTAGGCATTAGGATACCTGGTACTGACCTAATACGCCAAGAAATGCATCTAATCATAACAGGAAGAGAGTTTGATTGGTAAAATTATACTACCCCTAGTAAAATCAGAATGAAGAAAGAGAACCACTACTGAACCTTGAGGAAAGAATTTTGCCACTTTATGCAGTCTGTCGATCACACATACAAGGCTCGGTAATGATTTTCTCTTATGGCAAGAGGATCGATCTGGGTACCCCTCCTCACATTGGCCCATATATTGATGAAATACTGACACGGTGAAGCGAGTAGTGGATGAATTCTAAGATTCATTAGAGAAAGCGGATTTTACCCCAGTCTGAAGTTCTGTTAAGCTTTATGTTAGTGTTTATCGCAAATGTGGAGGGAAAGACTCTCACTGTAGTAAGAGCCCTGGAGGTCTGCCATCTGCTTTGCACTCTGCGTTGATATATTCAGTAATTCCTTGCAGCCTTTTAGCCAATCCAGCTCCTTTAGCATCAACAGGCCTTGCCTGCTTTCTTTGTTTTTGAGACCTAATTGATGGCAATGTTTTTCCTACAGTCCTTTTAGTTTCGAGTCAGTGAGTGGAATGGAGGGGAGAGAGTGAGCTTTATCCCCCAGTAGATAACCAACTTGCACTCCCCTCTCCCAAAACACACACACACACACACACACACACACACACACACACACACTCTCTCTCTCTATCATTATTGTTTTTTAAGAAGATATCTTAAACCACCAAAAATCAAGAGGGCATTTTAAATATCTGCGCATTCCTATGTACTTGATGTTACTTTAGTCAAGTAAAGGATTGCAGCAATGCTGTGACATGCTGCTGCCATAGAGCTATTCAAAAACTTTTATCGAGGAAGATTGCCAAATAGCCGTACATATTTGAGAAGTTATTTTATTTTATTTTGAGTTCCAGTGTTAGCATTTCAGTATGCTGTCTTCATGCCCAAAATGCACTTCATATGCTGGGTTAGAAGTTCAGAGGTATCGATATTGTACTGGAGGTGACAGTGTCTGGATATCTTGAATTCATTATTAAAGTTCTTCCTTCGAGTGCATAGGACACAGCTGTGTCTGTATGCACTGTCCAGTGTTACATTATTATCTAAAGGGCTGAGACATAAATGTTGGGTGGTTTTTATCCAGCATGAGTGCGGTGATGAAGAAAAAAGTGAACTTTAAGTATGAGGTGTGCACCTCAGTTTGTGCAATAAATACATGGAATTTTGCATTCAGAATTGGTTGGATAATGTGTCGGAAAGAGGCAGCAGGAGACTGTTGCTGATTCCAAAGACATGTAGAAGCCAAATCTAAAACTGTACTATTTTTGATGGGAAACCTAAATGTTTCTGGATGAAAATAAATACTTACTGTGAATAATTCCCTGTCTGCACACATGTTGAAACCTGTTGGTGGAGGAGAATTTAGAAGGATATTGAACTGATTAAATACGAAGCTTATTTGAAAAAGAAAATATCGTTTGTTGGTCACTCAAATTCATACACCTGTTTGACAGATGGATGCTATTCCCAGTTGCTAACTGAAGCATTCTTATAATTACATATCCACAACACCTTTTCATTAACTTTACGTAAATGACATTGTCTTTGTGTACAAAGATTTGGACGGATGTCATTATATCATTGTAAGCAATTCCTGGGATATTCCAGTATTTCCTGTGGTGATAATGTGCTGACCACGATGTGATTTTTTGTCTTGGCACGCATTACGTTTCTGAACAATTGGATGGTGTCACACTTGCAGAGAATGTCATTATTACATGTCCAACATTTGTGAATACAGTGAAGGTGATATCTTTAAATACAAATTTTCCTCGTTCCTTGTAGAAACCCTGTGTGTCAGCAACGATGTTCACACTTGAAGGTGTCATTGTGAAATGCTGTGGATCTGCGGTACCTGGGGAAATTATCTGATGATTAAATTCAACACACATATCTCTTAGTCCTGATTTCACTTTCATTTTGCTTTGAACGATGTATCTAATTGGAGTGAAACCTTGTTCACATGTCAGAGAGTAGGCCATGAGTGTTAGTACCGCAGTCAAATTGTAAATTATCATATAGGTAGAATTCAGAATTAAGTACACTTTGGCTTTGGTTAGTTTACAATTGTTGAACACACTCGAATGTTTTTTCGGACATCCCATCCCGTCTGGAGAGCCAGTATAATGAATCATTGCAGTTCTAATTGAACTGCTGTAGAACTGAATATTCAAACAGTTCCTATGAACATAAACTTCTTGGTAGTTAAACTTCTGATTTCAATACCCATAAAAAATTCAAGTGTTCTTTATCTGTCACAGGAATATGAGGCATTTCCCCTGTCACAGGAATATGAGGCATTTCCTATACCAATTTATCTGATGAGCTTTTATTCTCTTTAGGCTTAGGCTCTTATATTGAGTTATCTGTTGTACTTCAAACCAGAATTAGTTCTTGCTTAGCGTTCATGATGTGTCTTGTATCCTAAACACTCCCCATAAACATTTTTGGTGGGATCCATACTCTAAAGCAGAGACTTATTCATCTGTGTTTTTACCATCCTGCTCAAGTCCAAAGTTGACACACAAACATATGTTTTGATGGTCGACCTCAATGCCATCCAGTTAGTATCTTATTTCTTGATGTATAAAGGCAAAATATTACATGTAAGCTGGAAGCTGGTATAGGGCCTCCATCTTTCTTCTCAAATTTCCCTTCCAAGTATAGGAAACTGTTGCTTGCAATTGTTAAACCATCGTGTGTGTAGAATGAGAATTCTTATCCCATCATTATTATTAAATGTTGCTGAAGCAAAAGGCTTATGAGAGAAATATTCCTAGCAAATGATTCACAAACTGGAGCCATTATATTGAGTGACATCACTATGTGGTTTCTATCCTATCAGTTTAAGGAACTTGTAATTCTCCCATGTTACAACATTGAGCTTCTGAAATGATGTACTGAAGGTTGTGTGCATCCCTTTTGTACCATGCTGTTTAAATTGAAGTAGTATGGCAGTTGTCTCTTGTGAAAAATCAACTGTGTTCTTGTCCCGGTCAACAGTATTCAAATTGAGATGGTCTGGCGCCTGCCAAGTCACTGGCAGGTGTATCAGTTTGCTTGGCACATCTCGACATTTTTGTATCCTGGGCCTTTGTAGTGAAGATACAGATTCATTGTGATGGTATGCTCAACACTAATCGTGCTAACTGCTTGTACATCCACAGGTTGTTCAGATCCTTAAAATTTATATGAATTCTTGTCCAAAATGTGAATCCTTGAGAAAGCTTATAGTGGCCTTATGGAACCCTCATGGCTAAAGTCTGTTGTCTGTTTTGCCATTTTTATTTTCATTTTACACATATTAACATTTGCATGTAACTTGCACTCTTGTACAGATGAATTTTTTATACATCCATTTAAATCATCAATATCATATGAGCCGGGCATATTTTCACAACTTTACCAACTCCTAGATGTAGTTTATTGTTTGCCTTTTGGATAGTAGGAAATCGGTTGTATGTCTCAAGATTGATCAGTACAATACTCCAGGACCCTTGCCTAGATCTGTTGGTGGAAAGTAATTTCTGCATCTACATCGGTACTCTGCAAATCACATTTAAGTGTCTGCAGAGGGTTTATCAAACCACATTCACAATTCTCTATTATTCCAATCTTGTATAGCGCGTTAAAAGAATGAACACCTATATCTTTACATACAAGCTCTGATTTCCCTTATTTTATTGTGGTGATCATTCCTCCCTATGTAGGTCAGTGTTAACAAAATATTTTCACATTTGGAGGAGAAAGTTGGTGATTGGAATCTTAGAATTCATCCAATACTCGCTTCACCGTGTCAGTATTTCATCAATATATGGGCCAATGTGAGGAGGGGTACCCAGATCGATCCTCTTGCCATAAGAGAAAATCATTACCGAGCCTTGTATGTGTGATCGACAGACTGCATAAAGTGGCAAAATTCTTTCCTCAAGGTTCAGTAGTGGTTTTCTTTCTTCATTCTGATTTCATGAGAAGATTCTATCAAAATGAAAAATGCCTTTCTTTTAATGATGTCCAGCCCAAATCCTGTATCATTTCTGTGACACTCTCTCCCATATTTCATGATAATACAAAACGTACTGCCTTTCTTTGAACTTTTTCGATTTACTCCATCAGTCGTATATGGTAAGGATTCCACACCGTGCAGCAGTATTCTAAAAGAGTATGGACAATTGTAGTGTAGGCAGTCTCCTTAGTAGGTCTGTTACATTTTCTAAGTGTCCTGCCAATAAAATGCAGCCTTTGGTTAACCTTCCCCACAACATTTTCTATGTGTTCCTTCCAATTTAAGTTGTTCATAATTGTAATACCTAGGTATTGAGTTGAATTTGTGGCTATTACATTAGACTGATTTATCGTGTAACCGAAATTTAATGAGTTCCTTTTAGCATTCATGTGGATGTGCTCACACATTTTGTTATTTATGGTCAATTGCCACTTTTCGCTCCATTCAGATATCTTTTCTAAATTGTTTTGCAGTTGGATTTGATCTTCTGATGACTTTATTAGTTGATAAACGACAGCGTTATCTGCAAACAACCGAAGACGGCTACTCAGATTGTCTCCCAAATCCTTTATATAGATAAGGAACAGCAAAGGGCCTGTAACACTAACTTGGGGACTGCCAGAAATCACTTCTGTTTTACTCAATGTTTTTCTGTCAGTTACTACAAACTGTGACCTCTCTGACAGAAAATCACAAATCCAGTCACATTTCTGAGACAATATTCTATAAGCACGCAATTTCACTATGAGCCACTTGTGTGGTACAGTATCAAAAGCCTTCCAGAAATACGGAATCAATCTGAAATCCCTTGTCAATAACATTCAACACTTCATGCGAATAAAGAGCTAGTTGTGTTTCACAGGAACAATGTTTTCTAAACCCATGTTGACTGTGTGTCAATAGCCCATTTTATTCGAGGTAATTCGTGATGTTCAAACACAATATATGTTCCAAAATCCCGCTGCATATCAATGCTAACAATATGGGCCTGTAATTTAGTTGATTACTCCTACTACCTTTCTTGAATATTGATGTGACCTGTGCGACTTTCCAGTCCTTGGGTACGGATCTCCCGTCAAGCAAATGGTTGTATATGACTGTTAAGTATGGAGCTAATGCATCAACATACTCTGAAAAGAACCTAATTGGTATACAGTCTGGACCAGAAGACTAGCTTTTATTAGGTGATTTAAGTTGCTTCACTACTTAGAGGATATTTACTTCTACGTTACTCATGTTGGCAGCTTTTCTTGATTAGAATTCTGGAATATTTACTTCATCTTCTTTTGTGAAGGCATTTAGGAAGGCTGTGTTTAGTAACTCTACTTTGGCAGCACTGTCTTTGATAGTATATCCACTGCTATTGCACAGAGAAGGCATTGATTGTTTCTTGCCACTAGCATACTTCACATGTGACCAGAATCTCTTTAGATTTTCTGCCAGGTTTTGAGACAAAGTTTCATTGTGGAAACTGTTATAAGCATCTCTCATTGAAGTTGCCACTAAAATTTGAGCATCTATAAAATATCACCAATCTTGGGGATTTCATATCTGTTTAAATTTGGCATGTTTGTTTCTGCAACAGTGTTCTAACCCATTTTGTGTACCAAGGAGGATCAGCTCCATTGTTAATTTATTTGTTATAACAATGTTTTCACAGGAACTGTGTCTAATAATACGCAGATATTCGAAAACCTAACTACCGAAGCACTCAGGTGAAACTAAATAATTCGCCCCAACTAGAAACTAGTAATATGTCACAAAATCGGTTTACTTTCCGACGTAAATGAAAATGCAAGAACAGAGGCTATTAGATATTAAATTTACGCTCAGAAACTCAGGGAACTAAACTATTAAAGCACACAGATGATGTAATAAAATTTGCTAATAAAATATGTGCTTAGTAATTATGACCATTCTTTTAAAGTCAGAAGGTATGACATCACATCTAAACGTCAACTGACACATGTACGGTTATCAAGAGGGCCGTAGGCAGGAATATCAAATGAGATATGTATCAGAGTCTTGATGGCATCAAACACTGTAGAACATGTGGTTGTTGGTAAAATTGTGGCACAATTCTTGTGATGGATTTAAATCACTGAATGAGTCAGACTAGTAGATTTTATTCCGTTTTTTACATATGCAGCACATTGAATACGAAATGCCCCTGCAACATGTAGGTTTACAGTCCAGCATTATTTAGATTTCCACTTTGCCCTTGGTGTCATATTCTGCATGAACACCCTATGAAATTTTTTAATGAATTTTAGAAGCCAACACATGTAACTGAAGCCCTGTTCCCCTGATGTCCTGTGACATGTTCTATGAGAACCACATCTGGTTTAGAGCTTCTCTGTAATTCTTCTGTGTAAAAACCTAACAGAAATATCTTCACTTTCACTGCCCTTTAAGATGTAAGTTCATGTGTTTGTTCGTTGCACTTTGGAAACTTTAAATATCTCTGTTGACCAGTTCAGTTGATAAGATTTCTCAAACACCATCTTATATTTTGAAATATGTTCTGAATCAGGGGCATTAAATTTTTGCTTGCATTGATCCACCATTTTAACACATTTGTGTACCATACTAGGGAACCCATCAGTGCTTCACAGTTGCTAAATATGTATGGGAATTGGATTACATCATGATCTCCTCTCCCCCCTTTCTTTGCCCATCTCCTCCTCATCCTCTTCCTCTCTGTCGATGACCTCCTTCTCCTCCCTCTATCCATCATGTCCTCCCCTCTCTCACTCCGTATCCTCCTCCCCTCTCTCTGTCCATCCCCACCTTGCCCCTGTCTACAACAATCCCCCCCTCTGTCTGTCTAATCTTCCTTGACTTTGACCTTGAGCCTTGTTAATTGTTATTGTAAATGAAACCTTGATTGGAAACTGAAGTCACTTAAAATGAATGAGTAAATCGGTTGGGTTTGTTGGTATGCAGGGTATGAGAGAGACTTCTCCAGCTGCTGGATCTGTGAAGATCGTAGCTTCAGTGACAGTAATTCCTATGGTTTTAATCTGTGAATTACAAAGTTTCAGACAATTCAGTTGCATAGTAGTATTCTAATCGTAAGCTGATAGGCCATAAATACAACTTACCTGTGTTCTGCACAAACCAACTGCAAGGAAAGAGAAGAAAAAAAAGCACATTACTGTGTATACAATTTTTGCTTAAAGTTATATATAAGGGAAAAGAATACATATATATATATGAGAGAAAAAGTTTGTCTAATGGTTTAAATACTTTGCTATCATAGATCTGTCCGAACCTTTACTAGAGTTTCGTGTGAATGTTTGAAGGAAATCGTTCAAGAACATTTTGAGATGTTTGTAAACAGTGTTTCCCCTTTATATATACATGTAGCATATGTCTGTCAGAATTTTTATTAGAGTATATATTATGTCCATTCAAACTTTATACTATCATGCAGAAATTGGTCTAAAACTTTTCAAGATGTTTTATAACAATATTAGACAATGACTTGTCTTCATAGAGTAATATAGATTTAGAATCCCATTATCCTAAACATCCTTAATTTTGTTTTTATCAGTGCTATTTAGTACGCTTATATTGCCGAATTATTTGTGGGAGAATATCTAGAACCACAAAGATTAAAACACATACACGTGTGGTTTTTATCGTTCTGTACAAATGTTCCATGGTACTCAGTTTCAGATGGGAGAATGTTGAGTAGTAGTGTATTCCAGTCCTTGAAATACATACTGTAAGATTCACCTTATAATATAATAAAAAATATATGATACAATAATATAAATGTTTAGATGTATGGAAATAATGAGATAAATTCTTAGGCGCTTTGACAAGCACAATAAGCTGGGCTCTGCCTATAAATGGGTTCATATTAGTTGTGCATCGACGAAGTAGTCTTTCTCTTGTTGTAGATTTATGCTTACCAATTAATAATACTATGTCTGATCGCCGTATCCACGTACAAAATCTTGACCGTATCTACGACATTGTAATCGGATCTTCATTGTAACTCCGAAGTACACAGGTGGGCTTCTTGGATTTTTATATATTACAGTACCACTTGGAATAATAACTCATATAATGTTTCAGTTAGTAAAATAATGTTGTATTTGTCCTTTGATGCACATAAAAAATACAGACTTTTTACTTATTCTCACAACCAAAATGGCAGATTACACTCCAAAGTAACATGCGTCTACCTTCATTTATTAACAGAGAGTGAGTCCTTCCTCTTACCGAGAAACAGGAAAAACATCTTTTGTTTTTTTACACTTAGCAATCAAAAATACATGATGGTAGTCACAGGCTCTATGCTGGGCTACCGATTCCCCGCTTCTCTTTGCCTTTGAAGAAATAAAAAAAAAGAAAACAAGAAATGGGAAAGGTATATCACAACCTGCATGGTCGATTTGATTGTTGCCTGGGCAACAATTGATCCCTCTCCACAGCAATTATTCAAACACCCATGCAGCATCCGTTCCACTCTTTACTTTCCCAGGTAGGGCCAGGGAAATTAGGAATATGTATCTATAACCATTAAAATATATTTAAATCCTTTATTTGCTCATGCTTATCGTGTGACATCTATTATTACCGCCAATATTTATAAAAATATTGGGAATCCGATATATTGATATTTAGAAGATTATTGTTATCAATAAAATTATTGATATATCGATGAAAAAAACATTGGCCCATAAAAATATCAGCCGTACATTGCAAATGTACGGCCACGTTTAGAGCTGTATGTTTATGTATGGTATTGATTTATTGTTAGATATTCTGTTCATCAAGAAGCTAGCAGCCTGCTTATCTCTTAGAGTAAGAATTGAGAGGAAAATTACATTCGTGCTTGGCGATAATGACTTTGCTAACAATGGTAACTGCATGTAAGTGGCATGTAAAAGGTGTCCGGTGGGTATATCATTCAGTTTCATCACATATGAGATCTGTCCAAAACACTTCATGTTGACTTCCTTGTTTCTTTTTATTTTTTATTTCTGCGCCCTGTTTTTTCATTTCTGCAAATGTCAGCGACCTAGCAGTAGTAATGTCAAAATTGTGTAGTGAAATTAAACGTTGCAGTTTCTGTTGTTAGCCAATCACAGCAGCATTCACCCTCACAGCTCTTGGCTTACTGCATAGACCAATCTTGTTGTTTAGATTTTTGTTCATCTTTTTCAGAAACTGTCAATAAAATTCTTTAGAGCTGTTACAGCATTGTAAATATGTAAAATTGTCCAAAGTTTCGACCACTGTTGTAAGTGGTCTTCCTCAGGGCTTGCGCTGAGCTGACACCTGTTTTATTTTAACAACGCTGACTCCTATTTTATTTTAACAGTGCCTGAGCTCTTTTATTGACAGTGATAATGGCCACGGAAGTCTACGCCTACATTTTCAGCAGCTGTTTTTGAATAATGCTGGTGCGAAGAAATAGCACACCAGTTGCATTAAAAATTGTTTTTTAACCCAACTGGTGTGCTAGTTCTTCACATTGGAAATCTTGTTATTCCATTCACACTGTCATCCCTGAATGGAACCAGACTACTTTGTGCCACCAAATTGCTTCGCACAGTCAAAGAGAAAGACTGGACGTGATGAAAGCTTAAAAAGTAGTAAGACTGCTTCACGCAGTGAAAGTAATATTATGTCGTACTACAATTACAAAAGAAAAGTTTCAAATATTTACTAAAAATACAAAAAAAGTAATATAAATTAAAAATATCGGAACTTGATATTATTGCCATTTTAATATTTGGTGAAAAAGATTTTGCTGATATTTTATCAACAGCTGTAATATCTTTGAGATCTGCCTGCCATAAATCAGCAAGGCCTAATATCTATGAGATCTGCCTGCCATACATCAGCACGTCCTCACGAGAATGTTTCACACGCTTGTTTGTGGAGTTACTGTTGTCTCCATAACAATTGTTCAACAATGCATCTTTCTTGAGGATCTGAAATGACTGATACGATTTCATTCATGTGAGCTGTATTCCCTGCAGTGGTTGATATTGTGAGCAATCATTTTCATTATATTATTTTCTTGGGATCGTCATAATACATACAGGGTGAGTCACATATGACCCTTTTATAATCTTGGCCATCACATGACATTGGGATCCACTACATGGGTCTACTAATAACTCAGTGCCCAACCATCTGATAACCGAGATGTTGTTGCTGCTGCTGCTACTCATATGAACACCATCAAAGACATCATCCTGATAAAAATGTTTTTTGGCACCTGGAGCAACACTGTTCAGGAAACTGGTAATCTTATTCTCCAAGTAATGGACACAGGTCATCCGAGGACCAGACGTAATCCACAGAGGTCATGATTCTTGAAACTGTTCACCAGTCACCTCGGCAAATTACTCATAATATTGCAAGGCAGTTCCAGATATCTCAAAGACTGCATGATGAAGAATGGCATCAGTGTAATTACACGTTAACCCAACACCAGCATAAGACCATATTCAAAAAATACAGTTTTGTGAATGGCTTTTGCACCATGTGAAAGATAATGAACATTTTGTAAATAACATGGTATGGACAGATGAATGTAGCTGCACTCGTGATGTGTGTTGAAGATCTACAACAGCCATTATTGGTCAGAACACAACCATATGTCTTCATAGAACATGGCTTTGGCATGTTTCGACATAAACCCATGGGTTGGAAGTATGGGAAGAGTGCTTTTGGGCTCTTACCTATTGCCGAATAAGTTTAATATGCCTCTGTATCATATGTTTCTTTGCAATACTTCGCCTAATGCATTAGAAAACGTTCCACATGGTGTTCAGCAACAACTATGGCTTTAGCATGATGGTGCACTACCACACTTTGGAATGAATGTGTGTAACTGTGTAAATGAAGCATTTGTACGGCAGTGGATTGGCCATGGAGGTCCAGTGTTCTGGCCTCAATGTTCCCCGCTCCTTAATCCACTAGATTTTTATTTGTGAGGATACTTAAAGGAACAAGTTTATAGCACTCCACATAGCTCATGTGGATGCTGCTTTGGCAATAGTTGATGCCGGTGTCCTGCATAGGTTTGAGCAAAGTATGATCCAGGAAGTGGCAAAGTATTAGCAAATGCGAGGTGATGGGTTTGATCATCTTATCTAAAGTGGATATAGCTTGTATGTGTATGTACTGGCTGACTGATGTCAAACATACAGAATAGAATTATTGTGCATAGCACAATGTGCAATCTAGTTCAGCCTGTCTATTGTGTTTTTTGCACATCATTGGATACAGACACAGTTAATGTATCAACTATTATTTTCTGTCAGCTTTACTTGTGTTGTGGACGAAACACAGTGGTCATTTGTGTCTGTAGGAAGTTCATCTTATGTCTTAATGTTTAAATAAAGGTAACAGTAACAGAAAGAAGATACCACATTGTGGAGCTGTTAATTTGGTACAGTTTGATGCTTTAACTTGAAAAGAAAAAAGTTTGTCGTGAACGCAACTTCAACTTTGGTGAGTCTGCCTATCTGTTCTCCATGGCTTTGCTCATCTCACTGAACTAATGGGACAGCTCTGGCACTGCACGTGAGTGAAAGGGAATGGGAAAGTGAAAAGAAAAGTGAAGGTGGAAATGAAGAAATTAAAGAGATTGTGTGGGGATTTTCATAAGTACGTGGGCAAAAAAACTTACCTTTGGCGGGACCCATGTTGCAGAGAGGGGCTCTGAAAGTCTGTAAAGAGCATGGGCATACAGAGTTTAAGGCATTCACGACATGCCTGGACGATTTAAAAGCTAGATACAACATTGTATGGGGAAGCTAAGGATGTGCAGTAAATGTAGCAACAGAATGGAATACAATACTGCACAAACTAATGATAAATTATGACCAAAAAGATTTGTCCACTGCCAATGAAAAGGGTTTATTTTATCATGTGCTACCTACAAAATCAGAAGTAATTTGAGAAAAGTACATCAGTGAAAAATGTCCAAGGAATGACTTGCTATACTGCTGCATGGAAACATGTTGGGTGAAATGGAGAAGCCACTGGTGATTGAGAAGGTGGCAAAACCCCCATGTTTCAAAAACACAGGCATCAGTAAGTTTCCAGTCAAATGGCTAAAGAATGAAAAGGCATAGATGGTGTTTGTGTCTTATGGAACAGTGGCTGAGCTTTTTCAGTGCCAAAATTAAAAAAAGGAAATTGCCAAGTTCTCCTTATCCTAGACAATGCATCCAGAAAACTGAAAGTCAAGTTATCAAATGTGTAATTGACTGGTTCCTGCCTGGTTCAACTATCCTCACATGACGAATGGAGTAGAAGGTTAAGTACACATTCAAGTCCCAGTACAGATGATTATTGATGTAGTCGTATTCTTAGTGATGAAGATGCCAAAAGTGCATATCCTCTAGTACAGTCAGTTTCTATACTGGATGCAGTAAATTGGATTTGTTTGGCTGTAAGGGAAATAAAGTCCAAAACTGTCATTAAATGCTTCAACAAAATGGGGCATGGAAGAGATGAACAAGATGCTTCTGTACTCTTCAAAGCTCAAGAAATTTCTGCAGCAAGTGCTGAATTAATTCAAATGCAAAACATGATATGTAGTCTCGATGACTGAATTTGAAGTGATGACTTTCTGTCAACTCGCTCCACTTCTACTTCGGCAATAGGAGTAATAGAAATCCAGAACACAGAAGACAATGAGAAGGGAAGAAAGAAGAAGAATAGGAGCAAAGTAAAGTCCATAGAAAAATTAATGCACCTGAAGAAGCTGTTGCAAGCATAAACAATGTTATGCAATTTTCAGCACATACAAATTCTCTCAAGCTGTTGGAATATCCTGTGGTGTAAAATATTGCTTAAAAAACAATTTTTAACAGGAAAATGTTTATCAAATAAACAAGGGAATGAGACGTGTATGCAGATTGAAAGTTACAGTAAAAATACAGATATGCTGTACCACATGTCAGTATTGTAATGGTCTGGTGTTCTAAGGCACATCAACTGTGTGGAAGTAAAGATATCTAAATAGGTGCATAGTTACAGATTTGTGTGTTTTGTGTGATCCGGAAACTTGTCCAATTTGGAAAATTTTTTTTAGTCCCATGTGATTCCATTTTGAGCAAGTTTTATTGTATTATTATTATTTTCATTTTAATTTTCATTTTCTGTGGCATTTTTTAAAACCAGTTAATAGAACATAAAATTTGGAGCAGTGTAAATAATGTTTTGATATTTAAGAAGAAAATAATAGAAGATAGGACACATTATAGATGACTGGGGATGAATACCTTGGAAACTGTTGCTTTGAGGTGATGACTGCCAGTCACAGTTCTTAACATTAATAGTTAGGAGTAGAAGAGGCACTTTGCATTGGCTATATGGTTGATACTCAAGCAGTGTATCGATTTAGTCCATTATTATTATTATTATTATTATTATTATTATTATTATTATTATTATTATTTCTCTTTCCTGTCTCAGATGTTATCTCTGGTTAAAAATGGAAAGTGACGCGGACCTTGATCAAGCGTGACTTCCTTTTAACTGTACGGTATATGTTACATTGCATTCAGGAACATTCGGGTAATTGAACATGTATCAATAATTACAGATTTCTGTAGTTGTATATATATGTTTGGATGTAGCTGTATTGCATTGATGTACTGGTGGATAATGTGTAGTATGACTCCTGTAGTTGATAGTATAATTGGTATGATGTCAACTTTATCCTGATGCCACATGTCTTTGACTTCCTCAGCCAGTTGGATGTATTTTTCAATTTTTTCTCCTGTTTTCTTCTGTGTATTTGTTGTATTGGGTATGGATATTTCTATTAGTTATGTTAATTTCTTCTTTATATTGGTGAGTATGATGTCAGGTTTGTTATGTGGTGTTATTTTATCTGTTTTAGTGGTTCTGTTCCAGTATAATTTGTATTCCAATACATTTTGTGGTGCATACTTGTATGTGGGAACGTGTTGTTTTATTAGTTTATGTTGTATGGCAAGTTGTTGATGTATTATGTTTGCTACATTGTCATGTCTTCTGGGGTATTCTGTATTTGCTAGTATTTTACATCCGCTTGTGATGTGATCTACTGTTTCTATTTGTTGTTTGCAAAGTCTGCATTTATCTGTTGTGGTATTGGGATCTTTAATAATATCCTTGCTGTAATATCTGGTGTTTATTGTTTGATCCTATATTGCAATCATGAATCCTTCCATCTCACTGTATATGTTTCCTTTTCTTAGCCATGTGTTGGATGTGTCTTGATTGATGTGTGGCTGTGTTAGATGATACGGGTGCTTACCATGTAGTGTCTTCTTTTTCCAATTTACTTTCTTTGTATCTGTTGCTATTATGTGATCTAAAGGGTTGTAGAAGTGGTTATGAAATTGCAATGGTGTAGCCGATGTATTTATGTGAGTGATTGCTTTGTGAATTTTGCTAGTTTCTGCTCATTCCATAAAGAATTTTCTTAAATTGTCTACCTGTCCAGAATGTAGGTTTTTTATGTCGATAAATCACCTTCCTCCTTCCTTTCTGTTTAAAGTGAATCTTTCTGTTTCTGAATGTATGTGATGTATTCTATATTTGTGGCATTGTGATCGTGTAAGTGTATTGAGTGCTTCTAGGTCTGTGTTACTCCATTTCACTACTCCAAAAGAGTAGGTCAATATTGGTATAGCATAGGTATTTATAGCTTTTGTGTTGTTTCTTGCTGTCAATTCTGTTTTCAGTATTTTTGTAGTCTTTGTCTATATTTTTTCTTTTAGTTCTTCTTTAATGTTTGTATTATCTATTCCTATTTTTTGTCTGTATCCTAGATATTTATAGACATCTGTTTTTTCCATCGCTTCTATACAGTCGCTGTGGTTATCCAATATGTAATTTTCTTGTTTAGTGTGTTTTCCCTTGACTATGTTATTTTTCTTACATTTGTCTTTTCCAGAGGCCATATTTATATCATTGGTGAATACTTCTGTTATCTTTAGTAATTGGCTGAGTTGTTGATTTGTTGCTGCCAGCAGTTTTAAATCATCCATGTATAGCAAATGTGTGATTTTGTGTTGGTATGTTCCAGTAATATTGTATCCATAATTTGTATTATTTAGCATGTTGGATAGTGGATTCAGAGCAAGGCAGAACCAGAAAGGACTTAATGAGTCTCCTTGGTATATTCCACACTTAATCTGTATTGGCTGTGTTGTGATATTATTTGAATTTGTTTGGATATTAAGTGTGGTTTTCCAATTTTTCATTACTATGTTTAGGAACTGTATCAATTAAGGATCTACTTTGTATATTTCCAATATTGGTAGTAACCATGAGTGGGGTACACTATCAAAAGCTTTGTAGTGTAGTGACCTTTGTTTAGTTTTAGCTTGATATGTCACCTCTGCATCTATTATCAGTTGCTCTTTACATCCTCGTGCTCCTTTGCAACAGCCTTTTTGTTATTCATTTATAATTCTGTTCTGTGTTGTATGTGTCATTAATTTCTGTTTAATGACTGAAGTTAATATTTTGTATATTGTTGGTAGGCATGTTATGGGGCGATATTTTGCTGGGTTTGCTGTGTCTGCTTGATCTTTAGGTTTCAGATAAGTTATTCCATGTGAAAGTGTATCAGGGAATGTGTATGGGTCTGCAATGTAACTGTTAAATAATTTAGTTAGATGTGAATGTGTTGAGGTGAACTTCTTTAGCCAGAAATTTGCTATTTCATCTTTTCCTGGGGCTTTCCAATTGTGGGTAGAATTAATTGCTCGGGTGACTTCATGTTGCAAAATTATCACTTCAGACATTTGTGGTATCATCTTGTATGTTTCTGTTTTTGCTTGTATCCACCGTGCATGCCTGTTATGTTGTACCATATGTTGCTCCAGAAGTGTTCCATGTCTGCTATGTTTGGTGGGTTGTCTATTTTAATGTGTGTGTTATCTATTGTTTGATAAAATTTCTTTTGGTTTGTGTTGAATGTTTGGTTTTGTTTCCTTCTATTTTCACTTTTTTTGTATCTTCTGAGTCATTTGGCGAATGCTTGTAATTTCTGCTTCTTTTCATCTAATTGCTCTGTCGCTTCTTGTGAGATTTCATCTAATCTTTTTCATTCTTTGCTGATATTTCATTTCTTATAAATTGTGTTAGCTGTCCGATGTCTTTTCTCAGTTTTTCTATTCTGATCTGTAGCCTGTGTTGCCATGCTGGTTTTGTGGGTTTCTTCTGTGTGTTGGTTTGTTCTGATCTCTGCCTAGTGTGTATATTTAGTGTAGTGAGTGCTCCTATATAAACCAGTACTTGTAACTCTTCCATAGTTGTACTTTCATTTATTTTGTTGTGTATGATTGTGTTGATAGTTGTTACTGTTGTTTCGACTTTTGGGTTATTTGATGGTCTATTCAATAATGGTCTAATGTCTGTATTTGTGTCTTTGTATTCTATATATGTTCTATATCTAACATGTGTGTCACTTCATGTTCTATTTGTGCTTGTTCTGGTGGCTGTCTTAAGATTTCGTTTTCCTCTGATTGTTTAATTGATACGGGTGTTCTTTGTTTGTTTGCTCTGGGATGTTTGAGGCCATTACTGTATTTTCTTCTTCTTCTGATTGCACATTATTTTGTTCCAGTATTTGTTGTACTTGTTGTTTGATGTTTTCTAATTCTGACTGGGGTATCCTGTTATTTTTGATTATTACACATATCTGACCAGCTAGTTGTTGTTCTGGGTAACTTGGTAATAAATTTTGTGTATACTTGTGATCTGTATCCAATAGTGTTGGTTCCTAAGTTTGTTGGGATCACAATCATCCTATGGAAGAAGTTAACACAGTCACATTCCTAGGACTTAATGTGGACAACAACTTAAACTGGAGTACACATATTGAGTTCCTATCAAATAAACTAAGCAGCTTTGCATTTGCAATGCAAACACTAGCAAACTCTACTGACATGAATACACGAAAAATAGCATATCATAGTGATTTTGAATCTGTCATTAGGTATGGTATCATTTTCTGGGGAAGTTCAAGTAGTGTATCTTGAATACTGAAACTGCAAAAGAAAATTATAAGATACATGTGGAGTGCATAACAAACAGAATCTTGTCGCCCATTATTTCGGAATCTGTGAATCCTAACAGTTCCCTCCATATACATTTATGAAATTATAATCTTTGTACACAGCAGACAAAAATTATTTGAGGAAAATCATTTTAACCACACATACAACACAAGAAATAAAAATAATTTTATGTTACCCACACACTATTTGAAATTATATGCACAAACTCCACAATATATGGGGATGATAATATATAACAAGCTGATGGGCAAAAATATATTTAATATAAAGCCAGAGAGTCTAAAAATAAGGCTACAGCGGATTCTGTGGGAGAAATGCTACTACTCAATAGAAGAATTCATAGAGGATGACATGATAGTTTGAGCAAGGGGTAATTATTTGTTAGTCTTTTATTGTATGTGTAACAAAATTGTATTATTATTATGATACCATTTGTTAAAATCAGTTGTTGTAAGTAATTGTTAGTTTTTTTTATTGTATGTGTATTTTTATATTGTATTATTGTTATGGTACCATTTGTTAAAATCAGGTGTTGTATGTATGTGGTAAAACTTTACCAAAATCTTGACGTGTCTCCTGTACCTGAATCAAATGATTTAGATTATGTACGTTATGAGACTAATAAACCACAATTCACAATGACAGAACATGAGGTGTCGGTTAACTTCAAATGACCATCTCATCCTCTGTCTTTGTTTTCCTTCTAGAGTGGTTGCAGGAAGCATATCCTGCAAAACACCTCTATTTGGATTTAAATCAGTTTCCGTGTGGCTAGCAGTGTTGTTACCATAGTGGACAGGCATAGGGTTCAAGCGTCGTCCCCGACCATGACAGCGCTTGTCCGAGGCTTCAGTAGTTCTGTCCTGAACCAACTAATCACACTAAAATGGGGTTATCCCTATTAGTGGTTTGTTCTTTTCGTCGCCTTTTATGACTGGCAGAACATACCAAAGGCCTATTCTTTTCCCGGGCCTTATCATCATCATCATCATCATCATCATTATCTTAATTATCTGTTGACATTTTTATTCCATATGTATCTGTTGATCTATAGAGCGTTTTTGTGACAATACACATGCACTTTCTTATACTTCATCTTATAAACAGGTTTAGATTGCAGTATTGGGGCAGATCGCCTTCACTAACTTATTGTATAGTATGGTTATATCAATCATCCAAGGTTGTAGGCGAATTGTTGCTTTCTTCTTCTTCTTCTTCTTCTCCTTATGCAGCTCCCCTATGGAATCTGTCTTGAGGTTGTGTATAGGCTCACCATCAATAAGTTTGTGTTCATATGCAGTTTTCTTATGTAGTTTTGGGGATGTTGTCTTTTAATGTGTTAAGTTAGTCCCATTTCTTGTTTCTAATTATTGTGTATGTATGTGGTTATGTAGTCTTGGTATAATATCTGTCTGATGTTTGTATACTGTCTGCAGGACAAGCTGTATGTTCTGGGGATACTTCTTGCCCAGATGTACAGGTTGGTGTCTGTCTGACTCACGTGGTTTAAATTCATGGGATGAGGTCCACGTCCAGTTAAGAAATGCACAGATACCTCGGCTGGGTTAGGTATGGTCCACTCTTAACTGCTCCCTTATGTCATTGTCTCTTAGGTGTGTGTAGGTACACTGGTAATTGTGATATTCAATAGGTAAATGTAATATTCATCAGGTCTATTCATAGTAACACACTCAGTACTCTTCCTGAGTTGGTTCTGAATGCCCCTAATAGTTTGAGCAAGACACTTCTCCGTCCTTGTCTGTCAGACACCTTGTTAGTATAACTTGAGTCTGTTTGTGTGTTGTACTGGATGAAATAACATTCACTGCTAGAGTTGTGGGTTCCTAGCTTTACTCCAGGAGGGGTTAATGTGATATAACAACACACAAAATTTCAGATAGCTTTATTACAAATTAAATACTTAACTTTGTTTCAATTCATGTCCGCAGGAATGTCTTGAGTATTTATTAATGTCATGGAACATTAATGTATTTCTTGATACAAAACACCATACTGGTCTCTTCTAACAGAGTACAACAGATTATAAACTTCTATGCGGAGTTCTGTTTAATACAGTTATCACACTGTTGGCTCAGTAGAGAGATGACGCTGTTGTCCTTGGTGATGATTGTTGACGGGGTAAACAGGCCTCCGCTCTGCCATAAGTGAGCATGTTGATGCAGTGGTGTATGGAAACTTATAAGCATGTCTACACTACCATCTCACATTCGTCATTGCTTCTGGCAGCGACTATGTTTACTTCTCGTTTCATCGTGAGGTCCCAGCCTTGCCTTGGTACATTGCTCTTTGGATGACACCACACTGTATGCCAATATTCTGGCTGTAAAACTTAGTACTGATTCAAAGGGGCGCAGTGGTATGTTCGTATCACTGGTAGAGGCAGTCTGTACATGGTTGAACTTACCCTTGTCAGTTTGCATAACATTTTTTATGCATTGTTTGATGTAAACTTTGTGTGTTCATGGAAATTTAATTTAACATATATGTGTACTCCTAGATACAATGTCATGGCGCGTTTGATGTTTATGTCCTCAATCTTTACTGAGAGATTCTTTTTCAGTGATCCCTTCAATAGTGAGTAGGTTTTACTTTCTCCTGTCCTGAGTTTATTATTACTACACCATTGTGTGATAGCGTGTAGTGGTTTTCTCTTCTAGTTGGTCTCTGTTTCTTTGCAGAGATTGTGACTAAAATCGTCTGCCAAGCACAACAGCTCCAACTGTCCTACTCTCCCCATCTAGTAACTACAGGAGATGAAGCTACAAATCAGTACATGTGGAAAACCCTTCGTAATTTTTTTTGTGATCCTGCTGCTCTGTCTCTGCAGCAGCCTGAAAGACTACTGTACAGAGACTGTAATACCTCCACTTGTCCTAACATGGCAAATGCTGCAGGCCACCAGAAGTTGTGAAATGCCCTGCAGTGTCCCATTATGGCCACAGCATATTTATTTGTTGTGTTCCTTAAATTTGCAATGCTTTGTTGATGTTGTCACCTATAGATTATCCTGTGTCTGAAACCTAATTGGTGTGGACTCAGGCCCAGGAGAGCTCTAGGTGCTGAACCTTTGCTAGAGTGTTTATCAGATGTGTTTCTCATTATGATTAGGATCAGAAGGATCTCTGTCTGCTGATTTTGTGAGTGTAACTACTTTTGAAGTTTTCCAAACTTCAGGTACCAGACTCAGCCATAGGACGTCATTCAGTAATGTTGTCAGCCATGGGGTGATCCATGTTATTAGTTGTTTGAGCACCTCTGAATGGATACCATCTGGTTCAGACACTTTTCTATTAAGTTCAGAGATTGCTAGCACAAATTTTTCTTTCTCATAAGGATCAGGTATCTGTGGCGGTTTTAATATGTGTTGTCTGTTTTTATCTTTTAGTGTGGCTTGATGATGTGAGTCTGCATTGATGGTGTCGTCAGTGAGCAGTTTATACCTGAGAAATTATGCAGTTTTCTCCATCCCTTGATCTGGCATTTCCAGAACCAAGATGCTTTAATTCTTTAATTTTTTTCTGTTAATATCTTGTATGTCCCCCCCCCCCCCTCCCCAATGTTTTGATATGTTCCTGTTGTTATGAATTGGCCACAATGTTGTCTGCTTGTGTTGAGGAACATCTGTTTATAAAGTTCTTTTGCTTGCCTATATGCATTTAATCTTGTTTGTCTGGTCTGGCTGTTTGTCTTTTATCTTTTATAACTTTCTGATATAGTTTCTGTTTATGTAAAGATTCTTGTTTAAGTCTTGTTAGTTTATCTGTGCATGGTGTGCATGTGTGTTTTGTACCGGATGCTGCTGGTATGGATGTGCTTTGTGCATTTTTTATTGTTTTTGTTAGAATGTGAGTCTTGTTGCCTTATCTCTCTGTTGGTCGGTTTATGTTCTTGTACTGCTTCTGATAATTTGTACCAGTTTGCTTTATGAAATGGTAAGTATCTGGTTTGTGTCGTGTCTGTCCTGTTTGGCCATGTGTTAGAATGAATTGTATTGCATTGTTGTCTCTGCTTTCCAGCCTGATGTCTGTGTGACAGCCACATTGTGGGTGTATTCAATGTTGCTGTGTGTTCTTTCATGTCCTGAGTAGATTGGTGGTTTGTCTTTCTGCATTTATTATGTGAAAGTGTGCTTATTGTATTGTTTCATTGATGATGCAACCCCTATCTTCAGTTCTGTCTAAGTTCCATAGGGCAGACCTGCAGTTGATGTCTGCACTTATGAAAAATTTCCTACCTGTTATGTAGGTGGCTACAACTTTAATTAAATCCTCATAAATCTTTACTCTATGACTACAATGTGCACATGGCAAGGCAATCACCTGTGTATCCCTACCGTGTGTCAATTTGATTGTGACAAGATGTTGACTGCAAAGCTGAGTTATCATAACAGTGTTTATGCGCGTACTGGGTACAATTATCAGTGATTTATGGTCTACGCCACCAGTTGTTATTACAGCATTGGTACGAAGACTTGTAAGTTTGCCATTGCTTGCATGGGATTCGTGTATGCACAGAATTCCCATGTGCTATTCTTGCGCCATCTGGGGAGCTCAGTGCTTACAAGTGTACTTCTCATTGCATTAATCTAAAGGATTCTCATTATGGATGTTTTAACATGGCTACAATATTTACTGTGTGTTTGAATATAGTCAAAATATGTACCTCTGTGCACTCTAACCTGATTCTTATGGAGTTTCTCAAGATCAAAAGGCTCAGATTGGCGCAGGCAGACCTGAAGCATTAAATGAAGCAATGATTCTGCAGAGGTTGGGATATTTACAGTCCTCAGGATGATTTGGTCCATGTGTCCAGCTGGGAAAAACACAGAATCACCCTTTGAGTGTAATAATCTAATTAGCCTTCTCTTTACTGTTTTGAGAATGTCTGTCTTTTCTTTTCTCTTCTACTTAGTTTAAAGTTTAATTCTAAATTATTTTAATCTGGCTTTGATGCCTTCAAATGGGTATTATCATTGTGTAACAACTATGTTCTTTGTTAGTTAAGGTCACTGATTTGTGACAGGAAATTTTAAGTTTGTAATGTACGTATGGAAAAAACTAAATAATGTTTAAAATAATGAAATTTTATAATATATGTACGTTTATAAAGAAAACATTATATATAGGAAGCTGGTTCATGCTTAGAACACTTGTATTGTATAACGTAAAAGATGTAGGGAAGTCCCTCCGCAACAGAAGTGGCTTGGCACGATGTAAGAGGTGGTTTCAGCAGTCAAACTGGGTGGCTCCTTGGTGGTAATTGGAAGCAGTCAGTATCTCGCTGTTGCATGGTACTCATCAAGGGTGCCAAGGGAGGCATTTGGAAGCCGTTTTGCAAGGAATGTTGCCTCGGATGTGGATTTGGCTATTGGATGGTACTCTCGCCAACAGGGAATGGCTCTAATGTGGTAAAAATCTGTCGCCAAGAAAAAATTGTAAAGAGCATTCAAACATCAAGAGCCATGAGTACAGTTAGCCACCACATTGCTTGCCACCACTACTTTGTCACTGCTCCATCGACTTCATGCATACAGATAGGTATCAGAGCATGGACCAGTTAAGTTGTGTGAGTGTTTTCAATAATAATCCAAGTGTTATAAACCTGTGTTTAGAACCATAACTTTTATCCTAATCATGAACCTATGCAGAATCCCCTTCCAAGTGTTCAGAAAACCGAGTATCCCATTTCATACAAACTAGTAATTTATTCCTGTGTATTAAATGTGCAATAATTTATTGCCATACTGTGTAAACATTGCTGTCTAAAATACCTGCTTCACAGGTGATGAAAAAGCACATAAGTTAAACTTATTTGAAACACTATTTAGTCTTGATTACTATTATGAATGATTTTTTAGGTTAATAGAGCTCAGAGTTGAGTAATATTTGATTTGAAGATTGAAAACGTAAACTATTCCAAGTGGGGCTCAGAATTAAATTTAGTTGTATTGAATCGTGGAACTGAAATGATCATAGAGTTTGACTAGTGATACAGTATCAGTTTATGGGTCCCCACCATATTATTCTCATATTATAAAAACAATTACAATATTATGGATATAATAGAGGGAAACATTCCACGTGGGAAAAATATATCTAAAAACAAAGATGATGTGACTTACCAAACGAAAGTGTTGGCAGGTCGATAGACACACAAACATACAAACAAAATTCAAGGTTTTGCAACAAACGGTTGCTTCATCAGGAAAGAGGGAAGGAGAGGGAAAGACGAAAGGATGTGGGTTTTAAGGGAGAGGGTAAGGAGTCATTCCAATCCCGGGAGCGGAAAGACTTACCTTAGGGGGAAAAAAGGACAGGTATACACTCGCACACACACACACACACACACATATATCCATCTGCACATACACAGACACAAGCAGACAAAAATGACAAAGATCCACAGAAGTCCTTATGATGCGAGGATACATCCCCCAGGTTGTACCCGATAATTTCTGGAGAATGTTGTTCCTTGCAGATACAAATGTTCAAATGTGTGTGAACTCCTAAGGGACCAAACGGCTGAGGTCATCAGTCCCTAGACATGCACACTACTTACACTAACTTAACACTAAGGACAACACTCACACCCGTGCCCGAGGAAGGACTCGAACCTCTGGCGGGAGGGACCACGCAATTAGTGACATGGTGCCTCTAACCGCATGGCCACTCCACGTGGCCTTTGCAGATACCTTCTGTTTGGTGTTCAAGCAATGTATTCTGTAGGTAAGTGCTTGATTAAGAGTTACTCCAAGATATTTGGGGGTGAAGCAGTGTTCTAATTGCTTACCTTCCCAGAACACCTGCAATTTCCTTGCTGCATGTCTAAGATGTAATGCACAAATCTGTGTTTTTGCTGCATTTGGCTTCAGCTGATTGTCTTGGTAATAGCCACTTTTAATTTCTAGAGCATGGGAGAGGTTCTCTTCAACATGTTCAAAAGATGTTCGTGGGAATGCTAGAGCGACATCATGAGACAGTTCAACATGTGGATGACACTCAAAAATGCTGTATACTCTGGACCTTCAACTGTATTTGGCTAGAAGGTGTTTTCCCTTCACAGTGCAAGTCCCTTCACAGTGGGAAGACACTTCACAGTGCAAGTCCCTTCACAGTGGGAAGATACTATTGTCATCCCAATCCTTAAACCAGATGAAACCCCATGTCCTTTGACAGCTAGTGTCTGATGAACCTCACCAACTTGCTCAGAAACTGTTGGAGAGGATGGTAACCTGACAAATATGATGGGATCTCAAATCACAAAGCCTTTTGTCTCCTGTAAGTGTAGATTTCTGGACAGGATACAGAATTGGCCATCTGGTTGGTTTCAAAACAGCAATCTGGCGGGCATTTTTCTAAATGCCAACAACTTGTTGCATGAGGCATATGACACTCCTTGGCAACATCACGTTTTACTTAACTTCCATGGAATGAAGTTTTGTGTGTCCTTATTCACTATATCCCACCAGTTGTTTCGAATCAGGATAGGTACATCTCTCAGCTCCCCGTGGCTCTAAGAGAATGGTGACTGTCAGGGATTTGTGCTTTGTATTACACATCTCCTCACTGCCATCAGTTGGCTAGTGACCTCTTTTGGACCAATGGTGACTCTCCGTTTTTGCAATTGGTATTGGTCTTAATCTCATACCAGCTCGAAGGTGCCATCTGTGGACCTCCACTAGGACCTTTCTCATGGCTTCCATTTCTCTCCAGTGAAAATATTATTGATGCATTTCTGTCCTCATAACATGTTCCATCCTGATACAGAACTCTGCTTGGACACCCAGCACTCACACTTTGTTGCACAGTTGCTAATTTTGGGACTCCTCTGTAACAAAAAAGCTGACATGGCTACCCCATATTTGTCATCTGAAGGCCAGCTGCATGAGAAAGTTAATGCCCTCTGCTTCCACCACATCTTGTGGTGTGCAGATCATGCTACTCTTCTCCATGTTTATTGTGCCCTGGTCTTGTCCTGGTTGAACTATAGTTTAAGGCTCAGTGACACCTTCAGCTGTGAAACTATTGGAACGAGTCGATTGCCATGGAGTAGGACCAGGTGTTGGCACATTTCAGACTAGTCTGTAGACAGTCTCCTTCCTGAAATGAAGATTTTTCTGATGGTACCAACTCTTGTGGTATCGACCCTGATATCTACCTTCTGGTGGATTACTAGTTGGAATGTGCCTCAAGTGAAGTCCTCTAACAAGAACTTCTGCTAACCTCATGAGTATACAGTCTCTGTGTTTTCCTGCACCCCTGCCCTCAACCCCTGTCCACTCCACCCCATCCCATCCCATCAGCTATTACTCAGACCATGAATTAGGACCAATCTGTTTCCAAGATCTATTTAGCACCACTGTGGCCCCTCAGTTGTTCAGGTGCATTGGGGAACCAGTGCCATATACACTGACAGCTCTAAAACAAGGGATAGGAAGGTATTTGATTCTACACCTCCTTCCAGTCCACAACAACATTTATTGATGGGAACATGTATTCGTAGCAAGTAGAAGAGAAAGTGTGCTAACTCATAGTTCATCAGTTCTGCCACAAGATGTCAGCTGCTCTGCTTGTGACCCATGGAAGTAAATGTTACCATGGCAATCACAGCATACGAACCTATCCATTCAAGAAATTTTGGTAATGAAATGAAAGGTACAGGGATATAGTTAATTTACCTCGGTAGACATAAGTTGTCTGTTAGTTTAGACAGTTTCCAAGCAGTCTTCAAAGCTTTTGAAAATTTCAGGTCCTTCCAAATTTGTTTAATGCCTGTGAAAAACCAGCTTTTTATATAATGAAGAATCAGCTTATGAATGATGTCCATCACATGATCTTTGCAGCAGCCAACGTTCAGTATTTCAACAATAATGTGATCCAAACTGTTTAAACATTCATAAAAAATATCGCCTCATGAACTGTCCTCATGGAGATTAGGTGCGAAGATTTCTTCCACCCACATAAGAACCATGAAGATGCCTTTCGACTGGTGTGTAAGCAATGTCTTTCCTGTACAAGAGCCATAATCTCTAATAGATGTCAGTAAAATGAGAGGCATGTCACATGAATTCCCATTTAGATGGCACAAACGCTTCAGCCATTTTGTGAATCCTCTTGCTTGATGCACAACATAACCTGCCAGATTACAAATTAAACATTCTTTTGCCGAGGAGTTTTGAAGACTCTCTGACATATGTTGCGGATAGTGTTTAGCCTCTGTCAAGTTATGTGGAATACATAGCATGTTTTTAAATATGTCTTCCAGCTGCAGAACTCTGTCTTTATTATTTTGCTGCAAATCTTAGTTGACCTCCGCACCCAGCTTATGTTTGATGTCAAAGAAAATTCGCATTTGTGTTCACAGTTTCCACTGAAAGATCATGAAACTAGCAGGAATGTAAACACGTTGTAACATGTGCAAGCTCAGGAAGTCTCTTACTGACAGACGATCATTACAACTTGGAGACCTTACGATACTGAAATGATGTTCAAGTGGATCCTGATTAAATTTTACTGTCAGGACATAGCTGAAATCTCTTTTCTATAAGTATTCAGATGTTCCTAATGTACATTCAGTTGTTACTGTTAGAGACTCGAGACATCTTTCAGAACCAAAGCTGTTTCTTCTATCAGCGAGGATGCTTTTCCAGTTTGTTAATGTTTTGTAAGCCTCCGAGTTTAGTACACAGTAAGTGCGTCCCCTAAGTTGTTCCTACATCTAGTGAATGATTCCATTAATTCACTGCCTTTAAATCCTGCCACTTCAGTTGCCCTGAAGAATTTTTTCCTGTTGGCTACTGAGTTATTGAATAACTGCAGAGCTAATATTAAGTTAATTTGTTGAAATGATGACGGATCCGAGTGGGTCGAAATTAACTTGTAGACTTTTAATCTGGTGATTTCCGAGGAATTCTTTTGTTCATAATCTCTTCAATAAAAATTGTACCTTATAATTTCATTGTTGCAAAGTACCTCCAATTTATGACAAAAATTATTCCTTACACATTTTATTACATGAATAGCATCTGAAACTGCCAAAATTATTCTTGTTTCTTCAGCTGGATTTGATACAGAGCAGGTAACTATTTTTTATGTCACTAATTCCTAGACACTGCCAGACCTTTTTATTTGGCTGACTGCCATCAGAACTGAATGCAGTAATTCTTATTCTGGCTTGCTCTTGAATCAATTTCTGTGAGATGAAGTCATCAGTAGTTGCATTGCAAGCAGCATACACAGCAACAAGTTGGATCCAGTTACACAGTAGAGCTACAAATGTAAACAGCAGAACATGATTTTCAAGTTTATTCATATGAGTCTTCGGGAGTATATTCCCCTATATTGATGAACTCATCAACACTGAATAACATGCTATTAAAATGAGCTTCTTCTTAGAGCTTAATTTCATCAAAAATCAGTGCACCCATGTGTTTGTTTTCATCTCATCGTTGCTGAGAATAAGTCTTAATTGTTTCCATAACAGGCATAGTGATTCTGTATGAGCATCTGAAACCCGTTACTAAATTTTGCCGATGGTGTTTTGGAAGGAAGTGGCAACAATCCGTGCTTCAAACAATGTCTATATCCTTTGGGTGACTTAATTTTTAAGAGCACATTGTCCAGAAGAATCTCTGTTATCATCCACATTCCCTTATTGTTTCCCAACAGGCTTTTCCTTATTTGGTGTCTACTATGATTTTCTGTTTCTTGCTTAGTTTAGAATGATCTAAGAGATGTGACTGAACTGTCTTATGCTTTTTGTCTGAGGGGTGCTTTAGCAGCATTTGCTATTCATAATTTAATATGTAATCACACAGCTTCCAATTTCATATACTTTAATGTTCTTTTTAATTAAATTACTGCTGTGTCTGGTACCATTTGGTTCTGCAAACTTCCCCTGATAGAAGAAACACTGAGATCATAAATTCTTATTCAACATTTTTCCTTTGCCACAGCTTCTTTCTTGTGAGTGTTTTACTGGTGATTTTCTGTTGTGCAATACTTTTTATAGATATTTTGGAAAATTGGGAAATAAATGAGGACTGGCTCCTCATTTTAGAGACCACTTTTGTCTTGGAATTTTAACTTATTTACCATTGATGACAAACAAGTCTGCTTTTGTGAGAAGTTCCTCAGTGAAATGTGAATCACACACAAAACCACGGTGAGTCAGATCTCTATCTTTCTGAATTATTGCCCTCACTCATTTGGAAAACTCTGCTACATTTTTTGGAGGTCTAAAAAAGGCTTACCCTTACTTTCTCTGTTGCCTGATCTGCACACTGGAACAATGCACATAGGCATTTTTCGTTCTTCTTCTTATTCTTATTCTTCTTCAAAAATGAGTAACTAAGACTCTTAACACCACTTTACCACCGTAGCCTTCAACTCTGTGATGTGAATTCACAACATTTCAAACAAACTCGCAAAATAAGCATAGACACTACCAACACACACCTTCCAATATGGCAAAATCATGTCAACTTGAGCCTGAAATGACAGTTCTGCTTGTAGTTTACGGGCTTGCCATCTGCCCTACACTACCTGTGTTAACACGCTGGGAGTCAGCACACTTTCTCTTCTGCTTGCTATGATCTAATGTTTTTATGGCAGTTGTGACAGCCATTAATAGAGCCCTACAATGTGTCAAATGGACCACCCTCAACTGCAGTTTAATTTTTTAGTAACTCAGTGAGCAGTCTCCAGGCTGTTGATTGATGATGCTTTTGTCACCCTATGATGTGTGCTATTCACAACTTTCTCTCTTAGACCTTAATGCGTCCTCCCATGGGATAAATCAGCTAATATTGACATGGATGTGGACAGGACATGTGACCTCAGCACATGGGATGAACTGGTGCTCTCAGCACTCTCGTGCACCTATTATTACCTTTATTTGATTCGCAATGCACATCATTACCTTAAAAAAATAGAAGCACATAAAATAGCGGTGTCAACTGTGTTAGTGATTGTCAAAGAAGAGTGGAGAAAATCATAATGAAGGTTCTGGACTCATCAGTGGCTTGAACAGTGAATTGCTGGCAGTGGAACAATACATAATGCTGTCCAACGATCACAGATATTGTATTTGTTAACTTAATTGGATTTCCATCCCATTTTCAGTTTTAAATTGAATACGGTTATGGTATAGTGTCTAGTGTCTCAATGTCACATTGACTACCAGCACTCTTAAATAACATACCTTATCACACGGATTTCAAGTTCAAGACTTGTTTTGTAATTTCATGTAAATGGAAGTCGAGATTTTACCAAATTTGCACACTGTCATTGAAAAAGATATTTACCAACAGGATAAAAACATAAGCCAGTCCATAAACCCATATTTTACAATATGTTTCATAACAGTAAAAACTTCTAGTGTGTAACTTGTTTTTACTTTCTGGCATACTCTGGCTGGCTCATCAAGGTTTCTGGCCACTGGGGAAACAGTCTAGTTGTTGGCCTTTGCAACAAGAATTGCCTCAAATACATTGTTTATAATAAATAACATCAACTTTTGAGATAGTATTTCTACTTTTGAATCACTTAGGAAAGAAAGGAATAGAAGCAAGCGGATGTGAACCTGCTACCTTTCTTTTCTCAGCTCACAGCCCATGGTGCCTTCAGTTGTGTGCAGCTGGTCGACGTGCATGTAACATTTCTGCACTGTGTCTGTCAGTTGGCCTGACTTTGTAATTTGTTAATAACAATATGTTTGCAATGATATTAACAAGTCTGATGTTATGTGTTGATCGATTCAGTTCTTTCAAAGCTCTTAGGAGCTTACTAGTCTTCACTCTAACTAATAAGGTTTTTCTGTGCCCCCCTCCCCATGGGCTCTCAGTTCTTTTGTGATGTCATGCATGGTGCCCCCAGGGCCCATTCTTCCTTCCTGGCCTGCATTTCCTTCATCATGCTCCTCCTCTCTGCTCCCTCCTTCCCCTCTCTTGGCGTATTTATTTATGTTGACCTTACTATTCACCTGTTTCCCCGCATTCCTTGTGATTTTGTTCCTCTTGCCTGTTCTCTTTCATCATTTTTGGCATTTTTGGTCCACCCTTGGTGTTTGACCTCCACTTCTAATTTTTCTGTCTTTAGTGTGAGCCATTTGAGGAAGATCTCTGTCTGTAGTGTCTATGATGTGGATTATTCTCTGTTCCTACCTTCCTCTCTTCCTTCCCCACCATAACCCGTACTGCCTCACTAGGTCACCAGCATGTGTAGCCAGTCCATGTGGTGGGGCTGTTATGTACCCATCTGGCATAGCCCCCTGACAATACAAGAATCACACTACTGATGCATGAGTTGCTACCTCCCCATGTATGCCAAGAAGTGGTTGCTTGTCATCCTGGAGCATCGGAACTCCTAGCGACAGCTGTCCTGCCAGGTGGCCATTGCTGTGGCTGGGTGGTGCCCATGAGGAGAGCCCCTGATCAGACTGGGTCGTGTCAGGTGGATGCTTGGTGTACAAAGCATATCAAGGTGCAGAAATATGGCTGTTCTCCAAAGACCATCACATTTAGTGGTAGAGGATCATTGAATGCTACTTCATATGATCCTGCAGCTTTCCCTTCCCTGGCTGCACTTTGAGAGGAGGGCCAGGCTCACAGTCTTTGGATGAAACACTTTCCCTACTACCTGGTCTGTATTAGGATTCACATTCACCACCATAAAGCTGTTGTTTTTTGTGGAGTCTCACAGTAAGAAGTGGTTGGGCTCCTGTTGATCAAAGCTTGTTCTGCTGCCCAACCTGCAGCTCTTGTGGTTGCCTAAGTCATTTCCAGGTGTCTATTATCCGTCACCAGTCTCTGCTTATGATCCAGGAAGGGACTGTAGGGATCTCACCCTGCAAACTTATGAGTAGTTCTGGGCTAATCTGGAGCAACACAGTGTTCATTTTGTTTGACATGTGGAGAAGTGTCGTAAAGACAGCCACACCAATATTGGCACCTTTATTAGGCTTTGTAGGGGATACCCTCCCAGAGAAAATTAAGGTTGTGTGTTACCCCTGTGATGTGGAACTATACGCCCTGCCACCCATGAGGAGCTTTCAGTGCTTGAGTTTTACGCATATGTCTTCCCACTGTACAGCGGACCTTCTGTGTGGTGACTGTAGCCACCCACTCCCTGAGGGAAGACCCTGTGTTCCGCCACCTGTGTTGTAAATTGTCATGACTGCCACTCACCATGGTCGCCAGGTTGCCCAGTTTTCAAGAAAGAAAGAAAATCCAAGAGGGCAAGTCCCTGGATTGTCTATCTTATTCTGAGGCTCACGAAAAATATGACCAACTCCAGCCAATGTTGATTTCTTCCACTTTTGCCTCTGATACATCCTTCCCCCTCACCACTTCCTTACCCAGTTTCATTCCCCACTCATCCCCACCTCCCCTGTGGTTCCCATGCCCTCTCCTCTGGTCGCCGTTCACCCTCCCTGGCTGAATAAGTGCCCCGTTCTTTGCCACCTGCCAGTGATGCCCCCATCACCCCCTCCCTCGGGACCCTCCCCTGTGTCTCTCTGGCCATAGGCTTGCTACCACAACTCAGCTGTGTGGTGCACCATTTGTGCACCCCAAAGTCGCCCACTCTATTTTGTTTCCAGACCTTGTGGGAGCCTGCTATCCATCTGTGGCCTGCCCTCCTCAACCTCCAAGAGGAGGTCACCCCACCCTCGTATGTGGAGACCACTGACCCGGTGACATGACCTCCCTTCAGCTTCTTTATGTCTAACCTGGTCTCTAACCACACAATAAATATGTGTAACTGCTAAGGATATTACTGTCACCTACCAGAAATACAGCTTATTTTCTCTTGCTTTGCATTGTATCTTTTCCTGTCAAGAAACGCACTTTCTTGATGACCACTCTCCAACTTTTCATGGGTATCGGGCATTCTGTCAAAACCATGCTGACCATGGGATAGCGTCTGGAGAGGTCTGCACTTTGGTTCACACCGATGTCATTAGTGACTGGATCCCCATTTGTACTAACGAAGAAGCAATAGTGGCATGAGTGCAAATGACCCCAGCAATCACCATTTGCAGTGTCTACATCCCTCCAGATACACCACTTCCTTTTGTTGACAGCCTCCCTTGATACAGAAACTCCCACCTCCGTATCTCCTCCTCGTGGTTTTCAGTACACGCCACACCTTTGAAGGAGTGGCATTTCAATGGGTAGGGGTCTTCTGATTGAACAAAATCTTACAGACTTTGATTTTTGTCCTGAATGACAGTTCCCCTACCCACTTCAGTGTCACTCATGGCACCTTTTCTGCTGTCAATCCCACGATCTCCTCCCCTGCTCTGGTGGCTTCCCTGCATTGGTCACCACATGATGGTCTTTGTGACAGTGAACGCTTTCTGGAAATTCTATCATTCCCCTGCTGCTGCCTGGCAGACAGGCCCCCATGTTGGGCATTCCACAGAGCCAACTGGCCTTTATATATATGTCTGCAATGCACTCTGACACCTCTCTGTTGGATTCCATTGATGCGCTTGTGTGAGACACTTCTGCAACTATTCTTCATGCCACTGGCACTGCTATCCCCCTATCTACAGGTCCTTGTCATTGACTGATACCATCATGGATCAAGGAGGTAGTAGTCTCTATCGAGGATAGCCAATAGGCCCTGCAACAATTTAAATGTCACTGTTCACAGACCAACCTTATTGCTTTGAAACGACTTTGCAATACCATCGGCATCCTGTTCCTATCCTGCTACGTTTCTCTGGCAGAAATGCTAAGCTGAAAAACCTCCCTCAGTTTCAACCCTCACCAAGCTGAATTCTACAGTGAAGCCTTCACTGAATGGGTTCTTGCAGGCTCTTACCACTACACATGACACAGCCCTAGGCCTGGATACCATCCACAACCAGATGATCCAACACTTGGATGTTACCCAGAGACAACATTTACTCAGGGTCTGAACTGCATTTGGCTCACTGGTGCCTTCCCCTTGCAATGGTGAGACAGCATAGTTATCCCCATCCTTAAGCCCGGGAAGAACCAAACATCTCTTGACAACTACTGCCCAATTATGCGGACCAACATACTTTTTAACCTGCTGGAGAAGTTGGTTAGCTTCAAATTATGTTGGGTTCTCAAATCTCAGGGCCTTTTATCACTGTATCAGTGTGGCTTCTGGGAAGGATGGTCAACAACTGACCATTTGCTCAGATTGTGAGCAGCAATCCAACAGGCTTATACTATCAGCCAACTGCTTGTCACAGTACCTACATAAGGCATACAACATGGCTTTGTGCCATGACATTTCAGTTACCCTCCATAACTGGGGCTTCCACAGCCCCTTCCAGTTTTTATTTGCGATCCAGAAGAATGATATCTCACAGGGTTCTGTTTTAAGTGTCACACTCTTCCTCATTGCCAGCAATGTGCTTGTAACCTATGTTGGCCATCAGGTTACCCTGGCATTATACATCGACAATTTTTGCAGTTCCCACGTGGTAGCATCTGCTGAATGCCCGCTCCAAGGCACCATCTGACGGGCCTCTGCATAGGCCCTCTCCCATGGCTTCCAGTTTCCTCCCTCCAAAATGCAGGTTATGCATTTTTGCTGTCGACCCACAGTGCACCCTGATCCAAAACTTTATTTAGGAAACCAGCACCTAGATGTTGGAGCACAGTCTCATTTCTTGGGCCTTACTTTCGATAAAAAGCTGACATGGCTACACTATATTCACCACCTGATGATTACCTGCATGTGGAAGTTTAATGCGCTCTGTCTTGTGGTGGACACATTGTGGGTTGCAGTTTGTGCTACTCTTCTCCATGTTTACTGTGCTCTGGTTTTGTCCAGACTAGATTATGCTTGTGTGGATTATGGCTCAGCAGCTCCTTCCACTTTGAAACTACATGACCCTGTTGTTCATCATTATAGGGTGTGTCTGGCTGTCAGTGCCTTTCACAGTAGTCTCGTCGACAGTCTCCTATCACCATTTGATGGTTCCCTGACCATCCTGTATACCCCATCATCTTTGCAAATGAGGGATGTTTCCCAAGATACCCACACTCAGGTGGGACTGCTGGTTGAAATGTGTCTCACTTCCCTCTCCCCCTGCGGCTCTGTGGGTTAGAAAGGCCCGAAGTGTTCCTGTCTGTCATAAGAGGCAACTAGAAGGAGTCTCTCACCTTTTTACCCTATGAGTCCAGGTCCCATTTTATGGTTTGACCTGTCACTTTCAAAATTCTACTGAAATGTGGGCCATATGGGGAAGGACACCTTAAGTGGTGCAAGAGTTATCCATAATGCCCTTAGATTCGATCTCCTGAATCTGTCATCATGGCTTTGCATCTCCACCTGTGATTCAACTATTTGGGCAAGTACGCTTTTTGGGGTATGTCATCTTCTTCTGTTGTCTCCTGTCCTCTTTTTTCCCCCATGACAGTACTGGATTTCTCTGCACTCAGTATCCAGCATGGTACCCAGTCCATTGTGGTTGGGTCATCATGTACCCATTTGGTGGTAGCCCCCTGACAACACAGGGATCACACTGCTGATGACTGAGCTGGAAACTTCCCATGTATGCCAAGGTGTAGATGCCTGTCTTCTTGGGGCATCAGGACTCCCAGCAATGGTCATCATGCCAGTTGGCCTTTGCTGTGGCTGGATGACACTTGCGAGGAGAACCCCTGATCAGAGTGGGTGGCATCAAGGTAAATGACCTGCAGTGAAGCGGACTATGTCATCTCTTGCTGGTGACCGTACAGCACCAGCAGTCTGTAAGAAGGGCAAGATCGAATACAATGCTACACCATCGGAGGAACATAGGGCTACAGAGCGGAGAGAGCCATATTAGCTTCGGTTTTTAGTCTGTAGTAGAACTGATGGGGACTCCTTTCTACCTACGAAGACTCAGTTTTTCATTGAACACCATGAGGATAAGTTTGGAGAAGTGACAGTGCTGTCCAAGATGCAAAACAGTACAGTCTTGTTTCAGACAGCATCCCCAGCCCAATCCTGGGTGTTACTTGCTTGTGACCAGTTGAGTGATATTCCTGTTTCCGTCACTCCCTATAAAAGCCTCAACATGGTCCAGGGGATCATTTTCCATCGCGATCTCCTCTTGCAGTCTGATGATGAGCTCTGAGCCAATTTATAACAGTGAGGTGTTCATTTCATCCGGCGCATTTACAGGGGACCCAAAGACAGGGTTGCTACCGGTGCCTTAATCTTGGACTTTGATGGTGATTCATTGCCTGGAAAGGTCAAGTTGATGCTTTACCATTGTGACCAGCCTCCTCTCCCTATGTGGTGCTATAAGAGCTGGAAGTTCAGGCACATGTCTTCCCACTGCAATTCCAGTGCCACATGTTGAGACTGCGGACATCCACTGCACCCAGATGCTCCATGTGCGCCACCTCCCACTTGCATCAACTGTGGATAGCACCACTCCCGCTGCTCACCAGACTGCCCAGTACTCCAAAAGGAGCAGAGAATCATGGAGTACAAGACCCTGGACCAATTTACTAACACAGAGGCTAAATGTAAATTTGAAAGATTACACCCCCATTCAGTTGACATTAACATGTACTGCAGCTATGTCATGATCGCTGTCCCAAGTGCCAGTGGTTCCTCACTCTGTGCCGTGAACAGTGAGCCCTCCAGGCCACCAGAATACATCTGCCCCCTTGGTGGTAGGGGGCAAATCTTCCTCCGTTGGTCCCAAAGCACCTACTTTGGTAGCAAGGCATCCACAAACACAGGGGACATTGGTCCCCTCCCCCCCTGCCGGAGAAACAACAGCCTCCTCTGGCTCCTCTCGTGCGGAAGGGGTCCCTTGGGGCCCTCTCTCCCAAGGTCACCACTAAAGCCATGGTAGACACTCGCCAGTTGCTCAAGGAGCCAAAAGCTGCTGGACGAAGAGCTTCACGGTCTTCTTCCATGCCTGAAGCTGCTTCAGAGAAATCTTCCCAGCCGGTCCCCAAAGAGAAGCAAGAGAGCAATCAAACTAAGAAGTAGTCTGATAAGAAACAGGACCCTCTGGTGGCCTCAACACCACCACTATCTACCAATTCCGCATCTGAGGATGCAGTGGAGATCTTAGCATCACCTGCAGACCTGGATCTCACTGATGCCTCATCCAGCATAGAAATGGCTACAAATACTCAGTCGGTGGCAACAGATGACCCTGAGGCATAACCTACCTCCTTGCATGCTTCATGCCTTCCCAGCCTCACGATAACGTCATCGTCCGGAGGAATTGTGGCAGTTCTTTCCACCACCTGGCTGAGCTGTGGCAACTCTTAAGTTTTACACCTATTTTCTGCATTGCCCTTAAAGAAACCTGGTTCCCAGAAATGCGGATCCCTTCCCTCCATGGCTATAGGGATATACAAGAACTGTAGTGACTGTAATAGAGTGTCAGGTGGAGTTTGTGTGTATGTTCTTAACTCAGTCTGTAGTGAAACTGTGCCCCTTCAAACCCCTCTTGAAGCTGTGGCTGTCAGAATAAGGATGACTCAGGAAATAACTGTCTGCAGTGTATATTGGCCTCCAGGTGGTGCAGTACCCCTGAACGCATCGGCTGCACTGATTGATCAACTCCCTAAACCTTTCCTACTTTTGGGAGATTTTGATGCTCATAAATCCTTGTGGGGTGGCACTGTGCTTATTGGCTGAGGCAGAGATGTCAAAAATGTACTGTCACAACTCGACCTCTGCCTCACCAATACAGGTGCCACCTGGCGACATCATATCCTTGGCCACATTATACAAGTGGGGTCTCCGAGGCCCGCTCCTGATTCTTATCCAGAATTTCCTGTCACTTCCTACTTTCATATCCAAGTTGGTGACTCCCATAGTTCCCCCCATATCCAGGAGAATGGGGTCCCGCAGGGCTATGTATTGGGTTTATCTCTATTTTTAGTGGCTATTAGCGGTCTAGTACTGGTGTTGCTGAGTGGCACCTACAGGGAGCCATCCACAAGGCACAGTCATGGGCTCCAGCCCACAGCTCCCAGTTCTCGGCGACAAAGTCGTTATGGACTTCTGTCGGCATTGTACCGTTCATCTTGAACCAGAACTTTAACTTACAGATGATTCCCTCACTGTAGTGGAGACGTATCGATTCTTAGGACTGCTTTTTGATGCCCGATGGACTTGGCTTCCTTGCCTTTATCACCTTAAGCAAAAGTGCTGGCAGCACCTGAATGCCCTCCGCTGCGTGAGCAACACCAACTGGGGTGCAGATCACTCTACACTGCTGCAGCTATACAGAGCCCTTGTTCAATCCCACCTTGACTGTGGGCGTCTGGTTTATGGTTCAGCAGTGCCCTCAGCATTGCATTTACTCGACCCAGTGCACCACTCTGGTGTTTGACTAGCGACAGGAGCTTTTAGGACAAGTCCGGTGACATGCATCCTGGTGGAGGCTGGAGCCCCTCCATTGTAGGTCAGGTGTGCACAACTGCTTGCCAGTTACATTGCACACATTATTCCTTCTATCTGAACTACAATCCTTGCCTTTACCACCTGTACTTGAGGTCCATTCACATACACCTCCATGGTGTACACCTAGGCCGCGGCTTCATCTGGACCTTTCACGTGGCCCAAAGGACTCAGTTCACCCCGCATCTCTCTGATGTCACTTCCTCCCAATTCTTGACATTTACTGAGGCCATGAAGTGGTTTACGCTGACGGCTCGATGGCTGATGGTCACATCAGCTTCACGTATGTCCATGGAGGACATATTGAATGGCATTCCCTGCCTGATGGCTGCAGTGTTTTCACTGCACAGCTGGTGGCTATATCTCATACTCTTGAGCATGTCCGTTCATGACCTGGATAGTCATTTCTTCTGTGTACTGACTCCTTGAGCAGCCTACAAGCTATCATCAACCAGTGCTACCCACATGATCCTTTGGTAGCGACCATCCAGGAGTCCATCTATGTCCTGGAGCGGTCCGTTCGTTCAGTGGTGTTTGTGCAGACCCCAGGACACATCCGAATGCAAGGCAATGAACATGCTGACAGGCTGGCCAAACTGGCTACACAGAAACTGCTTATGTAGATCGGCATTCCAATAACTGACCTGTGTTTGTTTTTACACTGCCAGGTTTTTCGGCTTTGGGAGACAGAATGGCATAGTCTCAGTATGCACAACAAACGGCGTGACAGTGAGACTACTAATGTGTGGCAGTCCTCCATGTGGGCCTCTCATGATTCTCTACCGGGTCCACATTGGCCGCGCTTGGGCGACCTGCAGCTATCTCCTGTGCCATGAAGACCCGCCTCAGTGTCGATGCGGTGCCCAGTTGACAGTGGCCCAAATTCTGGTGCACTGCCCCAGTTTGACTGCCCTGTGACGAAATCTTTGATTACCGGACTCGTTGCCACTAATTTTATCTGACAATGCCTCATTGGCCGATTTAGTTTTACGTTTTATTCATGAAGGTGGGTTTTATCATTTGGTCTAAGTTTCAGTGCATGTCCTTTGTCCCTCTGTGTTCTCCTTCCTAGTGCTTTTAGCCTGGAGGTTTTAATGTGTTGCACAGTGGCTGGCTTCTCCTTTTTATTCTTATGGTCAGCCAGCCATGGTAATCTGCTTTGTTGTTTTAATCTCTTCTACCTGTTTCTTGCGTTTCTGTGGTTTTCTTCTCCCCTTTGTGCATTTAAGTGTTTGTTGCCCTTCTGTAGTTCTTGTGGTTTTTCCTTTCTCTCTGTTTTGTGTCGTCAGTCTCACTTGTTTTATTCTCACCCTTGTGGCAATGTGTTATTCAGAACAAGGGACCAATGACCTAGCAGTTTGGTCCCTTTCCTCCTCTTTTAAGCCAACCAACCAACCAATCCTCTGTTGGGATCTCCACTCATTGGAAAATCTCCATCTCCACGCATTGGAAAGTGCCCTGTGTATTCTCCCCCCCCCCCCCCCCCCCCCCCCTGTGGCATGGCTATCAGCTTTACGCATATGATGACCAGCTTTTAACAACACCATACCCTGTTACAGCAAGTCTGCCACTGTTGCTCTGGTGTTTTCAAACCCATTGCACAGTACACACTATTTCTAACATCAAACTGTACATATCACAAATACACTCATTTTTGATAGTATGACTTGGTACTGTTTTTCCTTTGATATGAATATTACATATTTTTTATATGAAGAGTACTTACCACAAACTGTGTATCTAACCATGTCATTGAAGGAAGGTAGAGCTGGCCAGGCATGTGCTATATTCTCTCACGAATATCAGCACATGAGCTACAGTTTCATCATAGTTACTGGCTCACTGTTAATGACATACACAGGTTAAGAACTGTACCTACAAATGTCAATAATTCATATTTAATATGGAAATTGTACCAAAAAGGTGTGCTTTTGGTAGGCAGTCATTGTGCCATAGCATTGAAAAGATACATTTTTATAGATTTCAAGTTATAAAACTTAAAATATCAGCTACAGGAAGCCATTATCTATGAATATTGACTTTCCTGACATTATATTATAACAAATGGTAGCTAAAACGACACATTTTGAGGGGATCTTCTATTTGCTGGTGCTTCAAAACAATTTATATTCGTACAATGTACTCAGTGAGAAATAAAACCCACCAAATATGATATTTAACGCCATTCAGTATGGTGGCTGCTTTTTTTCTGCTTGTGGCATGGAGCAGTAATACATCCCATCAGCCACGTTCATGTCCGTGAGGCAAAAATCTAACACACCAGATTATTTATTTCATGATCTGCAGCATAATGGCACATGGAATACCATGCAGTAACCTCAGCAGCTCCTCATCCACATTCATTTTCACTTCCCTTGAGAGAATGATGGTAGTCCTAGTGCCTGCCCAGTTGCCTTTCACTGGGTCCAAAATCTTGAGAGCATCACAAGGAATGAACTGATCAGACGAAAGGCTAGAGAAGTGATTATTGTCCAACATTTGCTTTGGTGATCCCAGGGTGTGAATTTGTGGGTGCAAATAAGACCTCTCCTTACTCATCATCTGCTGGGCTACTGCCCCCTCTAATAAATTTTACACTTCCATTCCTCCCAGAATGAGTCCACCATCTTATGTTACCTAGTCTTTGACAGTGCCAAATTAAATGATAGTTTTATGTTACACAATGAGCCACCCCCACATCATTTTGTGTGTGCACCCTATTCTCCATTTTAGGGATAGGACTCTAATGAACGGACGATGCTGTTCACCTATGTAACGCTTTTGATAGTAATGAATTGGTAATGGGACACCTGTGGGAGGGACAGCTCCCATCATATGTAGAGCCCTGGGCGACATTTGTGTGGCTCACCCACTGATTGATATGATTATTTCTCTCACTTTGTTTTCCTATTTTTGATACAACTGATATCCATTGCTTCTCACTTTTACTGTTAAATATCTCCTGGCTAGAAGGCATTCTCTATCCCTCAATGTCTTCACCCTGAATTGCTTTGGCAGGAGTTGGTCAGATTTTTCTCTCCACAGATAAGCCCTGGGAGCCCCTAGTTCAATTGCCAAGCTATGTGCTGGCCCGAGCCGTATACCTTCACTTGTCAAATTGTTTCTCAGCTTTATTGCCTTCAGTGCCTCAATTTTACCACTCCTACATACTTCCATACTTCGATCAAATTTCTGGCTGATGTCAGTAACTCCAGAAGAACTGCTTCTTGACTGAGGGATTGATGACCATGCTGTTTAGTCCCTTAAACCCCATCCGACTGACAAAAGAAATGTATTTAAAGAAACTTTCTGTGATGCATCATAATGTTAATAACTTACCTATTCACGCAATGTAGAATGTCAAAAGTTGTATTATGTATGCTGAAGCACTACGGAGACTACAAATTAGCAGCCCATTGCTGAAGGGAAAATATGCAGAAAGGAGGGATTGTTCAACTCTTTTGGAACTATTAGCTTCTGCTTAGATCTATAGTTGGAAGACTTTTCCTGTGAATTGCTACCACAAGAATGTATAAAATTATCAGCACTGATCTAGTAGTGCTTTTTTTCCTTTCATTTTCAAATACATATGTGTGAGAAAATTTTTTAAGTAGAGCCAGTAGTCAAATGAGCACAGTGTAGGGAGCAAGGAATGTGCATGTATGTGTGTGTGTGTGTGTGTGTGTGTGTGTGCGTGTGTGTGTGTGTGTTTGTGTGTGCATGCATGCATGTTTCTCATATAGCTTGAGAAAGGAATTTCATTCCAAAATCTAGCAAACAAACCTCTTGTTTGTGTATCTGTCGACAACGCAGCACTTATGCCTTTCGGTAAATCGTTCCTTTATTCCCAAATAATTCTTTATTATTAACCAGAACTTTCCATGCATTATTATAATTTTAAGTACATTAATACATAATTTACTGACTTTTTTAATTTTGTATTTCTCTCTCTCTCTCTCTCTCTCTCTCTCTCTCTCTCTCTCTCTCTCTCTCTCTCTCTGTTGGCATGCGACTTTTCTGTAGGAAAGTTATTAGAAAGCCAGCCATGAATAGATTTGCTTGAGTGTTTTATGGAGACAAAGGAGAACCCTCACCTCCAGAGTTGACTGTAATGTCAACTCCTTGCTGACAGAGTAAAGTCTGATGCTGTATCTGTGTACCACCTGTCTCAGCCCTATGCAATCTTTTCTTTTCTCTGTTTTAATATTACCATTATTAGTGTGAACAATTTCAACATAATTTAATCTCACTCTTCAATTATAAGAAAAATCTAAGGAAAATAAACATAGAGGTAAAGATAAATACAGCAACACTGGAGGACAAAGGTTGTAAGAAAGGGGTGTACTGCAGAACAGGTAAACTCGTAGTCATAAATTTAATGATGAAATGGAAATTTGCGTAAATGGAAGCTGTATTACAAGAGAAGGAACCCTGCATCCAAAGCATTGTGTCACCTTTTATTTCTTTTCTTCTCAATATGTGCTGAAACTTAGTAAGTGGAATTTTTGTTACAATCTAGATACAGGTGTAGTATGTTTTTGTTATATTTTTTCCAGGTTTGCCTGCACAAATTGCATCTAAGTTCAAATGTGGAATGCCACGGTTTTGGTATAAGGTTTTATATATGTGGATTGTCTACGCTGACAGTATTGAAGGTAATTAATTTTTTAAGCTAATTTTGGCATCTACTGTTTAATTTTACAAAGCTAAATGGCAGAATTAATAGTTAAGACCCATACCTGTGTATTTCACAGACATGATTGAAATTAATAAAATAGAGTGTACAGTTTTTGGATCAGATAACTGTTGGACATTTAGGAGTAGAAGTTAAGGTAAAATGTATGTCCTTTGAAGCGCTTGTTGAAGAAGAAGAAGAAGAAAACATTAAATATGACAGTAGGGAGGAAACAAATGTAACTGGAATAAAATGTGACAGGTTGGATCCATTGTAAGTGAGAGAAATACCAAAGAAATTAATGTTATTAGTTAACAGTTACATGCTCCAGGAGTAACTTTGGATAATATATCATAATGATATTGAATTGAGGTAGTTTACAGGATACTGACTTAATTGATATTTAAATTTGATTGCATGCTGACCATTTACAAATGAATTCACATATAGGATACACTATTTATTTTGATAAAATAAGTGTGTATGTAAAGCTTTTGCACTAAATATGCTACTGGTTTCTACAGGGTGACAATTATTGAACTATATGGAGGGAGAAGAAAGAAAAAAAGTGGGGGAGGGGGTACAAACTGTGGCGTGCACACACTTCATTGAACATGTAAATATCAATTCATATATTCAGATTTATGTTATGACATGTTCGATATGCCTGCCATCATTGGCAATGATGTGGTGCAGACGAATAGCGAAATTCTGCATGCCCCACTGAAGTGTCAGAACAATGCTGTTGATGACCTGAACAGCTGTTTTCAGCTCGGCAATGGTTTTGGGGTTATTGTTATACACCTTGTCTTTAATATAACCCTACAAAAAGGACTTGCATGTGTTCAGATCCAGAGAATATGCGGTCCCCAGAGTGGTCCTCCCAAACATCGAACACTCTCCTGCCTCAGTGGGGTTGAGCTATGTCTTGAATGACCCACATGTTGTGGAAACCATTGTCACTTTGAATACTGGGGATGACATCATCTTCCAAAACCTTCATGAACTGTTCAGTAATCAATGTGCCATCAAGGAATATTGCACTGATTATTCTGTGACAGGAGACTGCGCACCACACAGTCACCCATTGAGGGTGAAGTGTAAAATTGTATTCATAGCTTCAAAATACCTTGATAACAGCAGAGGCATTGTCGCAAATACTAACAGCCTACCCATTGCTGCATCATTGCTCTGTGGCCATCAGTCGACTGCTATGCTTTTAAAACATTCCAAACGTTGAAAAGTTAAATTAAAATATTTTCATATTGTATTAATAACAGCCTCAGACATTTTTAAAATAAGACAGATATTTTAAAATTATGAAAACAGTTCTATTATTTTAACAAATATGTATTATACACAAAAAATTTGTAAATGCAGCAGCACCTGTGACATGGTAATACAGTGTAACATATTGCATACAATTTTTGTTATAAAAGTGATATGTTACTTGGCTGGCGACTATGACTAATTGACAGGATAAGGCTTGCAATAAAACTGATCACAGCCTTCTGTTGCAATTCAGGAATGGTTCTTGCAGGCTCTGGTTAATGAATAAGTTCCCAATTCATCAGGTCCTATATGTATTCCATTGCAGATTTGGTAATCTTACTGGACAGGTCTCTTGTTGTACACTACAAAAAGCATGTTGCACTGCAGTATAGGCATTTGGTACTTAACCCAGAAGAAACACCAAATGTGACCGCAGGTTGTTAACTAATGGTTCCCCCACACCACAAAGCCTGGAATGATAACTGTGTGCCAAAGGTGAATGTACTCTGGCACACGCAGCTCACCAGACCTGTGCAATACACATGTAGGTCAATTTCTCACATATTGACAGAACTTAACTCTCATCGCTGAAGACAACAGAATGACATTGTGCTCTCCACTCAACTCTTTCACAACACCAGAGTAACTGTGCTTGTCGGTGTCATTGTGTCAATGATAGCCTGGTCAGATGCACATGTGATCTTGAAAGGGTCTTATAGTCCTCTTTCCTATCATTTTATTTTATTTCCAGTGCACTTTGCATCCTACAGAACAATTCAGGTGTTCTCATTGCTAAATTTTGTACCAGAGAAGACTGTGCTATGATTCAATCTAGCCATAGCCTATTCTTCGCCGCAAGCATCATATGGCTGTTATGTTGGTTCTTTTCAGACTTGCAATGCATCTATAATGCCATTATAAGACTTCCATGTTTTCATATGTAACTAAACTCATGACTATGATTCCATAATATGTTTATCCCTTGTTCTCCTATTCCAAAACTCTCTGGCATATGTGAGTGAATGAATGCTGGTGTGTTTCATTTTGCTGTATGGTGGTTTAGACTGCTGCAGGGAATCAGCAGTAGTCATACAGAATGGCCAATCCTTGTAGTTTTCAGGTAGGCAAAGAGGTTTCTTCCCCTTGTGTGAGAGTTACTGGTGCTGCGTTGGTGGTAGAAGCCTCATCTCTGGGATTTCCTGGCCGCAGGGTTGTGTGGGAGAAGTTTTAGTGTGGGATGGGTAGTCTGCTTGCAGCTCTCCGAGGGTCTGTAGCTGAGGTCTCTTTGAAGAAGAGTGAGTTCATTTAACCATGTGGCGCTTTGTCTCACAGCGAGAGGGGAGTTTTTATGTAATTCAGTCTCACTGAAGTTGCACTTTGTGCAGCTTATGACCTCGCATTTTGTCTTATAAAGATTGTTTTGTTGAATTGCAGCAAGGAATGCAAGGCTTTTCCAGACTTTCAGTTTGATTCCTAATGACGACTTTGATCCATAAGAAGAACGTAGCACGAAGGTGTTGCATATGTTGACGCGATCTCAAATAGGAAGCATGCCCTCGGTTCAGTGTGAATGCTTGTGTGCCTCCGACTGTGTGTGCATACATTCTAATTTTTTCTGAATTAGTGGATTTTCTTTGTTTCATTACTATATGTCCATTGGAAACCACCCACATGGGTTAATACTAGAGTTTTTTGGCCCTCTGCCATTACCCTTTGCCTATTCAAATGTGTCCTCTGTAAATGTTAATTGTTTGTGGCTGTATAGTTTAATGTTGCTAAAATTTGGCCACAGTACATAGAAATTGTGTCTCTGCAAACCACATGTCCACATGAGTTAACTGTGAGCCCAACTTTCCTGTGGCCCCCTGCCTCTGTCCTAGAGTTTACTTACTGCTCTGATTTTGGAATATTAAAAATGTCCTGTCCAGATTATTCAGTTGTATTTGTGGTTTGTGATTTCATGTTAAGTGTGTAAGCAGGTACGTGTGGCCCTCATTAGGCTGTTTCTCCATATCGAGGTTCAACTTTAAATGCAACCGTGATTTTCAGATTTACTCTTTTATTTAATCATTTCTCACCACATCGGAACAAACCTCGTAGCCTCATTGCATGTTGATTTTGGGGCTGTCCTTGCTGTTCTTTGCGTGAATGTGGGTCTGAATGTGAGTATTAAACTTTTCCCATCCCCCTCTTATTATGACCATGATTCTAAATTAAGAGATTCTGTCGTGAATCGTATAGCATCTCACAAGAAATCGTGCATAGTTACTAGGCAACAGCAGTTATAGATGTCTTATATCAATGTTTTAAGAAACAAACAATTTTATTTCACGTCTTATCCAGTGTACCGATGTTACATCTCCTTTACCTACACCACTTACCTTGTAGTTTCCTTGTTAGCCCACCATAGCATTTCAGTGTGCACAGGTCCAATAACAAGTGTTCCCTTTGTATTTAAAACAAATTCTTTAGAGTAAATCTTGTTTTCATGAATGTTGCTGCAAGCTGCTCTTATTCGCAGTGGTCACACACTTTTTACTTTATTTTAATATTTGATCCATGTGAACAATCCCTGTATCATATTAATAATTACGTCCCACCTTTTTATGAGTGACATTGCAATGAATGTTCTTTTATGAGTTTTTTCCTTATGATTAAATTAACAAATTTTGCAACTCAATCGAACCTCTTGTTTGTCATGTGGCTAGAGTTGGTGGCGACCCAATCTTTTACTTTGATTTTAATGTCAGATAGCATTTCCATTTGTGTGTGGCTCTTTTAGCCTTCTGGATATAGCTCAGGGCTCCACTCATTTCATAAATACCACTTAAATGCACATCACGTACAATCTTAATCATGCTGTGAGCAGATGGTTTCCAATGGTCCTTCACCTGGATTTCACCCCTGGATAATGTTTTCTCAGCCGTCACTGCTCACACAGTTTGCCAATTTTGACTTATGTCTGTATTGTGTGAATATCCTGAACCTGGCCTACAAGTGTGGGAATTTTCCACAGGGTGCTGTTGAAAGCAGCAACCCACTATTAATTATAAAAAAAAACTGTGCCTAACCTGAACAGCAACCTGTCGATCCGTTCATCCAGCCTCCTCCAGTGCCACAGTGTGATTGTGCAAATGGCTGAAGCTGTTCAACAGGTGTGTTACTCATTGCTGGGGTGTGATTGTACACTGGAATGAATGTTTCAGACACTATTCACCTTAATCAGCACAGTTGGTGCCTGCAGAGTCAAAACAGAGGGTACACAGACAGATATCTTGAGCACCATCTGACTGCCAAATTGTGTGTAAAATGAATCACAAATACTATGATCCTTCAGTGTATGCTGATTACTCCCTTCTGCCACTGAACCCAGCTCCTGAGAGTGTTGCATTTTTTTTTTTTTCTGGCAGAGTATGAAGATTATAATCTACGAGGGTCACTCCAAAAGAAATGCACACTATTTTTGTAAAAATACTGTTTTCATTCTGCGTGTGTGAAAATTTTGCGGTGTGTAGATACATCCTTCCCGTTTGTTTTCAAACTTCGTTCAACCTGTTCCCATGAGTGGTGCCATCACAGCATGTCTTCAAGATGGCTGCTACACTTGACGTTCATCAGAAGCAACGTGCAGTCATAGAATTCCTGTGCTGTGAAAACGAGGCAGTGGGAAACATCCAACTGAGATTGAAAAATGTGTATGGAGATGCTGCTGTCGATGACAGTACAGTTAGTCAGTGGGCAAGCAGGTTACGTGATGAAAGTGGGCACGGCAATATTGAGGATTGTCCTCGCAGCGGCAGGCCTCATACTGCATACACTCCAGACAATGTGCAGAGAATTAACGAATTGGTGACTGCTGACAGACGCATCACAGTGAACGAATTGTCATGCTACGTTGGGATAGGGGAAGGAAGTGTTTGCAGAATACTGAAAATGTTGGCGTTAAAAAAGGTTTGTGCCAGGTGGATCCCCAGGATGTTGACAGTGGCTCACAAAGAAACAAGAAAAACGGTATGCAGCGAACCTTTGGAACAGTTCGAGAATTGTGGAGATGAATTTGTTGGAAGAATTGTGACATGTGATGAAACATGGCGCCAACATTTTTCACCAGAGCTGAAGAAGAAATCAATGGAGTGGCATCATGAAAAATCACCCAAGAAAAAAAAATTCGAAACCACGGCTTCTGCTGGAAAAGTTATGGCTATGGTGTTTTTCGATTCTGAAGGACTCTTACTTGTTGACATCATGCCAAGTGGAACCACCATAAATTCTGATGCATATGTGACAACACTGAAGAAACTTCAAGCTCAAGTGAGTCATGTTTGACCACATTGGCAAAAGCAGGATGTTTTGCTGTTGCACAACAATGCATGGCCACATGTCAGTCAAAAAAACCATGGAAGCAATTAAAAAACTCAGATGGACAGCACTGAAACACCTGCCTTGCAGTCCTGACCTGGCTCCATGTGATTATCATCTCTTTGGAAAACTGAAAGACTCTCTTCGTGGAACAAGGTTTGAAGATGATGACTCCCTTGTGCACTCTGCCAAACAGTGGCTCCAACAGGTTGGCCCATAATTTTACCATGCAGGTGTACGGGCGCTGGTTCCAAGATGGCATAAAGCAGCTGAGAGGGATGTAAATTATGTGGAGAAAAGGAAATATTATTCCTAGAGGATGTATCTACGCACTGTAAAACTTTCAAACACAGTAGAATAAAAATGGATTTCATTTGGAGTGACCCTCGTACATATAAATAATATTTTTCTGTAGTTTTTAATTACAGTATCATGAAAGTTCCATTTGATTCTGCTCAGTTCTGTACTCTCACAACCTCCAAATGCCGAAGGAAATTTAGCCGGAATGATTCCTTTGAAAGGGCATGGCCGATTTCCTTCCCCATCCTTCCCTCACCCAAGCTTGCGCTCCGTCTCTAATGACCTCGTTGTCGATGGGACGTTAAACACTAATCTCCTCCTCCTCCTCCTCCTCCTCCGAAGGAAATTTCTTAAAGTACTAATTCTTACACAGAAGATTTTGAGACTCATACCAATTTATTGGCTCACAGCAGCAAAATACCATGTTTCATGTTTCACAACCGTAGATTCCATTACAAAGCCTCAGTCCCTCATTGACTCACGAATGAACAGTTCAAATGTTAAGAGAAATGACTTAAAACATTTGACCATGTTAATATAACTTGTTTCATCTGTTTCTGTTCGTGGTTAAACCATAGTATGTGTGTGCTTATATAGAATGTACTTTGTGTAGGTGAGACTCTTTCATCAGTCATAAACTGTGTGGCAGACAACAGCAAAGAGAAAAATAACAATGTACCAGAGAAACTATGTAATGATCAAGGCTCTAATGCTTTGCCTGTAAGTACACTCTTATTTCATTTTATTCCCCTTGAAACTATGCCAGACTCAGATATTTCTCGTGAAAATTATGGAATCGTATTAGTGTTGAGCACAACAAATGATGTTATTGCTATTAGTTTTGATTATACCTTCTGTTTTTAATTACTTTCATATATATAAAGATGTTCACACACTTGATGATGGTTCGAATATTGGTCATGTAACAGGTTATGAAATGCAGAATGGGTTTTCCACCTTTTTATTAATGTAGTAACCATTAGAGGATGTACGGAAGATCAATGTACTTATCCATTCCAGTGAATGTTTTAACAGCATTTCAAAGTTTAGACTATTACACATTGTCAGTTCCCTGGAATTTTGTTAAAAGTTGTGTGAGCAGAAAGTAGATGGAGTGCCATCAAGAGTGAAATTTTGTTGCACAATTATGAATTCATATGAAAATCATAAACCACCTTTGAAGTATTGCACATCATATTGTGACGAGATATTCTGTAGAGTGACTGGATCATGAACACTATACATGCATTGGATATGACACATTGTGGGAGCAAAACAAAACTGAGTGGCTTACAGAAACTTACTCCACTCAATTCCCAGTTTGCACCCCAACGGATGGAGGATCTTCTCTCCATATTAAACCAGTGTTCTCTTTAGTGAATATTGAAAATCTATTTGGTGAAATCTCCTCCATTAGTACATTAAAAATCTTAATTAAAATGATGAATCCTACCCAGTCATGGGCTTTGGCTCTTGTAAAAAATACTTAGTGATGTACCTGCTAGTGTAATATTCCACAAGAGCCTAAACATTTTACAAGGTATAATTTTTCACCAAAACCTAACACTGCAAAGGAATTATGTGAACACTTGGAGAAGCATGGTATCCATTCAAAGTGTTGAGTATGTCAAGGCCTGCCTGATAACGAGGTTGCCACTGAGCTCTTTTCCTCACTTTTGAGGAGTATTCACTTCCAGGGAAGACCACAAACATGATTTACTGCTGTGATGTGAAGCTGTATTTCCCACCCCCAGTGCGAAGCTGTAACTGCCAATGCTTTTGGACATGTGTCCACCCAGTGCATGTATGAGACTGGTTGGCCACTTCACCAAAAACTGATCATGTCCACTATCAGCTTTCTCTGACGGTTGCAGAAATGACCACTCTTCTCGATCCTTGAAGTGTGGTAACCTAATTACAGAACACAAAATGCAGAAACTGTATGTCAAAGATTGCCTCTCATATTTTGAACCTTGGAAAAAATTGTGTTGTTTACATCCAGTTTCACGGTGGCGAGGTAGTCAGCAGTACTGGGCATTTTTACACTCTTGATGTCAAATTCCGGTAGTTGTGCAAGTAAATTAAACCATGGAGACGTTAGGCTGTCCCCTCTCATCATTCTGGGTGCGCCATCTGCAGGAACCTGAACTCCCCTCACCTGGCTGAAGAAAAGACCAACAACCCAACACCAGCCAAAAAACCATTACTGTGATAATTCAGTGGAAGTGCAATAGATATTACTGTCACCTTGCAATGGTACAAAAATTATTTGGTAATATAATTAAATTTGGGTTATAGAGTTGTACCCTGAAAGACGAACCCAACTTACATTGCTCCTGTGTTGTTATTTTGGTGTCACTTCCGTCGACGATATAAGAGATGTGATTCTTCAGTTTCTCCCAATGTATTTGTTACTCGAACAGTCCATGGGTATACTGCCAGTTCATAGTGTCCAGCAAGCACAATATTTCGGTGATCAGACATGTTGCCATCATCAGTTGTGCTGACGAACTGAGCTCCGATTTAAATCCCCTCCCTCCGCGGGCCGCTCTCTTCACCGTCTGCACCCGCACGCCCACCCACATCTTTGTGACCGCCGGAACACGGGCACGGACAGCGAAGAGAGTGGTCCGCAGGGGGAGGGGATTTAAATTGGCTGCCCACCCTCAGGAGCTCTGTTTGTCAGCACACCTGACGATGGCAACATGTCTGATCTCCGAAATATTGTGCCCGTTTGCACTATGAACTGGCACTATACCTGTGGACTGTTCGAGCAATATAAGTGATGTTTATTTAATTACAGTTCCTGTAATGTCAAGTACAACTGGCTCTCTTATTGTTAGCATTGACAAACTTTAGTGAGTATTTGAAATTTTACTGTGGTAACTTTGGTAGAATTAGCAGCCATGCACTATTTCTGCACATGCACAATTGGTGATTTTTTGCTGTCATGGTCAGTCATGCAGAACTCGTTCATAAAAACCAATCCCAGCTCCATGAGTTCTGCAATGTATTTTGCTGTCACTTCACTCTGTTGAGCATTAGCGAAATACTATTCATAATATTCACACTTTATCTAACACAGTTACTAAATAATAAATTTTTTGTCATGTGCTCCTACAGAAAATACTTAATTTGGATAAGTCACAAAATAAATCGCAAATCAAACTTTTTCATTGAAGCACAACTTTGATTGGGGATTCAATCCTAGGGAGAATACTGCCCTACTTTTTTGTACACAGTAGCACCTCCTACCGTGTATTGTATTGTATTGTGTAGTATTGTATTGTATGTTAACCGGGGGCCTATAAATGATGGAGAGGCTTCGTCCTCGCCGCAGCAGCAGGGGTCCACAACCCCATGACAACTACCGCAGTCCACTTCACCCCTCCGCCGCCCCATACCAAACCACTCTTTCAGGGTTATTGTGCAATTTTGCATGTTTAAAACTTGTATTAATTGTAGGAAACTTTAGATGACTTTACTGACTTGTTTGATTGGAAAGCTACTTGCATGAATGAAATTTTGTTTCTATGTAAACTCAGATGCAAGATGGAAAAGTGAACTGAAATTTTAATATTCTTAACACACTTGTTAGCAGTGCAATACTACTGTTGACTGAAACTGCTCTGAATTGATTTTAACTTCAAATAATTCTTTCCACTAACTTTTATAATTAAATATGAACAATGTAGGAAAAGATAGAGTGCCACTTACCGTAAAGAAGCTGCATCAAGTTGCAGACAGACACAGTTAAAAACACAATTGCATAAAGCTTTCAGCCACAGATTTCACCATTCACATGCTCAAGCAGGCACACTTAATGCACATACGACTGGCAACTTCAGTAACTCGGACCAGAATGCAACTATCACGTGGGATGCAAGCAGCAGTCTGGAGGGGTCAGGGAAGGGGAAGGGGTAGTAGTGTATGGGTGGGAGAGAGACAAACCATGTCTGGTGGAGTGTACAATGACTAGACTGCTAACAGGTGCATCATCAGGAGATTGTTGTGGCAGGAAATTGGGAAAACATGGTCAAAAAAGGAGAGGGGCAGGGAAAGAGAGGCAGATGTGTTGACAGATGGCTGCAAGATAGAAACTATTGGGTGGCGAGTGTGGGGACAGTATGTTACCTTAGGTTCAGGCAAGAATACTTAAGGGGAGCAGAGAAGGTGGTGTAAGGATAACTCCCATCTACACATTTCAGAAGAGCTAGTGGTGGAGGGAAGGATCCAGATGGCTTGGGTAGTGAAGCAGCCATTGAAATCAAACGTGTTATGTTCAGCTGCATGTTGTGCGACTGGGTGGTCTGCTTTACTCTTGCCCACAATGTGATGGTGGCCATTGATCCTGATAGACAGCTGATTGGTAGTCATACCAGTATAAAAGCTGAGCAATGATAGCAGCAAAGCAGGCAAATGATGTGGCTGCTTTCACAGGTGTCCCGGCCCATGGTGAGGTAGGATAAACCTGTGACAGGACTAGAATAGGAAGTCTGAGTAAGTGGATTGGACAGGTTATGCACCTGGGTCTTCCAGAGGTAAGGGGTTGGGATTGGAGTGGCATAGGGATGGACTAGGATGTTGTGGAAGTTGGGTCGGCAATGGAAAGCCCCTTTAGGAGGTGTGGGCAGTATCTCAGGTAGGATGTCCCTCATTTCAGGGAATGATGATAGATAGTCAAAGCCATGGTGAAGGATGTGGTTCAGTTGTTTTGACATAGCCTTCCTCATTGGATATGATGTAATATATTTGAAAAATAGATCTACTGCCACAAATATAGAAACAAAACCTCCTGTTATCTTGGGTAGTGGATCGAAAGTGTTCAAGGCCACAATTTCTAGTACTTACTTGGGTTTTATTGTCTACATTGGCCTTCAACTGGTTCCATTTATCACTTTTGACTTTTAATGATCACATGATTTTACCCTTTGCATAATTCGATGGCCCATGTTGTTGAACAGTAGACACTCCAACTTTTTTTTTTTTTCGGACATTTCTTTGTCCCATTTGACCAAATCTAGGTGAAAATAATCAATTGTCATCTCTATGTGCTGTGAGACAACTCACCATATTCCCAGACAACTTATCTTCTTCTTGTGTTATATCACTTCATAAATTACATAGGAGCCTATGTCCCTAGCATCTACATCATCAAATTTGACTTTAACGTACTTGGGCATCTCATCGGCATTCTGACACTTCCTCTTTTCTTTCCCTCTAAATTTTTTAAATAATTTATTTCGCAGGCTACATCATTATCCCTCACCTTTTGAGATGTTCCACTACACTCTGGCAGTCGTGATGGAGCATCAGGTACAGCATGCTCTGCACCCTCGATGTATCTGATTTCCATGTTGAATTACTGTAAAAACAGAGAACATGAAGCCAGTGCATTATGCAGCAATTGGCAGTACTTCAGGAGAGTCAGGCTCTATGATCAGTGTGGATAATGATTTTGTTCCCCCACAAGAACCCAAGAATATGGCAAGGGCCTCTTTTTCAGACACAGTATAGTTACATTCGTATTTGCTGAGGGTTCGGCTTGCAAATGCAGTTTGCCAATGATTGTTTCATCCCGTGGCTTCTATCATCTGAAAAACTGACACCCACAAGCCACAGTCTAAATGTCCATAGCAAAATAGTATGGTTCACTGGAGTCTGGATACCACAACTTAATATACTCAGCTAAAGTTACTTTCAGCTTCTTAAATGCTGCATGTTTGTCAGCCCATATGAATGCGCCACTTTTATTCAGTAGACTATTCGGGTGTGGACTGTTAGATACATGATTGAGCACATATTTACAATAGAAAGAGCATGATCCAATGACTGCCTTCAGCTTCTTGCAAGTCCTGAGCACTGAAGAATTTCGAACGGCTCTTATTTTCTACGGATCTTTTTCTATACCTTGGGCTGTAACTATATGCCCTAGAAATTTTATCTCTCTTTCTAACAAAATCGTACTTTTGTAATCTCAGGTTCATTTTCCCCTAATTAGAGCTCTGGATACCTGTGGGATGTTCCTAGCAAGTCTTGATCACAATCATTAAGTCATCCATGTATATTACTATTTGTGATCTGAGTTTGTTGCCCAGGATCTTGTCAAGTGCATTTATGAGTACAAAAACTGGTGTTCAGCCTGAATGAAACCACCATAGTCTGATAACATTTCCTAGCAAGGAGGAAAGCTATATACTTTCACAAGTCTGCATTCAACTCCACCTGCCAATACCCTTTCACCATATCAAAACTTGAAATAAATTTCACCCCACTAAATCTTTGTAAAAGATCTTCCATATTCTCAGGGTGTTTTGTCTCTTTCTTGACAGTTTTGTATAACATACGTGCATCTATTACAACACGCATGCTACTATCCTTTTTCCCTACATTTACTAAGGGATTGTTATTAGGGTTGTTGCTCCTTTCTATTATCCTCATTCGAGCATGCAATCATTTCCTTTTGTACTGTGTCCTTTTTAGCTAATGGAATATTATATGGTGACTTGAAAAAAGTTTCAGCCTCAATAACTTCTGTATGATGATCATATCCAACTACCTTTTCTGGCCTGTCAGAAAACACTTCTTTAATGTCCTGTAACACTTGGAATAATTTCTCTCATTGTGTGATAGACAACCTGTCTGCATGATCCACTGCTTGTTGTAAGTTGGGCTCTTTCCCTTCATTGTCTCACATCTTCTGTATTGGGTACCACTAATACCTCCATCGTAAACCAAAATTCTCTTCATCTGTACGCACTGAACAATTCAGCTGGTTCCCTTCTAACACCTTGGTTGATTCAAACAGAATGTCCAACTACCTCCCTTCTGCATGATGTATGATAGCTTTTTGAGCTCAGTTTATCAACCAGTCAATCCCTAGGATGATTTTGGCACTTGATTCCGTTACCGCAAGAAATACGTAACTAAGCCGCTCTCTCTATATCTGAAAATCTAATAATACTTGGTACTTTTTAAGTTTGCTACTCTCTCCTGTGGTGCCTATAACCTTAAGACCTGCCACTGGCATATTTTCAATTTCCAGTTTGTGCCTGGTTATTTCAAGAAAAGCATTTGAAACAGTAGTTATTTGCATTCTTGTATCCAAAAGTACAAACATTTCCTGTCCATGTACTTTAATGGGAATGATGGTTTGCACCCTAGTGTCCTACCTCTGGTCTTCTTCATTTTCCCATAATAAATCCTTTCAACTGCAAGGTCTTGCCATGATACCTGACCCATCTTTATAGTGATAGTATTATCTGGAGGTTTCATTCTCCATTTCAACCATCCTGCTCTGCTTTCTCTCATAGCTCAATGCCTACATATTCTGAGACCGCATCCTCTTCTACAGTGTCATTTTGGTTATGCCCTTCTACCATGGTTTTGGAAATTTCCTCGCTTACTACATCTTCATTGTGTTCCTGATGGATTTTGGTTTTATTTTCTTTAGCTCAAATTGACACTACAAATTTTACTGTTAGAGTGTATATTTCTTACAGTTGTTCATCTTTCTCTATTTACAATTCATCAGAATCATACATATCTTGCTAGTCTTAAAAGATGCTGTCTTACAATACTGATTTTGACCAATTTCTTGTTCTTCTTGCCCCGTCTGTTCTCTGAACAGGTTGCACAGGTTTAAATCAATTCCATCGACTTGTTTGTCAGGAAAAATGACCACTTCATTGCAGCTGCTCAAATCTTCCTTATTTTCCTGCAAATTTTCTAATCTATGTAGGATGTCTCCGATAGTGCTGTCAGTTGTATAAACTCCAACAGTTTCGGATACCTCATCTTTTTTGCTGTCACATCTTTTGTTTTCTTGGTTATGCATGACTGCTATCACTATTACCTATTGAAATTGACATGACACTCTATTATTTGCAGGTTTGGGTCAGAATTAGTCTCTTCTATGGAAGTTGCCGGATTCTTAGCAGGCTGCTTCTCCAGCTGTTGAGCATATGAAGCGAAAGAGGTAATCTCTTAATATTCATGCATGTCAGCATCATCCTTCCCCTTACTGCCTTCCTCTTCCTTCACGATTTATCCTCATCGCAATTCGTTGACTTGTTAAGTAATATCTATGCAGATCTTATTTTTCCAGTTCATTTTGCACCCTGTTACCAGTTAAGTTTCCCCTTCCTGGTGGTAACAACCTCCTCAGCCTTCTCTAACTGTTCCTCTCGTCATATTTGTTTGTGGCTGATTGCCATTAGCTCTTTCAGGGACATTATGGTTCCTGAATCCTCTTCGATTGTGAGTTTTGCACTCTATATTTTTGCTCTCCGATTTTCCAGAAAGTCTTCAAAATTATGATGGTTACATCCTACGTATGGCTTGGAATCATATGGCAACTTCGTCTTGAGTTCTCAAGCTATCTCAGATTCAGACCTTCAGCTTTTTAAATACTCCAAGCTCTTAAACTATGATTCACAATAATCCTTCATGGATCCGCATCCATGTTTTGGCTTTCTGGCGATGATAAACTCTCATCACAATTGGTCTTGTTTCTGGACAGACTAAAACTCTTCCAGAAACTTACTCTCAAAAATTCAGAGAATGGCAAATTCTCCACATCCAAATTCAGTCCCCATCACTTAGCATTTCCTGTTAACAAATTAGTTACTGAATTTATCCTTTCTTTGTCTGACATTGTGGGTAACACATACAGTTTTTGATGAAGTCGGTAGGATGCCAACCTCCCTGTTTTTTCTGAGGGCCAAACTTACCCTCTATACTTAAAATCCCAAAATTCTTTGTTACAAATGGTGTGTAACTACTCAGTGTCTGATTCTGTACCTGCAAATGTACCAATTCCACCTCTGTATGAATTGTTGTGGATTCTTGCTGTTGAATGCAAGAACCCATGTTCTCTAGTATACTCTTCATTGTGTTGCATAATGCTTCCAGTTTGGCTTGTGTTTCATCTGAAATTTCAGTCCTAACTGTGGGTTTTATAACTTGCAGCTGTCCTTCTATAAGAGGTTCTAGCTCTCATTCTACTCTCTAAGTTTCCAAATCAAATCTTTCTTTCATACTAGCAATTTTTGTCTTAATTTTAGTTACATCAACTTCATATTGTTTACCAGTTTGCTTATGTCAGTTATGCATTGGCTTTGTGCAGTGAAAATCATTAAATTTGTGTCAATCTTGCCTGAAAGATTTCAATCCAAATTGGATATCATGGTTCCTATTTTGATATACTCGGTTTTCACTTGAATATCAATTTTGTCTTTCAGTTTAGTCATCTTTGTTTCCTTTTATGTCAATTTTGTATCCAGGCTAGTATTTATTTTACACTCTAACTGCATCATAATAGTGTTCATGTTAGTTTCCAGCTGCTTTGCATTATTTTTGAAACCTGCATCCACATTGTTCATACCAGTGGTAATGCCTGTAGCCATAACATTATTTGAGTCACTAAATCAACACCGATATCCATCTGCATCCCCTCCACTGTCACATATGGTTCAGTTTTAATTTTTACATGACCGAAATCCTGTTCCATTTTTATAATCAGCGTGAATGTTCTTAACAGATTGTCTAATCCACATGTACAGTTACATCCACCAACAACAACAAAAAATTAAATAAATAAAATAAAATAAAAACAAAAATAAAAAAATTAATGTTTTCACTGCTGGTAACACCATTCAAGACCTGTGTTCTAAATTATTGTTCTGTCTTACACTGTCTTCTGCCATCTTGTGATCAAAAGACAATGCCTCATCTGGTACATTAGGACCTGACATCATCTTGTGCCTCTCTCATTTGTGCCAATCTAAAATTTTCACGCAGTGAAGTACAAGCTGCTTAACTGTTCTGAATGTTAGGTTTCCTATTATTATACAGGTTATCGCATGGACTTACCAATTTTGGTATTTATTTTACAATGCCAAAATTACAAAACTGAAGGTTCTGTAAATTACCATTTTACTGCAGTAACGCACAAATTTTAAAAATCCTGTCACACAGTCAACAGGTGCAATGGTATAAAAATTATTTGATAATATAATTAAATTTGGGGTGTAAAGAGTTGAAACCTGAATGACAAACCCAAATCACGTTTCTTGTGCATTGTTATTCTGATGTCACTTCCATCTACAATGTAAGTGATGTTCTATTTCAGTCCCTGAATGTCAAGTACAACTGACTCTCTTCAACCCTAATGTCACCACTCGACTTTATCACTCACAAAATTTAGTGAATGATTCAAATTTTACTGTGGTAACTTTGCTGGAATTGGCAGCCATGTACTGCTTCTACACCAGCGTATTTGGAAATTTTTTGCTGCCATGACTGGTTACGTGGCACTCATTCATATAACTGCTGGCTGCCTGCCTTATTCTGTATTTTCTACAATGCTGTCACTTCACTCAGTTGAGCATTAGTGAGACACTACACACAATGTTCACCTGTTACCAAACACAATTACTAAACACTAAACAATCCTAGGTAGAACACTGCCTTACATTTCATACACAGTCGCACTTTCTACCTTACCCACTTTCCTATCGATTTAGAATCCCAGTTGGCAGCCATAACAGCAGGTAGCCTAAGCAAATTCCTATGAGAGCATTGGTCACTTACCAAGAGTTATTCCGTGTGGAGAACTAACTAATTCAATGGAGGTCGGTCGCCAGCTCTAGAGCAGCAAATTTTGTTCCCTGTTTGAATTAATTTTAACGACTTTAGATGACTTCACTGACTTGTTGTTTGACTGAAAAGTTACCTGCAAGAATGAAATTTTATTTCTCTGTAAACACAGAACTGAAATTTTAATATTCTTAGCACACTTGCTACTAATGGAATAATATTGTTGACTGAAATGAATTGAATTGATTTAGGCTTTAAATAATTCATTGCAAGAACTTTTGTAATTCAGTGACAGATAATTTTAAACAAATTACCTATAAACAGGTGACCACATTGTCTTTGCACTAACAGTGCCGCTCTAAAGGAGCATACATCATCATAATGTAACATTGGATAAGACGACAAGTTTTTTCTTTATACTGTGCTACAAATAAACTTGAATAGTAATACTGATATTCAAATAGCAATGTACTTTAGGAAAGAGGAATGTGGCTTAAGGCAAAATAACTTTACAAGAATTCCAATAACTAGTTCCATATTACTATTAAATTGACCACAAATTGAAATTATCAACTGGTGGTATTCTGCATAGATTTGAAATTATTTTCAAATTATAAAAATTATTAACAAAAGTCTCATATCTTGCCTTCTTTTGTTACAAGTTGAGACGCCATGGTGGCAGGATGATGTCTTCATGTCTCTATACTGGTAGCCATTGTTAATGCACTCCTTTGTGCATTTCTACACCATTACACATTGGACAATTTACCATCAGTTCAGTTGGAGATTCCTGAATTTCGACTATTTACATAACTGAGACAATTTTTACTATGATCCAACCCAGCTATCTTCAGTCTTGACACCACTAACATTTAAATAAGTGCTATAGAGACCATTACACAGAAGGGCTCTCTCTCGCGTTCACACATGTGCATCTACCACAACAACTCTCCAATGTCTGACCACTGACCAATCCCTACTTTTGTTTGTGCTTCTTGCACATGACCCTGCCCATGTGCAAGGCCACTCAACCATAATGCTTGTACCTGTTTACATCCACACTGGATTCAACAGCAACACAAATACAAACAGCCCTATTGATCACTATATCAGGCAGGGCACTTACCTACCTTGAGGTGACCAACTTAATCCAACAACTCCTCTCTCTCCCCCTCCCATTTTTCTCCTGTGTTGGGATTTTTAAGTGCTCGCCCCTCCACCACCACCACCACCACCACCACCACCACCACCACCACCACCACCACCTCTCCCCTCGTAGGGAACAACCATGTTGTCTGGTAGGGGCCTTCTAATTGAATAGCTCTAGTCCAGACTTTTCCCCCAATCTCATGGACTCACTGCAATGGTCACTACACAATGATTTGTATGGTAGTGGCCTTTTTCCAATGTTCCTGATACTTCTTTGTCAGTGTAACAGATCATGTACCATTTTGAGCTCTTCAAATGGTCAACTGGCACTTATATATTTCTGCTACCACTTCATGTTCTCAGTGATGTGTCCTAACTGATCGTCTGCATTCCAGGAACTGTTATTCCCGTTTCTACAGGCCCTTACTGCCACCGGCCAGTGCAGTGGTTGACCAAAGACACTACAGCAACACTTCAGGATCATTTAAGGGCACTGCATGTCTCAAGTGACATCATTCAGAGACCACACTCATCAGTTTGAAGTGACTGCACACAAGCCTAACAGTCTAATTAAGCACAGTAAGGAGGAATGCTGGGAGCACCATATCTGCACCTTGGGAATGTATGTCCTACAGACCAAGCTCCATAGTCTTCTGGGCCACCAAAGATTAACAACTGGTGTCAGTTCTTGCTGAACACCTTGCAACCCATTCTGTATCAGCATCTGTGAGCTCTTCTTACCCAACTACCTTATGACTGCATAATGGGAAAATTGAAGATATACCCCTATTGTTCACCCTCACCACTCTGAATTATATAACAACCTTTCACTGACTCAGAACTTCCCAATTCTAACCAGACAAAACTCCACATCCATCAACATCTACTGGCCAGTTAGCCTCACCAACATGCTCTGCAAATTGGTTGAAAAGATTAAAGCACAACGGTTATGTTGGGTTTTCTGTTGTGGGACCTTTCGCCCCCTGTCAGTTTAGTTTCTGGAAGGGTCAATCCTATAAATTCGAACATTTTAGGTTAGGCTTTACTGTGACTGTTATTGACATTAGATCAAAAAAACATGTTTGTTGCCACCAGTCACCGTTTTATTTATTTCCACAACGCGTTTCGAAGGTTTAAACCTCCATCATCGGGTGGATTTACATTAGTTAGTATGACATTTCTGTGTGTGTTGTGTTACGACTTTTTGGAGGAACTTGTGGCACTGTTTAGTGGAGAAACAAGACACTATTTCAGAACATGGTTTTGGGTTACTTCTGACAAAAATTAAACTGATATCTAACAGTAAACATAAAATAAGTAAAATAGAGTATCTCCAGTGGTCGCAGGTTCCTTTTGCTGTCGTAACACATCACATGTATATTGTCATATTTGTAAACAAATATGGCATCTGGAATCTGCTGGGTGCAAGGTTCATATAGCAGAAGAGAAGACATAATTGCAAAGTACAAAGAATATACATTGTAACAACATTATTACAGAATAGTTATGTAAAGGATTTGGAGGTGTTTGTTTTGAGGTGTTGAATACATGTTTGTGTACTTCAGGTGGCACATAAATCCAATTTTGACAAGTTAAAACAGCTTAATCTTCACACTCATTTATACAGTCAGATGAAATGTTAAAATGGCTTAAACTTCATATTTGTTAATGACAGTCAGGTGAAACGTTACAGACTTTGAGTACAATAATCATATTGGCTACAGCAGTAAAATTATATATAAATGACAATTGAGATTAATATAATGGAAGGAAACATTCCACGTGGGAAAAATTATATATAAAAACAAAGATGAGGTGACTTACCGAACAAAAGCGCTGGCAGGTCGATAGACACACAAACAAACACAAACATACACACAAAATTCAAGCTTTCGCAACAAACTGTTGCCTCATCAGGGAAGAGGGAAGGAGAGGGGAAGACGAAAGGAAGTGGGTTTTAAGGGAGAGGGTAAGGAGTCATTCCAATCCCAGGAGCGGAAAGACTTACCTTAGGGGGAAAAAAGGACAGGTATACACTCGCACACACGCACATATCCATCCACACATACAGACACAAGCAGATATATGTCTGCTTTCCCCCTAAGGTAAGTCTTTCCGCTCCCAGGATTGGAATGACTCCTTACCCTCTCCCTTAAAACCCACTTCCTTTCGTCTTCCCCTCTCCTTCCCTCTTTCCTGATGAGGCAACAGTTTGTTGCGAAAGCTTGAATTTTGTGTGTATGTTTGTGTTTGTTTGTGTGTCTATCGACCTGCCAGCGCTTTTGTTCGGTAAGTCACCTCATCTTTGTTTTTATATATGACAATTGAGATTAATAGACAGATGTGGCAGGCTGGAGGCAGAAGGAGAGGAAGAGGGAGATAAGGTGAGAGAGAGAGAGAGAGAGAGAGAGAGAGAGAGAGAGAGAGAGAGAGAGAGAAGGTGGAAAGAGTGATTGTATGAGAGTAAACTTTACATGGCAAGGGGTCTTATGTTTACGTGCTACATATATTAGCTGCCTAAAGGTTGGGGTAATATATTGGTTAATGCTTTAAAATATGCAGATAGATATACAATTTCTGCCAGTAGTTGATGTACATATAGTTTCAAGCTGACAAGGTGTACAAGCTGTAGGTGTGATGAATTATCTGTAAATGAGGTCAATCTCTTGTACTCTTGGCAGCTGTCAATATTTATGGTAACTATTAAGGTGTGTTTGCATGCGCGCGTGTGTTTGTGTGTGTGTGTGTGGGTGGGTGTGTGTGTGTGTGTGTGTGTGTGTGTGTGTGTGTGTATTTTAATGATGTAGGCAGTTGCTGAAAACAGAGAAGATACTATTTTAAATATTGTCATTTTTGTCATTTAAGATGGATTCAGGTTGTTTTATTTGGTGTGTTTCAAAGATGTCTAGTTTTCTGCTTTTTGGTTGGATGTGTAGGATGCTGATACTTGTGTTGTTAACCTGGTATTTTTTTTCATGCAGGTGGGTGGCTATTGCTGATGTGTGGTATTTTTTTGTTTTTTAGTGCTGCCATGTGTTCCTTGAATTCAATCCCAAATGATCTGCCTGTCTGGCCTATGTAGAAGCAGTCACAGTCCAAACATTCAATTTTGTACACACCTGTATGATGAAGTGGGTTTCATGTGTCGATGTTGTGGAGTAACTTCTGTCCAATGTTGTCTGTTGTAAAGGATATGCTTATGCCTTTTCATTTGAAGACATTGGCAGTCTGATATTAAATGTTCCCTAGAAATGGGATTGTATGGAAGATGTTATTTTCTTTTTGTTTTTTGTGTTGTGATTGCTTTGCCATTATTGAGTGTTTTAAGGTGTCTACTATGGAGCTGTTATAACCATTCTCAAAAGCTGTTTGTTTTATTGTTTTAAATTCTTGATCACATTTCTCTTCAGAGAGTGGTAGTTGGATGGCTCTATTGATCACGTACCGGAATGCTGCCATTGTGTGTGCTGTGGGATGACAAGAGGAGTTGTGGATTGTGGTATGTGTTGTGGATAAATTTCAAACTCATCTCTGTTATTCTTTATTCTAATGGTAAGGTCTAGGAAATTTATACTGTCATCTGTTTGGTGTTCAACTGTGAATTTTGTGTTTTCATGGTAGTTGTTCAAAAAGTGGTTCAACTCACTGATGTCATCTTTAGTGCCTTTGATTAAAATGATGGTATCATCTACATATCTGTAGTAGTAGATGATATTTCCCTGGAGATGGTGATTGGAATTTAGGATTTTGTCTTCTAGGTTACTTATAAATATTTCTGCTAGCAATCTGGAAGGATTTGAACCCATTGCCAGACCATCTGTTTGTTTGTAGATTTTATTGTTAAATTTAAAATAGTTGTGTGAAAGTGTGAATTCAAGCACGTCCATTGGTTCAGAAATGTGAGTTGAAGGGATTTTTTTGTGTTAATGTAGGTTGGCATTGATTATCTGTAGTGTGGGATCTATTGGTATGGATGAATAAAGATTTTGTATGTCAAATGAGGAAAGTGTGGCTCCATCACGTACTTGTATGTTTTTGACATATTGTGTGAATTCTGTTGTGTTTTTAAGTGTTCTCTCATTATTGAATGTGTAAGACCACAAATGACCATTTGATTAGATGGGAAACAGCAGTCCATAAGGCTTTTTTTAATGCCAACACTTCATTGCGGTCTTCTTTTTACCTACGTAATGTGTATGACACCAATTTACTTACTGTCCATAACTGGGGCTTTTGGGACACGATATTGGTTTTTTTGTTGGTTTGTTCATGTCAGGGTTGGTATATCACTCAGCTGCCCACAGATTTAAGAGAACAGTGTCCTTCAGGGCTCCATGCTGAGTGTGACTCTCTTCCTCATTGCTGTCATTAGGCTAGTCACATCTGTGAGACCAGTGGTGTGCACTGTATGTTGATGGTTTTTGCATTTGGTATAATTCCCAATGTGTAGCGTTGGCCAATCACCAGCTCCAAGTGGCTCTGCTTTGAACTTTTCCTGTAGCTTCCAGTTCTCTCCCGAGGGAACATTGTTCGTACACTCAGGTGGTATTACCAGTTGGAATATGCCTGGAGCGAGGCTGTCTGATGGGAATTCCTAACCCTGTAAGAATGTGTATTCCATATTTTCCTGCATCCCTGTTGATGTTGAACCTCATATGCACACATTTTTCCCTCCCTATCAAAAAATCAGTAATAAGAATTTTGTCTGGACGAAAATGCTTTAACATCTTTGGCTAAATGACTACTTTAACTATAAACCATATTGTCATAATTTTGTAGGTAAATATTTTGTTGATAATTATGTTCTCACTTATGTTTATCTATGATGTTATCATGTTGCAAAAGAATGTTTCAAGAGTGCTACAAACTTAAATTCCATTCTGATCCAAATTAATTAACCACATATTATGTTAACCATAAGATTACTGTTTTAGTAAAACAGAAAGTATCTGCAACATGAGTCAGCCCAAAACTTCACAAATTGTTAAGATATTATGTTCTTTTGATCTAGAAAGGGAAGTCTTGTATTGTAAACATATAGCATTTCGGAGCTACAGTAAAGAACACCCAGTTAAAAAATTATTTAGTTCCACCCAGTAAACACTCAAATTATGTAGTCACAAAGAAACCTAAAATTATGCCAGGTGAAGCAGGAAACTATAGGAAAACTAATGAAGCAACAACAATGTAACAGCGAGTGGGAAACATGAACACTCACAGATTGTTTTTATATATTATGAATAATATAAAGTTTTGAATCAAGAAAATGATCCCTGGAAGGAAATCGTATAGAATAACCAAAAAATTGAGCTCAAAATGACATGACAAAATTTAATCAGTGAATCTGTTTAGTGCTAGTTCAATTCCAGCCCCTGCTATCGTGAAAGGAGAAGCATGTCGTTAGCTGACAATCATAATAAAATGTGGACATGCACAAAGTTTTTCACTCCTGTAATAGATTACATGCTGCATAGTACATTAATTAGCAAAATAACATGGAGTTTGATGACAACAAGTCCTAAAATAATAAAAGTAGCTTGAAATGACATTTACACTCTGCACCAACTTGTTAGGATATGAATACAACAAAACGGATGGACTGGCTGTAGTGGAGTAGTGGTTATTAATTCACCATGATACTCTCCCACCTCTTCATTTCTCTTTCATCTCTCAAATAACCAATGATATTTCTACTGGATGAATAGCCTACCACATCACTGTGCCTTCACATTTTGTTTCATTTATCTAGTGCATCAGTTTATCAAATGACTGAATAATCTTGCAGTTTTTTTAAAGTCCTCTTCCTGGTCTCTGTAAATATTTGTAATCATGCAAAGGGTAGGAAATACATTATTTTATGCATGACTGTTACATGCTTGGTGCAAGAGTGCTGATATGCTGAATGTGGAGAAATGTATTTTCTATTTACACACATGTGAAAGGTCTGAACGTGTCTCCCAACTAGAATATCGGTGGGATCTGATGGGATAAGTGAGCAAAAAGTGAATGGAACAAGATGGTAGTAGCAGGCAGAGGACATTTCTAACAGAAATTGGGGCTGTGTATGAGGGCTGGTCACCATTTTTGATTGCTCCAACATTAGTAGTGTCTGTAGCTATTATGTGATAGTTGATTATCATCACCCACAGTGACTAAAAGCTTTTCTCACCTGTATTTTTAATTTATTTTAAAATGTTTTATATATATCATTATTTGTGGTGGTGTAATGTAGGTGACTGATATACATTTGAATTCAGTTGATGTGCATGTTTTGAATTATTTAATTATTTTTACAGGCTGTGAAAAGCAACAGAGTACAAAGTGCAGGTGACAAGAAAAGATATGAAATGAACAATCCAGAGGCAGTACCACCAAAAAGCATAAGAAATGCAGTCAACTCAAAACAAAAGAAAGAATTAGCTGACAGAAATGTAAAGAAAAGTAAAAAATAATGACAGCCATCTCAGACAAAGTTGTGAATAGTGATTCTTTAGATGGCAATAACTGTCTAGATAATAAATTTGAAAACCCAATTCATTTTACAGATTCAGAAAGGAGAGTTCTAAAGAGTAGAAACAAACACATCAATGAACAAAAAGAACATTGTAATGCCATAATATATGAGAACAAGAATGATGGTGTTGGTAAAAATGAAGTTTCTTGTAGTATTCAATCAAGTAATAACATAAATTATGGGAAATTAAAGCTAAATACTACAGTCTCAGTACTAGGCAAAGATAGTAAAGAATCTACCACTGATGAAAATAGTAAGTGCACCACGAAGAAAACTGAAAATATGAAAACAAGTGATATGAGCAATGATTTTACAGGTAAGATGATTGTTTCAGTATCCCAACTTAAAGAATGTAAAACATACACTGGTCTCCAAAATTAAAGCAACAAACTGCTATGTCCCCAACCTGTGTCCAATTCACAATATAATCATACAAACTGTCACACAGATGTCCATATTGTGTTCTGCATATAAGATGGCATTCTGGCCAACTGACAACCATGACAACGGTGATGTCAGGGCACCTATGAAAAAGGGTAGTGTCTGCCAGGTAGCCCAACAGCCACAATAGCTTTTTACACAGTCACAGATGGTGCAGAGAAGATGTTTACCAGACACCCTGCAGTGGTGGGCCATAGAAAGAAGGGAAACAGGACAGCAGCAAACTGATTTTGACCAGTGGTGTAATGTGAATTGTTCTGTCATTTCTCGGATTTGCTGACAGTTTATAGAAACCAAAACTGTATCCTGAAGAACAGGGCAGGGCCGACCATGTTTGATTTCAGGAGAGAGGACTGTTATTTGGCTTTAAGAGCACAATAGTAGTGCCTTAGTAGTGCAAGATCTTGGGACCTCACCTGCAGTTGTTGCAGGGTACTTTGTGCCCACACTTTGTATTGATGGATGTTAATGCTTGACACCCATAGAGACAGCTGGTTGATGTTTTCTTGGAAACAGTATTGCACGCATGGTTGGCCTGCTCACTGTCCCAATTTGAGTCCCATAGAGCACATCTGTGATGCACCATGGAGATGGCTTGCATGACATCAGCATCCACCAACCACTCTCCAAGACTGCGAGCAGCTCTGCAGGAAGAATGGGCATTATTGCCTCAATAGGTGACCGATGATATTCACAGCAAGCCCTATCATTATCAGGCCTGTATTGTTGCCAGAGGTGGTCACACCCCATACTGAGCACACTAACCAGTTGTCTGAATGTGTGTGCAAATCCGTTAAGTTAGGAACAAAGAACAACATTTTTGTCTACAATTACACATGTTGTTTACAGTCTGCATTCTTGAATTGTTTCTACTTTACTATCACCTGCTTACACTGTTTTGTGGCAAAATAATTGCAACCTAGCAAAATTTCCATTTGTTGTTTTAATTTTGGACACCCGTGTAGTTGCACCAACATTTTAATGACAGTGATTAAAACTTTCTCTTTTTCTAGCATCGCATTTGTCTATTTGTAAGAAATTCTCTGCTAGGTTTCTGGACCCTCAGATAAAGTTTAGAGATTAAAGCAAAAGTTGTGAAAGATGTATTAATAGATGCTTGTGCTTCAATGTCTCCAACTGCCATTCATATTCTAACAAATGTTCAGCAGAAACAACGACACTATATGGACTCCAGCCAATAGTTTAAGCTTGGGCATTAAATACTGTACTACAGTGTGCATTCAGGATAATGAGCTTTTTTGTAAAAATTATTTTTGAAAGCAGCATTATTCAGTCTTCTTATATGTGGATCTTTTCTATGGCGTATAGGTCAGTGATCCTCTGTGAGCCTACTGCAATATCTTGCAATGTCTCTCTTGTATAATGTACTCGTCCAAACTCTGAAGGCAGGATGTGACTCATCACTACATACCATGTTTTACAGACTATAAAATACACCTTAATTTTTGAACAGTTTTTAAAGTAACATTTTCAATGTTTTTATTATTGTTTCATCAATATTGCAGATTTTCTCAGAAAACTCCCACATACCCTGAAGTAGATGAAGAAACTGGCCAAAATAGACAAAACTGTATCACAAAATAACAAAAAAATTTGGACATATTTGATGAAAATAGCAGGGTGTTATGTTTAAGATGTTGGTGTGCGTGTGCTTTCATAATAAATGTTTTAGATTTATCGTATGAGTTTTATTGAGACCATTGCAATCCAATCCCTTAAAAAAATTCGTTTCAGTAGTACACTCAAATAGTGATTTTTCCATTTGTCTGTAAGTACATCTTCACCCACATGTCATCTTGCTGTGTCTTTAATTTATGCAACTCTGTGGTCCAAAACACTCTTACTTATGTTAGCATTTATTTGTATGCCCACCTTTGTGAACATCTACGCCTACAATACAACTTGCTTTTTTTAGGCAGTCAGGTGGATTATTCTCTCTTTGATTTATTTGTGCTGAGGAGCAAGGTGGTACAGTGGCCATGTAGGTTCAGATCTCCTGTGATTTCCATAATTCCCTGTCCTTGAAGGAGTCAGAGCTTGTGACCTATCCATTATGATCTTAATGTCAATGGGATGTTAAACCCTAATCCTTGTTCGTTCCGTCCTTCCTTCCTCTTGCACTTATACACTTTCATACAACCATTGTATCAGATGGTTTGATTGATTTCTGGTACTTGCTGTGCCAGGTTTCATCACGAATGATACAATGTGAAGGGTGATCTCTTCTTCTGTGACCTGGCTCATTATAATTTGCCTTATATACAGTTTTTGGTTACAGTAAAAATATGTGACTGTGTTAGTAAATTTTTGTGTATGAACCATTTGGAGATGTATATAAAATTTTCATGTATAATTTGATCTTAAGGCTCTAATTTGGATCAGTTGTACAATCTAACATAAACAATTTGATGTCTTGTTAGAAGATGTTCATGATGATGATGTATTTATGCTTATTGGCCATCACACAGAAAGCTCTGGGGGCCTCATACTTACAAAACAACCACCTGCACTTGTCACAGAATTGATCATCAGTTACCTTTTTGCAAGGTAGTTTCTACTGATCGAGGAGAAATTGACTGTGGAATGCCTGTTAAATATTGATTTTGATGCACTTTCAGACTACTTTTCACAATTTTGAAACTTTAATGATACAGGACAGAAGATGGAAGTGTGTGTCCTAGATCGTACAACTTTTCTGTACAATTTCCTATTTTCTGTCTTTGTTTTCCTGACTAGCAAACTACAATGTTGTGCCCTGATGAATGTACTGCAGTAACTCCTGCCCCTCAAGGTATTAATTTAACCATTTATATCTACCTCAATATGTACGTCTACATCTGTTCTTCATCTGTATTAAGTTTGGCAGAGTTCATAGTGTACCAGTACCATACCCCACCCCTACCACCACTCTATCCCTCCATTGTACATGGAAGAAAGATTTCTGTAGTTGTTGCATTGTAGTAATTATGTGAGATGTATATTGGAGGAAATAGTATTTATCTTGACTCCTCCTGAAATAGGACCTCTCAGAATTTTGTAAGAAAAAATGCTCTGTGGTGCACAGAGTCTGTCTTGTAGCATCTCCCATTCCAGTTTTTGCAGCATTTTTGCAACAAACTCACACCAGCTAAGCAAATGTGTGATGAAGTGTGCAGCTCTGTTTCAAATCTTTTCTATGTGTACCACTAAAACAATTTTGTAATGTGCTGTATTTGACAAACAGTATTCAGGAATTGATTTGCAAGGATTTTGCGGGAGATCTCATTCATAGGTGAATTAAACTTGTTTAGCGTTCTTATAATACACATGAATTCTGCTCTCTCCCGTCCCTGTAACAAGATATGTGTCATGGTCTACCATAAATCACCGAGAAAGCAACTCTGACATGCTCGAAGACTGAGGCTAATCTTAGTAAAAAGAAAACTGTGTATTGGATAATAAAATGTTTTCGTATCAGTTGTAGTTGTTGTTGTTGTGGTTTTCAGTCCTGAGACTGGTTTGATGCAGCTCTCCATACTACTCTATCCTATGCAAGCTTCTTCATCTCCCAGTACATACTGCAGCCTACATCCTTCTGAATCTGTTTAGTGTATTCGTCTCTTGGTCTCCCTCTATGATTTTTACCCTCCATGCTGGCCTCCAATACTAAATTTGTGATGCCTTGATGCCTCAGAACATGTCCTACCAACTGAACCCATCTTCTAGTCAAGTTGTGCCACAAACTCCTCTTCTCCCCAATCATATTCAGTACCTCCTCATTAGATATGTGATCTACCCATCTAATCTTCAGCATTCTTCTGTAGCACCACATTTCGAGAGCTTCTATTCTCTTCTTGTCCAAACTAGTTATCGTCCATGTTTCACTTCCATACATGGCTACACTCCATACATATACTTTCAGAAATGACTCCCTGATATTTAAATCTATACTCGATGTTAACAAATTTCTCTTCTTCAGAAACGCTTTCCTTGCCATTGCCAATCTACATTTTATATCCTCTCTACTTCGACCATCATCAGTTATTTTGCTCCCCAGATAGCAAAAGTCCAGTCCTTTACTACTTTAAGTGTCTCATTTCCTAATCTAATTCCCTCAGCATCACCCGACTTAATTCGACTACATTCCATTATCCTCGTTTTGCTTTTGTTGATGTTCATCTTATATCCTCCTTTCGAGACACTGTCCATTCCATTCAACTGCTCTTCCAAGTCCTTTGCTGTCTCTGACAGAATTACAATGTCATCGGCGAACCTCAACGTTTTTATTTCTTCTCCATGGACTTTAATACCTACTCCGAATTTTTCTTTTGTTTCCTTTACTGCTTGCTTAATATACAGATTGAACAACATCGGGGAGAGGCTACAACCTTGTCTCACTCCCTTCCCAACCACTGCTTCCCTTTCATGTCCCTCGACTCTTATAACTGCCATCTGGTTTCTGTACAAATTATAATTGCCTTTCGCTCCCTGTATTTTACTCCTGCCACCTTCAGAATTTGAAAGAGAGTATTCCAGTCAACATTGTCAAAAGCTTTTTCTAAGTCTACAAATGCTAGAAATGTAGGTTTGCCTTTTCTTAATCTAGCTTCTAAAATAAGTCGTAGGGTCAGTATTGCCTCACGTGTTCCCATATTTCTACGGAATCCAAACTGATCATCCCCAAGGTCGGCGTCTACCAGTTTTTCCATTCGTCTGTAAAGAATTCGCGTTAGTATTTTGCAACTGTGACTTATTAAACTGATAGTTCGGTAATTTTCACATCTGTCAATGCCTGCTTTCTTTGGGATTGGAATTATTATATTATTCGTGAAGTCTGAGGGTATTTTGCCTGTCTCATACATTTTGCTCACCAGATGGTAGAGTTTTGTCAGGACAGGCTCTCCCAAGGCGGTCAGTAGTTCTAATGGAATGTTGTCTACTCCCGGGGCCTAGTTTCGACTCAGGTCTTTCAGTGCTCTGTCAAACTCGTCACGCAATATCGTATCTCCCATTTCGTCTTCATCTACATCCTCTTCCATTTCCATAATGTTATCCTCAAGAACATTGCCCTTGTATAGACCCTCTATATACTCCTTCACAACTTTCTGCTTTCCCTTCTTTGATTAGAACTGGGTTTCCATCTGAGCTCTTGATATTCATACAAGTCGTTCTCTTTTCTCCAAAGGTCTCTCTAATTTTCCTGTAGGCAGTATCTATCTTACCTCTAGTCAGATAAGCCTCTACATCCTTACATTTGTCCTCTAGCCATCCCTGCTTAGCCATTTTGCACTTCCTGTTGATCACATTTTTGAGACATTTGTATTCCTTTTTGCCTGCTTCATTTACTGCATTTTTATATCTTCTCCTTTCATCAATTAAATTCAATATTTCTTCTGTCACCCAAGGATTTCTATTAGCCCTTGTCTTTTTACCTACTTGATCCTCTGCTGCCTTCACTACTTCATCCCTCAAAGCTACCCATTCTTCTTCTACCGTATTTCTTTCCCCCATTCTTGTCACTTTTTCCCTTATGCTCTCCCTGAAACTCTGTGCAACCTCTGGTTTAGCCAATTTATCCAGGTCCCATCTCCTTAAATTCCCACCTTTTTGCAGTTTCTTCAGTTTTAATCTACAGGTCATAACCAATAGATTGTGGTCAGAGTCCACATCTGCCCCTGAAAATGTCTTACAATTTAAAACCTGGTTCCTAAATCTCTGTCTTACCATTATATAATCTATCTGATACCTTTTAGTATCTCCGGGATTCTTCCATGTATACAACCTTCTTTTATGATTCTTGAACCAAGTGTTAGCTACGATTAAGTTATGCTCTGTGCAAAATTCCACCAGGCGGCTTCTTCTTTCATTTCTTAGCCCCAATCCATATTCACCTACTACGTTTCCTTCTCTCCCTTTTCCTACTCTCGAATTCCAGTCACCCATGACTATTAAATTTTCGTCTCCCTTCACTATCTGAATAATTTCTTTTATTTCATCATACATTTCTTCAATTTCTTCGTCATCTGCAGAGCTAGTTGGCATATAGACTTGTACTACTGTTGTAGGCGTGGGCTTCGTGTCTATCTTGGCCACAACAATGCATTCACTGTGCTGTTTGTAGCAGCTTACCCGCATTCCTGTTGTTTTATTCATTATTATACCTACTCCTGCATTTCCCCTATTTGATTTTGTATTTATAACCCTGTATTCACCTGACCTAAAGTCTTGTTCCTCCCGCCACCACACTTCACTAATTCCCACTATATCCAACTTTAACCTATCCATTTCCCTTTTTAAATTTACTAACCTACCAGCCCAATTAAGGGATCTGACATTCCACGCTCCGATCCGTAGAACGCCAGTTTTCTTTCTCCTGATAACGACATCCTCTTGAGTAGTCCCTGCCCGGAGATCTGAATGGGGGACTATTTTACCTCCGTAATATTTTACCCAAGAGGACACCATCATCATTTAACCATACAGTAAAGCTGTATGCCCTTGGGACAAATTACGGCTGTAGTTTCCCCTTGGTTTCAGCCGTTCACAGTACCAGCACAGCAAGGCCGTTTTGGTTAGTGTTACAAGGCCAGATCAGTCAATCATTCAGACTGTTGCCCCTGCAACTACTGAAAAGGCTGCTGCCCCTGTTCAGGAACCATACATTTGTCTGGCCTCTCAACAGATACCCCTCAGCTGTGGTTGTACCTACGGTACGGCTATCTGTATTGCTGAGGCACGCAAGCCTCCCCACCAACGGCAAGGTCTATGGTTCATGGGGGCGTCGTATCAGTTAGTACATCATATATGTTCGACAGATTCCCTTTCAGGCTTTGTTTCTTAAACACTAGCATATATATTTTGCACAATGTGACATTCTCTTTTAGTGCAGTTGTTTTTTGATGTTTATATGTAGTTGTAGTTCTGGTTTATTATATGGAATCAACAGTTATTTCCATCGTGTAGCACATGACCAATGACACAAAATTTAATGAATGACCCATTCAGTGCTCAAGCCAGGCTTTGGGTGCACAGCGGAAATACATGTGCAATCTCCAGTGTGTTTTATGCTGGCGCTGCCCCCTAACTTGAAGAGATTTATAAAAGACTTTCATTCAAGCTGAGTTACTTATGGAAAGAGTTTAACTTGAATTGGAATCATGCATTAAACCAGGAAAGAAATGATTATCAGTCTCTTTCAGGCATACGGGAACACCAAAAACACAACATATTGCCATTGACATTCAAAATAGCTTCCAATTGTCTCAGAATGGATAAATGCAGGTCCTGTATGGTTTTCAAGGGAATTTTATACCATTCTACCAGCAAAATAGTGGCAAGTTGAGGTAACAATGATGGAGGTTGATAGTGATCACACACCCTTTTCACTGAAGTAGACTAGAAAGGCTCATATTGAGATCTGGTGATTGTGGCAGATAGCAGAGAAGGAGCAATTTCTCCTCATGCTCACAAAATCAGTCCTGGATATCACAAGCTTTGTGAACAGAAGGCCCTATTGTCTTCGAGCACATCACCACCATTGGGGAACAAATTCCAGAATCATGGCATGGACCTGATCATCCAATATCGTCTCACAATCCTTGGTATTAATGCGACCTTGCAGAGTACCTGTGGGGCCCATGGAAACCATAATATGGCTGCAAAATTGTCACAGAACTTCTGCCATGTTTCACTCTTGGAATGTAAACAGATCTGTATCACTGATTTTTGGTTTTGGATTTCCAGCTCGCCCTTCGGTTCCCAGCTTATGGAGCTCCCTTTATGTTGTTCCAAGTGTGACATTCAACTCAACAATGGCTTTTTGCAGCTGTCATTATCCTATTTTTCATCACAACCCCGTTTGATGATAGTCCATCGTGATCACTCAACACACACTTTCATCAGCATAGTGACAGCGGATGATGTTTTCCCACTTTCCTGGTTTGTGGTGTAAATCTTCAATACAGTGCCTCCTGTAACACCAAACTCTTTGGCTATCTTGGTTACAGAAGCACCCACCATATAACAACCACTAATTTGCCATGTTCGACTGCACTGAGCTTTTGCATAACGAAAGTACAACTACACAGAACACTGTTCTGACCAAGAGTGGAGATTTGCACAGAGCAGTTCGTGGTCAAACTGCAGGCTTGGCTAGAATCGAAATTTATGTTCAGGCTTGCATTTCATGTAGTATTTCCAGATTTGTGTGCAAGCCCTGTATTTGAAGGTTTTATTCAAAAGCAATGAGGCTGATGGCACTGCTGTTTGTACAGTCTGAATGTCTTCCATAAACTTCCTGTAGAGGCACTCAGAATTGTAGTAATAATTAATTTCATTCTGTCCTGTTGCTTGTGACATTGGTTTGATGTTGCAACAGGTAATACATGAAATTACATTTCACTAACCATACTTATTAGTTGCCTTGCAGAAATGGTTGTTGCTGCAGTATTTTAAACATGAACATAAGAAGCAAATTAAGTGTACAATGAGTGAGAGTTCCTTTGATTTAAACAAATACAAACTGACCTGCCCATTATGATGTACTTCAAACTATGTTGTATAACTAAACATTAGAAGGTCCAGGTTGGAATACCAACAACATTGTAAAAAAGATAGATTGATACCCACTGTAAAGATGGCATGTTGAGTTGCAAACAAGCACAATGAGAGATTGCTACAAAATATTGCTTTCGGCCAAAGTCATCTTCAGAAAAGAAAAACAAAAATTTACACACATTCACACAAGCAAATCCACCTCTCACACACTTGACTGCTATCTCCAACCACTTCAGCCAGAATGGAACTGAGACACATTGAATGGGAGCAACAATCTGAAGCTGGGTGGGGAACAAATAGCAGGGTACTCGTGAGGAAGAGGAATCAACACTGCTTGGTGGAGCATCCAGAAACAACAGGTGCAGAACAGGGCTGCCAGGCACAGCATCAGTAGTCTGGGGGAGGGGGGGGCAGTATTGGTAAGGAGGAAGGAGAAAAGATGAGCATAGAAGCAGAAAAGACCAATGGGTGCACCTCAGAGAGCAGCCCGTAGTGAAGATGAGGGGAGTTTGGTAGAGCGTGTGAGGACAAGAGGTTACTGTAAGTTTAGGCTGGGATGATTTCCAGACTAGAGAATATGTTGTAAGCATAACCCCATCTGTACACTTCAGAAAAGCCAGTGGGGGATGGGAGGATCTAGATGGCCCAGATTGTGAAGGAGACATTGAAATCAAGCGTTTTATGTACAGCTGCATGTTGTTGCCATAGCCACAGTTTCGCAGTGGACAATCATCCTGGTTGACAGCTGATTAATAGTCATACCAATATAGGAAGCTGAGTACCCTCCCAAAACCCCAAACCCCTGGTCTAGTTGAGGTTAATGGATGATGTCTTCACAATCTGGACTCAGGGGCAGGACACCATATCCTCATTGCTCTACAACCTCAACACCCCTCCCATCCATTTCACTTGGTCCTACTCAACTACCTTGCTGGATATTGATCCCCTCCTCACTGATGACTACATCCACACCTCTATCCACATTAAACACCCCAATCATCAGCAGTACCTACATTTTGACAGCTGTCATCACTTCCACAGAAAAAGATCCCTCCCTTACAGCCTGGCCACCTGGGGGATGGTGTACCTGCAGTGATGGGAGCTCCCATACCCAGTATGCTGAAGGTCTCTCAAAGGCCATCACAGACAACCACTTTCCCCGAGACCTAGTCTGCAAACAGATTTCCCAATGCCATATCCCCACAAACCCCAATCCTCCCATCATCCACAAGAACCAGCTACAAAATACTGCTCTTCGTCACCCAATACTACCCCAGACTGAAACAAGTGAACCACATCCTTTGTAAAGGCTTTGATTATCTATCATTGTGCTCCGAAATGAGAGACATCCTGCTCAATATGCTTCCAGCCCCTCCTAAGTGGTGTTTCATGGCTCATCCAACCGTCACAATGTCCTAGTTTATCTATGCTATGCCCAATCCCAACCCCTTACCACTGGGATCATATCCCTATGGATGATCCATATGCAAGACCTGCATGGTCCACCAACACAGCAATTCCTATTCCAGTCCCACTCCATCAGAGACTGAGCCAACTGTGAAAGCAGGCATGTCATATAGCAGCTCTGCTGCAATCATCGCACAGCTTTTTATGTTGGTATGACTACCAACCATCCGTCCACCAGGATGATCGGCACAGCAAAACCATGGCCAAAAGCAAAGTAGACCATTCTCTTATCACAACATGTGGCTGTGCATAGCATACTTGATTCCAATGACTGCTTCACAACCCTAGACACCTGAATCCACCCCTCCACCACAGGCCTTTCTGAACTGCCTTATTGGAAGTTACCCTCACAGCATATTCCCCACTCCCGAATACATCCTGACCTCAGCCTACAGAAAACTACTGTAGCCTCACCCTCCACCCAACTGCTTCATCCCCTCTGTCCTGTCACCACTTCAGAATTCAACCCCCTCGCCCTCACTCTGCACTGTTCCTTGCTGGTGCATCCATCAATCTTTTAACCTTCTCTGCTTCACTCCTTTCCACTCCCCATCACTCCCTCCTTTTCCTCACCCCACAGCCTCCCAATGCTGCATCTGGCAGCCCTGTCCTTCCACCTTCAGTCCCTGCATGCTCCATCGAGCAGCACAATTTCCTATTCTCACAGCCATACCCTTCTACTCCTTCTCTACCTCACTCCAGGTTATTGCTCCTTGATAATTCACCAGATGATACAGGTAGAGTTGCAAACAATTACTCTTTGTGAAAATTATGGTTCCTCTGGTTTTATTTCTGAGTTTTTGTCCACGTTGTGTAGTACTGTTGAGAAGCAAAAAAAAAAAAGGCATAGGGAGAATGTTGTTTCAAAATTCTTTTCCAAACATGTGCATTCTTGGACATAAAAGTGCAATGCATTATTCCTTTGTGTATCAGCTAGGGTTATGATACACAGTATCTTCATACCTGAATTCAGCACGATTACTCTTTTCTCGGAGATGATACAGACACAGGACCTCTGAGACCACAGCCACAGATGAAAGCATTGAAGAAGTAAATGATGTGATAGTATTCAGTTGGGACTTCAAAGTGTGTGGAATAGCTGATGGCATAGGCATGTCGCTACACAACTCACTCACACTTGGCTACTGTCTGCATCCTTTGGGACCTGACTGTGAAATGCCCCTGTGTCTTGAATGCAGAAGTCTGGGGTGTGTGGTTAGCGTAAGAAGAGGCATGCAGCTGGTGGGGGGAGAGATAACGGGACAGGAGAGGGGCGAGGTGTTGTGCTACTCGTGAGAGCATGCAGGTATGTGGCGGGAACAGGATGGGCTGTTGGGTGCAGACTCGGAAGATGTGCTGGGGATCGGGGGAGGAGAGGCCTTACTGCTATTGAATACTACCTTTCCCAATGCTGGAGTGACTCCAAACCTACAACCTCCTTAAAGGAATCTCGAAATTACTGCAACCAGTTGCCTTTTGTTAATGTTCTTTAATTTTTTTTAATTATGCCATTTGAACCGCTTAGTGATTCATCATCAGATGGCACATATATTAATTATCTGCAGCAGTGTGGGAGTCATCTAAAATGATTATCATCAATTGGTTGGATGTTGATGTACACAGTATTCTTGAAAACATACTGAATGTTTCCAGTGACAATAATTGTACTGTACTTTACACGCTTAGCAGCGGTAACACATTCCACGTTTACAAAACACCTAGATCCAACCAACACATACTAATGGTTCTATATAACATCCATCCTGCTGCTGACAATTAATATAACCACCATCTGATGATGACTTGCTAGATGGTTCTAAACCGGTAATGGAGTAATAAAGAAACTGAAGAAGAAAATAAAAGGTGACTGTTGCAATAATTTCAAGAAACATTTATTCATCACAGACACAGTGTTTCTTATCTGTAATGGATAAAAGTTCTGCAACCTCCTTCATGGTCACCATGACCAACTATATCCTCACCCACAATTACTTCTTATTTGAAGGCATCATGTACTATTAAATCCATGGTACAGCAGTGGCACCTACATAGCACCATCCTGTACCACCCTGTTCATGGGCCACCTAGAGAAATCCTTCATAATCACCCAGAATCCCTGACCCCTCATGTAGTTCGGATTTACTGGTGACATCTTTGTAATATGGAAAGGGGATGAGTACACTTTATTCATGTTCCTCCAGATCAACACTTTCTTCCCCATTCACTTCACGTGGTCATCTTCATCCCAACTAACCACCTTCCTCAATGTTGACCTCCAAATTAAGACTGGTTACGCCAGTACCTCTGTTCCTAAAATGTAGACTTTCACGGCAGGAAATAACATGTCCATTATAATTATCCAGGCTGTTATGCCGTGGTCGGTTGATGAATTCTGTGTAGATTCCCAATGTTTCGTCTCCGACTGCGGGAGACATCTTCAAGGGGGTCCGTAGCTCAATGGAAGGTCCAACACACCCACTGGCTCGCTACTGACTGCCGCTAAATTCCATGTCCGCGTGCTCCCACGCCGCAGCGTGACGTCATGTGTTTTGAAAACGTCAGTGCAATTTGCCACTGTCCGTCGCCATCGATCGCCGTTGACATCACCTAGTAGTGTCCGGGTGGTACACATCTTCTTTAACACCAGCATCCATATACCGTTTAATTTCACACCCTCCTCCTTTCGGCTGAAATTATTTGGGAATCTGACGATGAGACATCTGTGCTTGCCAAGGGAGGAAATTTTGCTGTTAGTCCACGTTTTGTGCCCACGGAAGAAATTATAGCCAGTGTAGAAGCAGGAATTCGCAGTGTGGATTCTGTAACAGCTGAAGAAATCCGTATAGAAACAGTAAGAATATTAGCCAATGCAAAACCGGCAAAAAGTAATATAACTGTGGGTGAGAGAAGAGCTTTAAAACTCCTGAATGACGATGATAGTATTTTGGTTCTCCCAGCTGACAAAGGAAGAGCAACGGTGGTTATGGACGTGGCTTACTATCAGAGTAAAATTACTGATCTACTGGATCCGCAATCATATAGGAAGCTGAATAAGGACCCCACTAACAGAGTTCTCAGAACTGTGTCGCGGTTTATAAAAAAAGTCCTCCATTGAAGAGAGTGTACAGAAAGGTCTCTGCAATTCAGTTGCACTACCACTGAGGCTTTATGGATTGCCCAAAATTCATAAAGAAAATGTGCCGTTAAGACCGATACTAAGTGCCATTGGTTCGCCCACCTACTCGTTAGCCAAGTTTTTGACTACATTGCTAAAACCACATGTGGGCCGTTTGGACTCATATAAAGAATTCGACATATTTCATCAGCAGATTGAATGGCATAGTGGTCCAGCTGGAGGACATTGGTCAGCTTCGATGTGGTATCACTGTTTACCATGGTTCCACTTAATGATGTATTGGAACAGCTGGATCGAATTTTTCCTCCCGATACTTCAGAACTGTTTAAGTGTTGTTTGATGTCCACATACTTCAAGTGGAATGAACAGTTTTATGAGCAAACGGATGGCGTGGCTATGGGAAGCCCCCTAAGTCCCGTAATTGCAAACTTCTTTATGGAGAAATTCGAAGAACAGGCCTTAGGTACTGCCAGCAAAAAACCAAATGTATGGTTCTGATATGGGGATGACACGTTTGTGCTGTGGAGACATGGTAGGGAGGAACTAAGCTGGTTCCATGAACATCTGAACAGTATAAACTCAAGAATTCAGTTTACAATGGAGGAGGAGGTAGACGGCAAGTTACATTTCCTTGATGTGCTTGTTTTTAGAAACAAAAATGGTAGTTTGGGCCACTCAGTATACCAAAAAACCTACGCACACGGACCATTATTTGCACCGGGATTCGAACCACCACCCACAACAGAAGCGGGGTGTTATCAAGACGTTAGCGGACAGAGCTAGAAATATTTGGGAACCTGAGTTGCTCGACGCTGAGATGGAACATTTCCACTTTTGTGGCGGTGTTTGTAGTGACAAACAATTCGCTGTCGAAACGGCTTACGAAGTCACTGCCACACTTTTAATAGCGGGCCGACCGGTCCACTGGAACAGTGAACAGAAAGATGAAAACCCCAAACACTCTGATTAAATAAAAGTCGGTACTTATCTTTATTAACGAAGATACAGCAACACCATAGTGAACTCCGTGTCTACAGAAATCTGTCTAGCTCGAGTCGGAGCGGCTAGGTCAGTGTCGGCTGACGACAAACAACAACTCTGCTGCGATGAACACACAACTGACTAGCAAGTACACAATTCGGTGGCGAGTATACAACTGAGCGGCGAATGCAGAACTATCCTAGCGCTCGCGACTCCAACGCTTAAGAAGCCAGAAGCCAGCAGTGGCGCGTGCAGACTTGCGGCGATTTCCTGTATCGCTGGCGCTGCTTATGCGGACGGCGTCCGGACTTTGATGCTGCCAACCTTTTGGCAGCGGGCTTTTGTGGCATTACTGGCTAGGATATAACACTCCTCCCCCCCAAATCGCTGCACCGTCGTTGAATAACGACGTGGCGAGCGTCGACGGCGGGGGAGGGGTCTGGCCGCAGGCGTAGCAGAAGAGACCGGGGCGGTGACTGTTGTCGGTGGCAGTCCCCGGTCCGCACCCCAGCATTGGCCGCGCGGGGCCTCGGGAAACACCGACTGAAAACCGAGGTCAGGGTGCACGCCTGTGACCACGGGCGCAGCTTCTGGTACTGGACGCGACGGGGCGTTGGGACCCACGAAGAGAGGCAGCGTCTCCTGACGCTGCTTCGACGGCTGCTGAGTCGCCGCCGGACAAGGCGCTGCGGTGTCAGACTCCTTGTGGGTGCCCAAGGAAAGCGGCTGCAGGACAGGCTGCACAGCCACCGCTTGGGAAGGCGGCCCAGCTGAGGGGTCGACGTCCATCAGCTCCGAAGGCGGTGGCGACTGAAGAGGGACCGCAGGCGCCGGAGCGACCACCTGGGGCGCTCCCGAATGAAGCTGCGCGGGAGGCATCAATGGGACGGGCCGTCGGCGTGGTAGCGGCGACGGCTGCTGCTGCTGCCCTGGGGGCGGCTGGAACCCGCCGCGGACCAAATCTGTGGACAAAGAACGAGCGGCAGAATCCGGGCGGCCAGCGCGGCGCAACTGGTTCTGATGCCTCCTGTGCATCCCAGTAGCACCTTGAACAGTATAAAAACCGCGACCCTGGACACTTATCACGGTACCACGTTCCCAACGACGGCGACCGTGATAAACTCTGAAAAAAACGGCGTCGTTGCGCTGAAAACGCGTGCGATGCTCAGAAGCGGCGGGTCGATCCGGGGGGGGGGGGGGGTGCAACAACCGTAGTAGGGTGCGATGACGACGGCCGTGGAGAAGCTCCGCAGGCGAAGGGCCGTCGCGTGGCGTGGTCCGGTACGACGACAGGAACGTGATGAGGGCCTGCTGACGAGAGTGCGTAGCACGAAGGCGGTCCATATGATCCTTGAATGTGCATACAAAACGGTCCGCTGCACCATTCGATTGAGGGTGGAACGGCGGAGTAAGAACATGGCGAATGCCATTGGCAGAACAAAAACTTTCAAATTCAGCAGAGGTAAATTGTGGACCATTGTCAGAAACTAAAACTTCTGGAAGACCCTCAATACAAAAAATTGAAGTCAACGCCTGTATAGTTTGTGCAGACGTTGTAGAGTGCATGGGCACAACAAACGGAAAATTACTAAATGCATCTATGACGATGAGCCAACGAGAATTCCAATATGGACCAGCGAAATCAATATGTACTCGCTGCCAGGGACCGGAAGGGCGTGGCCACTCAAAATAGCGTTGAGGCGGAGCAGCTTGGTGTTCGGTACACGTCGAACAATCTGTAGACATCTGCGTAATCTGCTTATCAATGCCGATCCATGTACAATGACGGCGGGCAAGCTGCTTGGTGCGGACCACTCCCCAATGACCTTGATGCAACAAGTCGAGGAACTTGGATTGGAGCACTTGGGGAACCACGACACGAAGCTGGTCATTCTCGGTGCATAACAGCAAAACTCCGTGCGAAACAGACAACAGATGACGTTGCGGATAATAGCGACGAACCACAGGATCCGATATGTCCTTTGCCTTGGGCGGCCAACCACGTTGAACAAAACGTAATAGTGCCACCTGACGATAATCAATCGGAAAATCCCGGAGGGATTGATGCACATCAGCGTCAATCTGATGGCAAGAGTCGTCAGAGGAATCGAAGACATCATCCGCAGCAATCGGCAATCTAGAAAGCGCGTCAGCGTTTGCATGCTGAGCTGTAGGGCGATACAGTATTTCATACTGGTATTGTGATAACAAAAGAGCCCAACGTTGTAGTCTCTGAGCTGTCCGCTGAGGAACTGGTTTAGACGGATGAAACAGTGACGTCAGGGGCTTGTGATCCGTTACTAAATAGAATGGTCTACCATAGAGGTAGTGATGGAATTTTGTGACACCGAACACAATAGCCAACGCTTCCTTGTCCAATTGGCTATAATTACACTGAGCTTTGTTTAGCAATTTAGATGCGAACGCAATAGGACGTTCGGTGTTACCGACTCGGTGAGACAACACAGCACCGAGGCCGAAAGAAGAGGCATCACAAGCTAACACCAGAGGCTTGTTAGGGTCGTAATGGACCAGACAACGATCATTCAATAAAGCCTCTTTAAGCTGCTGAAAGGCTGACTGGCAATCAGCTGACCACACAAACGGAACATTCTTACGGCGGAGACGATGTAACGGTGCAGCAATCTGTGACGCATTAGGTATAAACCTAATATAATACGTCAATTTGCCAAGAACTGCTTGCGATTCATGCTGATTGCGAGGGGCGGGCAAATCACGAATAGCTGCTAAATGTGACTGGGAGGGATGAATGCCTTGAGCATTAATAACATGTCCCAGATACTCCAGCTCCGTAAGGAAAAATGAACATTTATCGACGTTGCAACGTAGGCCTGCCGGAGACAACACTTTAAACAAACACTCCAAATTACGGAAATGTTCAGCAGGCGTCCGACCGGACACAACAATATCGTCTAAATAGTTGCAACACGACGGCACATTAGCCAGAAGTTGTGACAAAAAACGCTGAAAAACAGCTGGAGCTGACGCACAACCAAAAGGCAAACGCTGAAAACGGAACAACCCCAACGACGTGTTTATGACAAAATGCTGTTGTGATTGCTCGTCGAGGGGCAATTGCAAATATGCTTCACGGAGATCAATTTTGGAAAAGAAACGAGCTTCCCCTAACTTATCCATCAGCTCGTCCGGTCTAGGCAAAGGAAAAGAATCAATGACAGTCTGAGGATTAACTGTCGACTTAAAATCAGCACACAAACGTAACTTGCCAGACGGTTTCTTTATAATAACTAAGGGAGAAGCCCACTGGCTCGCTGAAACGGGTTGAATAACACCGTTGTTTTGCCAACGACGAAGTTCATCTTCTACAGGTGCCCGGAGGGCGTGAGGCACTGGACGAGCACGACAAAATCGAGGCTGAGCATTATCTTTTAACGTAATATGAGCGGCAAAGTTCGCAGCACAACCTAGTTCGTCTTTAAATATGTCACTGTATCGTTTACACAAATCGGTTATGCTGTCTTGAGGAACAACAACAGAATTAATTTGCAACACATTGTCGTGGATAGACAGGCCAAACAAGTCAAAACAGTCTAATCCGAAAATGTTTACACTGTCTGTAGCGCGGAGCACTGTGAATGAAACTGTTTTTGTATTGCCACGAAATGTGGCTGGCGCGCTACATACACCTAACACAGGAATGTGTTCGCCACTATAAGTAGCCAAAGAATGTTTTGCCGCTGAAAGTTTAGGGCGGCCGATAGCCGCATACGTAGCACTGTTTATGAGAGTCACAGACGCACCAGTGTCTAATTGAAAATTGAAGGTCTCTCCTGGATGCGTAACTTCACAAATAGTTTATTACACTATCTCTGGATCGGTGCAGTGGAGGCGGAAGACAAAATCAGCGCGTTTAGCGCGTGTTCGCTGCTTACGACAACTCGTGGGTTGGGCGGGTGGAACAACAACTCCCGCTTCACTTGCAGTCTGTACATTACTTTTTACAGCGTTTGAATTACGCCTGGGTCGCATAGCAGAGGGCTGGGTGGGTGGCTTATTGCGAACAAGTTTATTACCCACACGAACCGTGGAAGAGTCTTTAAACGCGCCCTCCTGGGCGGGCTGGCTTTGAAGAACATGAATATCCATGGGCTGGGCAGCACTAGAATTGTTCTTGCGTTTACGCAAACAGACAGTCTGGATGTGTCCTTTCCTTTGACAAAAGTGACAAACCGCGTTTCTTAACGGGCAACGTTCACGAGGATGAGCAAGAACACACTTAGGGCAAGACTTAACTCTATCATTTTGCACACGCGGCTGACGAATGTGTTTAACATGACGCGGCCGGCTAGTGTTTACAGTCCGACTCTGCCAGTGGGGCCGCGGGCGTGACATAACTTTCTTAGCACAGGCAATTTGAGAAATACATGGCTGATCTAACTCACACTCAGCATAGTCATAAGTATCTTGGGCTTCAATGATGTTCATCACAGTCTCTAATGACGGGTCAGGCAACTTTAAGATAGCAGCACGAATACGAGAATCTGCAATGTTTTGAGTAATAGCGTCTCGTAACATGACATCACTGTAGGAAGCTCCACACACACAATTAAATCGGCACTGACGGGTGAGGCCCCGTAAATCTGTTAACCACTGTTTATGAGATTGATGTGGCAGTTTCTTTAATCTGAAGAACTTGAATCTGGCTGCTGCCACATGAACTCGCGACTCGAAATACTCAGCAAGCTTGTTAACAACAACGTCATAGTCTAAAGAAATCATACTGACGTACAGGCTGCAGCAAAATCTAAGGTTTTCCTGCCGTTTGTTAAAAATGTAACGGAAAGAATAGGGAGGATCTTGATGAAGCGGAATATTACCATAATTTACAAGCCCACCAGGAAGATACAGGAATACCTTAAGCCTGCCAAGGAGGCTCGCAAACCACTGGAAAAAGCTGGAGTGTATAGGATCCCATGCAGCTGTGGTGATGTTTATGTGGGTACCACTAAAAGAACTGTTTCTAAACGTTTGGAAGAGCGTAAGGGAAATTGTAGAATAGGAGAAACGAAATGATCAGCTGTTGCGGAGCATGCTTTCCAGCCAGGGAACCACAATATTCGTTTCGAGGAGACGCAAGTACTAGCGGCCACAAGCAGATATTACGAAAGGCTCTACAGGGAGGAAATCGAAATTGCTAAACACCCAAATAATTTCAACCGAAAGGAGGAGGGTGTGAAATTAAATGGTATATGGATGCCGGTGTTAAAGAAGATGTGTAGCACCCATCCACTACTGGGTGATGGCAACAGCGCTCGACGGCGATGGACAGCGGCCAATTGCACTGACGTTTTCAAAACATGTGACGTCACGCCGCGGCATGGGAGCGCGCGGACACGGAATTTAGCGGCAGTCAGTAGAGAGCCAGTGGGTGTGTTGGACCTTCCATTGAGCTACGGACCCCCTTGAAGATGTCTCCCGTAGTCGGAGACGAAACGTTGGGAATCGACATAGAATTCATCAACCGACCACGGCATAACAGCTCGCATAATTATAATGGACAAGTACCTCTGTTCACATCAGACCTACCAACCAGCAATAATACCTCCTCTTTGACAGCTGACACCGATTCCATATCAAGAAGCCCCTTCCATATAGCCAAGCCACATGCAGTTGTCACATCTGTAGTGATGAGCAGTCTCTCTCCAAAAATGTGAAGGCTCTACACAGACTGAAATTACCCTCCTAACCTTCTTCAGAAACAGATTATCCTTGCCTTGTCTCTCCATACACTTACCATTTCTCACATATCCATTGCCTGGCCACAAAGGACCACTCTCTTCGTGACTCAGCACCAGGACTGGAGTAGCTGAACTATGTTCTATCCCAGGGTTCTACTACCTCTCACCCTGAAATGAGGAATCTCTGACCTAATATCTGTGGTTGCTGAACATACTGCCCAGCACAGTGTACTTCCCATTGGTGACAGCTTCACAGCCTGTGCCTTCTGGATCCTTCATACCAACACCAGCTTGTCTGAACTGGGTTAATAGGAAATCTCTCTACAACATATTCGTTATCCTTGTAACCTCACTGTCTTCAACCTTTGCTTGTCAGTGTCCTGCCCTTGCCTATTCCCTATGCTGCTCCTATTCCAGTACTACACATTCCACCAGTGCACGTATAGTCTTTTCCCTTTTCTCTATGTCTCCTCTCTCCTCTGTCCTCTCCCTTTCCCCTCCCCTCCAACACAGCCTCTTGACACTGCACCTAGCAGCCCATCCTGTCTCCACCATGTTCCTACATGTTCTCACCAGCACATCATCGTCTTCCTCCCACTGCTATCCTGATATCCCTCCCACTCCCCACCCTATGTCTCCTCCTTTCCCCCACCATCCTCCCAAGAGTGCTGCATTTGTCAGATGCAGGAAGAGTTTGGAGCTGGACCCCAGCGGTGAGAGACAGTGCCACCTGTGTGTAAGATGTGCTTGCGTGAGAGAGAGAGAGAGAGAGAGAGAGTGTGCGTGTGTGTGTGTGTGTGTGTGTGTGTGTGTGTGTGTGTGTGTGTGTGTGTGTGTGTGTTTGTTTGTTTGTTTGTTTTTGGGTTGGGTTGTTTCAGAAGAAGCACTTGTTGACTGAAAACTAAACTTCATTGTGCCTGTCTGCAAGTCAGCACTTCATCTGTGTGGTGAGTAGCAACATATCCTTTTCATAAATATTATTTTCCATTGTTTGGTAATTAGTAGTGAGGAGACGAGGTACTGGCAGAAGTAAAGCTGTGAGTACCGGGCGTGAGTCATGCTTCGGTAGCTCAGTTGGTAGAGCACTTGCCCGCGAAAGGCAAAGGTCCCGAGTTCGAGTCTCGGTCGGGCACACAGTTTTAATCTGCCAGGAAGTTTCATATCAGCGCACACTCTGCTGCAGAGTGAAAATCTCATTCAGTAGTGAGGTATGTTTTACATGGAAAATTGGCTATAGCTCTGAACCTCATCGAAGTGAAAGGTTATGATAGTTCCGTAGCACAGCAGATCTAGTCAGAAGTTTTTGGAAGGCACATTCAGTCATTTGTCATTTCACTTCCCACATATCACACAGTGTATAATACAGGCAGCACATAGTAAAAACATGCAAAATTCCTGATACCCAAGAAGTAACTATTTGTAATTATCTTGCTGCTTCCTTATTATACCATACAAAGTGTATATTGTGTATATTAAGGCAGTCTTTGGAACACAAGACAACAGTACTTACCATGATACAGCATGGTTTTTTCTCCAGAAATTTTTTAAAGTCTATTTATGACATGAATTTTTAATAACTGTGTCATCTAACATGTGTTGGCTCTCTCTCAGCTTGACTGTTTTGCCTGTATAGTGGAGACTGTATGTCTTCTCACAGTGTTTCTAATCATGTACTGCAGAGCAGATGGCATAAGCAACACCAGTTAGAAGCTCATCGAGAATTTGATTAGTGGCTATAATAGCTGTCTAGTTCTTCATGTAATATCTTAGAACTTTCTCGATTTGGATAATACTAAAGCAGTGGATTTTATCGCCATTTTATCCATTTTCCATAGTCCCTTAGTCACTTCAAAATTCATGGTATTATGGTCTATCTATGCAACTACAGTAAATGAAAGTCACTTTGTTTTTGTGCCATACACGGTTTTCTTCTTTTATTTATGAACTACTCTTTTATTTATGAACTACATATGTGGACAAACAATGCTTGAAACCTTAACACCAAATGATAATTTAATATTATAAAATTTGGTGCTACAAAAGGTGTTACTAATCTGAAAAATAAGAGAAAAAAGTAGTAACATATTGTAACTACTACATAGTACATTTATTTTATGTATAAAGAGAAACATATATCATGGCCACTGGAGAGGCTTCATATGGCAAACACGCATGTGGCAAAAAGAAGCTGCCCTTCGTTTAGGAGCATAGGTGGAACATACCTCCATGAAAATTGTATTTTAATTGTGATACAGAGTAATATCGCTGTAAAGATGCATAAATACCATCCCCGTGTTTCAATAAATATTTCTGATATAAAAGGCAATAGGTTCTGAATTAAGGCCCTTCACCTCCCAACGGAGCATGATCAATATTCATTGTAATCTAAAATATTACAGATAGAAGATAGGGTTATAAAAATTTGTACACCTTTATGAATTCCTCAGCTGAAAATGTCATGAAATTCCTAAGGTGTGTTGCATTTCCAAAGCACAGATAATTAATCTGCTACACTATCAGATTTTATAGTAAAAAATTACTGCTGCAATGGTGGCTGGTGAGATAATTGTGACTGGAGCTGGTTCTGGTGGCACCACAATGAGGTTCTGTGGATATCTTCCACCAGTGCATACACATACTGTGAATATCTTCCACCAGCGCATACACATACTGTGGATATCTTCCACTAGTGCATACACATACTGGAGTTCCTAGCTGAAAATGAGAGGTGTTGGGCTATGGGATGAATTGGGATGGGTATGGAGGTAATGTAATAATGGACTTCACTGTTTCTCCAGAAGTATCTTCTGCTGGGCATTTTGTGCTTATTGGTGTATATTTTTGTGAACTGGTTTGGCTGACTCAGCCACCCATCTTTAAGTATATTTCTAACCGTAAAAACCAGTTCACTTATTGTTGATACAACAATTTTAATAAAGGTATAGTTACTAAAATTAATTATGAAACAAATAGGACACATCATGATGTACATATTGATTACTCAATTTTTATTTCAAATTTGCAACATAAATATTTTGAACAATCTAGAAATATTAAATCCTTAACATATAATTGCTGCTTTGAATTCTTTGCTGACATTTATGCCTAATATAAGGCTGGATATTTTAAGGTCGCATGCTTATTCTGTGATGAAATTTCATATGAAACTTTCTGCCAGACCAAGACTTGAACTCAGGACCTTTGCCTTTTGCAGGCAAGTGCTCCACCATCTGAGCTACCCGAGCATTACTCACGTACTGGCAGAACTAAAGCTGTGAGGACAGGGCGTGGGTCATGCTTGGGTAGCTGAGATGGTAGAACACTTGCCCGCAAAAGGCAAATGTCCCGAATTTGAGTCCGGGTCTGGCACACAGTTTTAGTCTGCCAGGAAGTTTCATATCAGCGCACAGTCCACTGCAGAGTGAAAATCTCATTCTTGAAATTTCATATAAACTGCTAATGTGATAATGTGTATAGAGTGAAAAGAATTGCTTTTTACGTAATTGAGTAATAATATTGTAGAGTGGACTTCACCTTTGTGGTGGCAGGAAGAGCCATTTTTTTATAGGTCAGGATGGCATTCAGCTCTGCACTGTGGGTATGGTTGCAGCGAAGTGGTGATTAGCAAACAAGTTGCTATCTTCTGATAAATCAAGAGCACGAAATTGTCACATGTTTATTGATAAGTTTACGGCAGTTGTGGCCCTGGTGTGCATCAAAGATGCTGACCTCAGTGTGCAGTCCTCAAAGGCACAGCCAATTTACAGTGCAAATAGGCTGTGGTGTGATAGTGGCCTGCTGGTGGCTCTATCCTGGCTGCATGCTGTGACTGTTGCCAGCACTGGCAGACATGCCAGTACAACCAGCACCAGGATGTGTGCATTTGAGCTGAGGTAGTGTGTCACTCTGGACAACCCAGCAGCAGGAGAGCATGCTCACGCAAGGCAGCTAGTCATGTAGGGGTGTGAACCATGGTCCCCTCCAGTATAAGATCTGCAGCTGGTGGCCTTCCGCATGGAAGGCACCAGTTTGATGTTTATGCGGGCTTGTCGCCTCATTGTTTTAAAAGGTCAGTATTTCCTGTCACATGGGGGGAGAGAAGGCTAGTGCTGCCAAGGCTGTGCAAAAACCCTAGTTGGCAATACTCCAGCTTGGCTCTGTGTCCACTGTCAATAATGTTCATTGCAGTTGGCGGTAATGAGACTTAGACGTGAGGTAGCTTTGACTACAGCATGGCCTGGGTAGCAACTCTTTCTCCATCAGCTCTGGCCATTATTGTGAAAGAACCTTTTGGCTGCTTTTTGCTAAAGAATTCTTTAGCTGTTGTTAGCCAAAGAATGCTTCAGTGGCTGCTTCCCTGATGCTTCTTACATCACATTGTGATGAGATCTGACATTATTTGGTAATGCCAAGTAAATGAAGCCATTGTGCAACTACATCATTGTTTGTATTTAAGCATAACACATTAGTCAGCAGTAAGCATAAATGAATAAATAAAATCTTCAGACAATGTGCAAACTTAAAAAAATTGTGGCGCAGTTGTGTGCATGGTGTGGTATCAAATATTCCAATATGTGCCTCACATTCTGTTGCATTACTATGAGGGCCGTTCCAAAGTAATAACCCGCATTTTTTTTTCTCAGAATTTATTTATTGTTAATAGTCAGAATTTGGTGACAATATACTTCAACATGTCGTGTCCATGTCCATTTTTTCTGCGTAGTCTCCATCATGTTCTATGGCTGTACGCCAACATTGTGGAAGAGCGTGTATTCTCTGTTGGTAAAAACTCTTGTCCTGTAGGCTCAGCCATGTTTTCATTGCACGACTGACACTCTTTTCATCTTCAAAGTGTGTTCCCCATAGAGAACCCTAAGCAGCCCAAAGAGATGGAAGTCTGAGGGTGCCAGGTCTGGACTGTAGGGTGGGTGAGGCAATCCTGTCCAACCCAATTTGGTGATGTGTTCCCACAGTCTCAGACTTGTGTAGGGCATGCATTATCGCATTGCAGCAATAATTCTGCAGGATTCTTGTCCAACAGTTCTTGAGTTTATTCAGTCTTCACTTATGCTTCTGAATTGGTGGTTGACCCTCTTGGCATCACATCCACAGAAATGATGTCCCAGTCCCAGAAGACTGTCACTGTGACTTTTCCAGCGGGTGGTGGGGGGTGGGGGAGTGGGGGGGAGGTTGTCTTGAATTTCTTCTTTTGTGGTGGATGAGGTTGATGCCACTCCATGGAATGCCTTTTTGTTTCCAGCGCAAAGTGGTGCACCCAGCTTTCTCCCCTTGTAGTGATCCGTGAGAGAAAGGCCTATCCGTCAGTCTCTTAAATGCACCAACAATTCAGATGAAATGGCTTTTCTTTGACCCTTGTGGTCTACTGTGAGCATTCATGGAACCCATCGTGAACACCTCTTTGAATATACTATATCATTGCAGATATGCTTCCAGGGCTGACCAACAAATGTAGAGCCAATTGTCAAGTTGTGATGCACCAGTCGCCACGAATAATGGCACCTGCACAATTCAGCATATCTGGAGCAGTGGCTGTGACAGGATGTCCCAAGTGTAGCTGATCATAGAGCTCTGTTTCTGTATTTTCTTAGGCTGTAACTTTATTTACACATCACCCAACTATACTCTTATCAACTGCAGCATCGCCATACACTCCTCACAAACATTTATGGATGTTCACCATGGTTTCCTTTTCTTCATACAAGAATTCAATAACAGCATGCTGCTTGTAATGTGAGTCACCATTTTGACACTGTAATATGGCTCTTCCATCTGCCAGAATGGTTCGAAACTTCACAGGTGCACAGAACAAACATCAAATGTGAAGTCCCAACAAAGACATTTGTTTATGTATATTAATGGATTTTTTAAAAAAATGTGGGGCATTACAACCCTCGTGTCAGTCCCATTTTTAGTAAAGAAATATATTTAATGTAAACTATGGCCCTGTGTCCATTGCAGTCGTCTATGGAAGACTTCAGTTGTAAGAATCTTAGTAAGAGCTCATCTGTAGTGGTAGACTGCATGTTGATTTATGAAAAATTAAAACTGTTTATACAGCCACTAACAACTCGGATTTTAAAAATGGTCCTGCAAAGTGCCGATGATGGCACTACCAGGCATGAGTGGGTGTGAGCTATAAATTAAATTTTCCCAGTGGTCTTGATTATTGTGTGCATGTTTAAAGCAAATTGATCCAGTCCTTTCTACGGCTTCCACATATGCAGAACTAGCCAGCTGTTCCATCAGCATCTCTCTCTCTCTCTCTCTCTCTCTCTCTCTCTCTCTCTCTATCTCTATCTCTCTCTCTCTCTCTCTGTATGCCCCCATCCCCCCTTTCTCTTTCTTTATGGTGTTTGATGTTTCTTGTTTGTGATAAATGTTTGTATCTGCATAGTACTTACACCCAGTGCCCTCAAATATTGAATGTCTTATCAGTCCACTTTATTTTGATGTCTTATCACTCCACTTCATTTTGAGCATTCAGCTTTAAGACCACTTCTCAAACACTTCAATTCATTACTTCTCCATTTGTCCCACAGTCCATGATTCACTTCTGTGCAATGCAGTTTACAAGATGCAAATTCTCATAATTTTTCTTTCTCAATTTAACATCTATATTTAATACTAGGAAACTTCTTTTAGTGAGGAAGACTATGTTGTCTGTGCTAATGTTCTTCTTAAGTACTCCATACTTCCAAGGTGGCAGAATTCCTTCCTACTCAGTCTACTGTTCACCCCACTCAGTTTCACAGAAGATAGCGATGCTATCACTGAATTTTGTTATTGAAATCAATTTGCCTTGCATTTTAATCCCACTTCTGTACACTTCTTTAACTTCCTTCATTGTTTCTTCAGTGTACATGTTTGACAATGGAGGAGAAAGACTGCATCTTTGCCTAGTGCCCATTTTGATCAGTGTGCTTGTGTTTAATGTTCTTGCAAAGATGGCAAGTACAATGCAGTAAAGTAATGAGTATGCCCAAATGCCAACAGAATTTTTGTTAGTGTCATTAGTTTCTGTGACATTGTTTAGTTGACTGAAGATGTTTATAGAGTCCTTCCTGTTGTATATTGGTTACTTCCATGTCTTTTATACTCATTGAAAGAATAAATTATAAATTTAAATTAGCGTTTGTATAATTGCATTGCAACAATAGGGTTTGTGAATATTGCAGCACAGAAGATAAAGGCAGCAGTAATTTAGTCACATGTTCATAACGAGTTGGGAAATTTCTAAATTGAAGCAGAATTTATTAAATACGTTATGTATACTCTCAGTTCAACAGTCCTTTCACAGTATTCTCAATCAAATTTTTCAGACTTTTCTTCTTCAGTGCATTTTAATGTCATTGCTTACAATATTTGCTTAATTTGTTCTCATAAAATTAATTTAAAACAGTGTGTCAATTTACAAGAACCTCCAAAAATGATTTCCCTATTTGAAAGATCGACACAGTAAAATTCCTTGAGGTATTACTGTTCGAGAAATGTAAGTTCTTGTCAGAAACCTCTTTGCTTTGTACTGGTAGAATGAAAGACACATTTTATGAAGTAACTAGCTTGCAGCTAGTATAACTATCATTATAGTATTATTGTTTTCTTCATTTCCAAGTGTGGGATGATTTTATAGATTCGAGTGGTGGTGTAAGTTTTAACGTTGGAGAAGGAATGCCATGTTCAAAGCTAATTCGTGGAAGTTGTTTCAAGACACCTGAGACTTCCCCATCGCACTCCATATTCCAGATAACAACATGTAATAGGTAAGATTTCTTTACTGCAGATTGATAGTTAAGCTAGCAGGTATAATGTGATCACAACTTCTATATAATGTATAGCTGATTATGTGCCAAGGTGAATTAAAAATAAACCTATCTAACTATTCTGTTACGGGTAGTAGTTTACAGTGAGAGTGGGACTTGTAAATTTGGTTGAACAAACTGGGAGGTTCGCCTCCATGATACCATGGATGCAAGGCTGTATTTGGTCTGTAACTTCGGCAGAAATGAGGAGGGAATGTGAATCACAGTTGTGCAGCATGCAGATGCAATATTTATTGATAACGGAAGTATTTAGCATAATAAAAAATTGTGGACATTGCTCAGACATCCAGAATCAGTGCCATTGAAGTTTCAAGTTAGTTTTTTTTGGCACGAAGAATTTCCTGAAGGATTAGATACTATGAAAAAAGGTCTCTACGTTGGCAGGTAACAGCCCCAACTGTAGAGAGAGTGAAAGAGCCTTGGGGAGTAAACCTAGAATGAAAATCATGAGAACTTGGAGGCACTGACGAGGCAGTGGTGTCACTAAGCTGTCTCTGTGCAGCACTGGAAACAAAGCCCAGGGAAAAACGCATAACTGGTAGGAACCAGCCTTGGATCTAGATGTCCAAGGACAGGATAATTTCTGGAACAGGTTGTAAAGCCAACTCCATGACGTGGAGATGGTGATTGTAAAAACAAGTCAGCATCTGTACCATCCCAGAATTTCCTATAGTCCAGACAGCATTAAAGCATTGCATAAGTTTACAAAAAACAATCATCACTTAATGATATCAGAAATTCAGCAGAAAACATGTATTTCCATATTAGCAAATACCTAAAAATATGTAAAATCTTGCTCCCATCAACTGAAAACCATTTTCTTGACAAAGATCCTTCATAATAACTAAAATGGCCACAGTCTGGATTTTTGAGTTTTTTGTGTATGACCCTGCTATGATGGTACTGCTAATGGCTGGAACAATATAAAAATATAACTATTATACTTCTTAAAGACATGCAGCTCTAATGATGATTGCATCTTCAAGTGTAAAGTACTCCACAGATAAAGCAGTTCCCATTTGGATCTCTGAGTAAGAAATACTGTACTTAGGAGGATGTTTTCACCAGAAAAACAAATTTGGTATTCTATGTGTCAGTGTTTGTATTATAGGAATTACGATGGTTGCCCAGAAACTAATACACAATTTTTTTTTCACTGCCGAAAACAATGCTACAAATGCAAAACATTATGTATGTACTATTTGAAATCTCCCAAGTTTCTGTCACTTTCACAGATTGTGTAGCAACAATTACTTGCTGGGTGTGGAGGATGAGGTCATCTACATCTACATCTAGATCCATACACCACAAGCCACCTGATGGTGTGTGGCGGAGGGTGCCTTGAGTACCTCTATCGGTTCTCCCTTCTATTCCAGTCTCTTATTGTTCGTGGAAAGAAGGATTGTCGCTGTGCTTCTGTGTGGGCTCTAATCTCTCTGATTTTATCCTCATGGTCTCTTCACAAGATATACATAGGAGGGAGCAATATACTGCTTGACTCCTCGGTGAAGGTATGTTCTCGACACTTCAACAAAGGCCCGTACTGAGCTACTGAGCATCTCTCCTGCAGAATCTTCCACTGGAGTTTATCTATCATCTCCGTGATGCTTTCATGATTACTAAATGATCCTGTAACAAAGCGCGCTGCTCTCTATTGGATCTTCTCTCTCTCTTCTATCAACCCTATCTGGTACGGATCCCACACTGCTGAGCAGTATTCAAGCAGTAGGCAAACAAGCATACTGTAACCTACTTTCTTTGTTTTCGGATTGCATTTCCTTAGGATTCTTCCAGTGAATCTCAGTCTAGCATCTGCTTTACCGACAATCAACTTTATATGATCATTCCATTTTAAATCAGTAGGTGATTCAGTGGAGTTCCACAATTTGCAGCAGTCGGGGAGACCATCCACGGCTGTCACACCTGACACATCTGACCTAGCCCCTTCAGGCTTTGTAGCAGTTCCACCTGCTTTTTATTTCTTTGTTGGCTAGCCTCAGTGTCAATGTTCTGCATTGCTACACTGGCTGGACACTGATTACTGTAAATAATGTAGCCAACTGGCGCACAGTTGCATTTCATAATACTTTAATTTCACTTTTCACAACCCCCTAATAATACACAGTTATATGTACAGTGCACTGTTGTTATAACTTTTGATAAGCCTAATTAATAGTTAGCAGGCAAACCTCCACATACTGCTACAATAGTTTACTGTTGAACATCTACAAGCAGTAAAAACCTAACCACAAAGTTCACAGTTCTTGAAGAGGAGAAAGGTACATATTGAGCAGAAACTGTCATTGGTTTAACACATGGCCTATTGGTGTAACACTTATTTCACTCTTAAGTTGAGGCATTGTTGTCGTTCTAACCAACACAGGTTCCTCATCTGAAACTCAACTGTGGATGGACTGTCTCATGACCAAAAATTGGGCCCCTATATATCATCACAATAATAAGTGCTGAAACTACACATTGTTTGAAGTTACATTTATTGCAAGAATTAGACCTAATTATTAGTTTAAATCGTGAAATTAACATATATAGTTACCTAAACAATACTTTGGACAAAACTGTTAATTACTTTGGATTTAATTAAGGGCTGGCTTTGCTAACATGTTTTCAAATAAAGCCAAATACATACTTTAAGGTTACTAGTATTTCATCTTCCAAATGTTTATAACTAGTATAGAATTTATATTTGTTTATATGTCAACAATACAATATAAGTTACGAAACAATTACTCATTTCACCCTATGTTGAAAGATACTAACTAGGAATAGTTCAATTAAATTAGAAAATCAATTACAACCATAAAATTAAGTATAAAATTATGTCTGGTGTTAAATTCTGTCAAACTGATGGCCAACCTTTCTCTTGTATGAAAATGCAGATAATATTCACATATGTTAATTGTAATTAGTTCAAAAATGAAAAAAAATAACGAATTTAAGTGGCAGATGGCAAAACAAGAGGGGAATTAAAAATATCCCAGCTTGCTTCGCCACAGCTCCACAAGTGGAGATGAGAGAGAGCACCTCCATTTGTGTGTAGTGCCATGGACTTGTACTTAATGGTATAATTGTAGGAGCTGAGTAAAATTGCCAAATGCTGGAGCTGTTGTGCTGTCCTTTCCAGGAGCCAACAGCAGGGTCCAAAGAGTTCTGAATTGGAATTTCTCAATGGCAAAGATGATCGCCAAAGCTTCATTTTAGATTCGGAGTAGTTCTCTTGAGTGGGTGTCAGCATCTTGGTTCCATAGGCAAGTGGTTGCTCAGTACCGTCATTATTCCCATGCACCAGCAATGCGTTAATGACATAGGGAGATGCGTGAACAGCTAAAACCAGTGGACTTGAGGGAGAATAGGACATAAGGCATGGCACGGAATGCAGCATATGCTTTAGCTGTGTGAAAGTGTGTGATAATCAGCTGTGCTGTTCACCAGAACTGGACACCCCTCCTTTGCAATCGGAGGATGCATAATGTGGGCCACTTGTGGAAGGAACTTGATGATGATGATGATGATGATGATGATAAAAAAAAACCGTAGAGGCCGGGGAAAAGAATAGGCCTTCGGTATGTTCTGCCAGTTGTGAAAGGCGATGAAAAGACCAAACCACTAATAGGGCTAACCCCCTTTTTAGTGTGATTAGTTGGTTCAGGACAGAACTAAAGAAGTCTCCGACAAGCGCCATCGTGGTCAGGGACGACGCTTGAACCCTATGCCCGTCCTCAATGGTAACAACACTGTTAGCCACCTGGAAAATGATTTGAATCCCAGTAGAGGTGTTTTGCAGGATATGCTTCCTGCAACCACCCTAGAAGGAAAACAAAGACAGAGGATGAGATTGTCTGATGAAGTTAACCGACACCTCATGTTCTGTTATTACCAAGCAACAAACCTAGGAACCAACACAACTGGATACAAATCACAAGTATACACAACACTTATTACCAGATACCCAGAATTATAGCTTTTAACAGATCAACGACTAGCTGATCGGAACCGTGGAATAATCAAAAATTACAGGACACCCCAGTCAGAATTAGAAAACATCAAACAACAAGCACAACAAATACTGGAACAAAATAATGTGCAATCAGAAGAAGAAGAAGAAGAAGAAGAAGAAGAAGAAAATACAGTAATGGCCTCAAACATCCCAGAGCAAACAAACAAAGAACAACATGCATCGATTAAACAATCAGAGGAAAATGAAATCTTAAGACAGCCACCAGAACAAGCACAAATAGAACACAAAGTGACACACATGTTAGATATAGAAGAAAAATTTGAGCTGCCATATATAGAATACAAAGACACAAATACAGACATTAGACCATTCTTGCATAGACCACCAAATAACCCACAAGTCAAAACAACAATAACAACTCTCAACACAATCATACACAACAAAATTAATGAAAATACAACTATGGAAGAGTTACAACTACTGGTTTATATAGGAGCACTCACTACACTAAATATACACGCTAGGCAGAGATCAGAACCAACCAACACACAGAAGAAACCCACAAAACCAGCATGGCAACACAGCCTACAGATCAGAATAGAAAAACCGAGAAACGACATCGGACAGCTAGCACAATTTATAAGAAGTGAAATATCAGACAAAAAACGAAACTGGTTAGGTAAAATCTCCAAACAAGAAGCGATAGATCAATTAGATGAAAAGAAGCAGAAATTACAAGCATTGGCCAAACGACTTAGCAGATACAAAAAAAGTGAAAATAGAAGGAAACAAAACCAAACATTCAACACAAACCAAAAGAGATTTTACCAGACAGTAGATAACACACACATTAAAATAGACAATCCACCAAACATAACAGACATGGAACACTTCTGGAGCAACGTAACAGACATGCACGGTGGATACAAGCAGAAACAGACACATACAAGATGATACCACAAATGCCTGAAGTGATAATTTTGCAACATGAAGTCACCCGAGCAATTAATTCTATGCACAATTGGAAAGCAAATTTCTGGCTAGAGATGTTCACCTCAACGCATTCACATCTAACTAAATTATTTAACAGTTACATTGCAGACCCATACACATTCTCTGATACACCTACACATGGAATAACCTATCTGAAACCTAAAGATCAAGCAGACACAGCATACCCAGCAAAATGGTGCCCCATAACATGCCTACCAACAATATACAAAATATTAACTGCAGTCATTACACAGAAATTAATGACACATACAACACAGAACAAAATTATAAATGAAGAACAAAAAGCCTGCTGCAAAGGAGCACGAGGATGTAAAGAGCAGCTGATAATAGATGCAGAGGTGACATATCAAGCTCAAACTAAAGAAAGGTCACTACACTACGCATACATTGATTACCAAAAAGCTTTTGATAGTGTACCCCACTCATGGTTACTACAAATATTGGAAACATACAAAGTAGATCCTAAATTGATACAGTTCCTAAACACAGTAATGAAAAATTGGTAAACCATACTTAATATCCGAACAAATTCAAATAATATCACATCACAGCCAATACAATTTAAGTGTGGAATATACCAAGGAGACTCATTAAGTCCCTTCTGGTTCTGCCTTGCTCTGAACCCACTATACAACTTGCTAAACAATACAAATTATGGATACAATATTACTGGAACATACTGGCACAAAATCACACATTTGCTATACACGGATAATCTAAAACTACTGGCAGCAACAAATCAACAACTCAACCAATTACTAAAGTTAACAGAAGTATTCAGCAATAATATAAACATGGCTTTTGGAACAGACAAATGTAAGAAAAATAGCATAGTCAAGGGAAAACACATTAAACAATGAGATAACATATTGGATAACCACAGCGACTGCATAGAAGTGATGGAAAAAACAGATGCCTATAAATATCTAGGATGCAGACAAAAAATAGGAATAGATAATACAAATATCAAAGAAGAACTAAAAGAAAATTATAGACAAAGACTATCAAAAATACTGAAAACAGAATTGACAGCAAGAAACAAGACAAAAGCTATAAATACCTATGCTATACCAATATTGACCTACTCTTTTGGAGTAGTGAAATGGAGTAACACAGACCTAGAAGCACTCAATACACTTACACGATCACAATGCCACAAATATAGAATACATCACATACATTCAGAAACAGAAAGATTCACTTTAAACAGAAAGGAAGGCGGAAGGGGATTTATCGGCATAAAAAAACCTACATTCTGGACAGGTAGACAATTTAAGAAAATTCTTTATAGAACGAGCAGAAACTAGCAAAATACACAAAGCAATCACTCATATAAATACATCAGCTACACCACTGCAATTTCATAACCACTTCTACAACCCTTTAGATCACATAACATCAACAGATATGAAGAAAGTAAATTGGAAAAAGGAAACACTACATGGCAAGTACCCATATCATCTAGCACAGCCACACATCGATCAAGACCCATCTAACACATGGCTAAAAAAAGGCAATATATACAGTGAGATGGAAGGATTCGTGATAGCAATACAGGATCAAACAATAAACACCAGATATTACAGCAAGCATACTATTAAAGATCCCAATACTACAACAGTTAAATGCCAACTTAGCAAACAACAAATAGAAACGGTAGATCACATCACAAGCAGATGTACAATACTAGTAAATACAGAATACACCAGAAGACATGACAATGTAGCAAAAATAATACATCAACAACTTGCCACACAACATAAACTAATAAAACAACACATACCCACATACAAGTGTGCACCACAAAATGTACTGGAGAATGATGAATACAAATTATACTGGAACAGAACCATTATAACAGATAAAACAACACCACATAACAAACCTGACATCATACTCACCAATAAAATGAAGAAATTTACACAACTAATCGAAATATCCGTAACCAGTACAATAAATATACAGAAGAAAACAGTAGAAAAAATTGAAAAATTCATCCAACTGGCTGAGGAAGTCAAGGACATGCGGCATCAGGATGAAGTGGACATTATACCAATAATACTATCAACTACAGAAGTCATACCACACAATATCCACCAGTACATCAACACAATACAGCTAGATCCAAACGTATATATACAACTACAGAAATCTGTAATTATTGATACATGTTCAATTACCTGAAAGTTCCTAAATGCAAAGTAACATATACCGTACAGTTAAAAGGAAGTCACGTTTGATCAAGGTCCGCGTCACTTTCCACTTTTGACTAGACATAACGTTTGAGAAGAGAAAGAATAATCATAATAATAATACATCTTCCAAAAAAGGCCTGCAGCTCCTGTAAGCTTTGGCGACAGGGTAGAAAGTCATTAGCAGCATACATTTGGAGGTTAATCAAAGGGATTGTAACTCATTTGTCAACCTGGATACAGACATCCTGGTTTGCAACTGTGAGATTGAGAAACAACTTAGTGGCAGGAGGATTGCCCTGAGAAACAACTGTCCAAAGTTCAGGCACCGTCGCTTGATGCATGTGGGGACAAACAGTTCGAAGATGCCAATCTTTCCTACAATGGGCACAGTGTGCCCAGATACCCACACAGTTCGCTCATGGGTTTTCTATGAAGCAATCATGGTGGGAGATCCTGCTGCTTACACCAGTGGGATGTGACAAGCTGTTCAGAGGTCCTTGACGAGTCTGATATCAATGAATCATGACACCACCTTGAGGAGAAAGACTTAAGAGAATTCCACCCCTGAAGCAGTGACTAGACCACTGCTACCTGAGGTTGAGCCATGAAGCATTCGTTTTCTGCATGTGTGTTCTTGAAAGAGTGCATGATTTTCAAAATACTGTCCAAGAAAGGTTTGACTAGTTACAGGGTGGCAGTGCATAGTTCTGGATTTGGACCGAATTGGACCACTGTATATTGAATAAAAGACTCTTCATATGAAGTTTCGCAAGCCAGGTTTGTACAAGTGAAATCACACTGTCAACTCAGTCCTTGCATGTCTGTCACTCATGATCAGTGCAACTGAGCGGCTCGTTTGTGGTACTGATGGAACTCAAGGCTTTATGCAAGCACGTTGAGTCACTGTGAATGATTTTTTAACAGCAACAAGCACATCTTCTCAAACATGAGTGTGACAGGTTTCGAGAGTGAAGCCAACTTCTGTAATAAGATAAAAGTCTCTGGAGAATCCCAAGACAGGAAGAGCGACTGTTGGAGAACATAATCCGAAACCCAAAAAGTGGCAAAGTGCTTTCTCAGCTGCCGCAAGTATATGTCACAGTCCTCTTTGGCTTTGTTGAACAGTGGAAATGCAGGTGGGTGGCTCTCTGTCTGACAAGTGACAGCAGCCTGCATGGGGTGGGAACCCTGTATCTGTAGGCAATCCTAAATTCCCTGATGGAGTAAATCAGTTTGCTTTTGTTGCTAAAACTGCTGTTGTAACTGCTGCAGCAGGAGGAGCTGTTGCTGTTCTACGAGCTGCATGAGCTCTGCATTCATGGGACTCTAGTAACCTTCGACCTCATTGCAATTATAGTGACTGGAATCAGACAAGACCTGGAATGACTTGAGAACCTGTGGAGACTGTGAGCCACCAGAGAGTAAGGTGGTGGACAACAACATCAAAAAGACAAACAATGGAGGAGGCAGAGCAGAATAACAGTGAAGCGGGTAAACTAAGATTGAAAGACTAAGATGTAGTGAATCCAGAACACCACAATGATGTTAGTGAGATCAGCCTAGTAGTGCAGTGAAATCCCAAGTGGCAGCCATGGGTGCTGATAGGCTGGCAGAAAGGGTGTGTCTCTGCATCCAGTGCTGTGGTGGTGACAGCAGCAATTATAGATTAAGGCACTTCCATCTAGCAGCTGGGGTACCAGAGAAAGAAAGGAAGAGAATGTGGACTGGGGGAAAGGAATGAAATAGAAAGCCACCTGGCAGAATTTTTCACAGACTACAGTTTAATCATGGCTAGCACTTTGTTTAAGATAATGAAAGAGGTTTCACTCAATGGAGGTACCTAAAGACAACAGAAGATTTCGGGTTGATTATATAATTGTAAGAAAAATTTTGAAACTATATTTTATTTTGCAAAACATTTCCAGGGACACCTGTACATTCTGATCATGCTGTGTTGGCTATGAACCGTATATTAAAACTGAAGAAACTACAGAAAGACAGGAAATCAAGGAGATAGGACTAGGATAACTTGAAATAACTAGCAGTTATTGAGAGTTTGAAATGTGATATGCTTAAGGCAGCAGAGTACCAAATATCCAGAAAGATAAAGCCCTTAGGAAACACATGGGGTATGGAATTTAATGTGCAAGATGAGGCAGTATAAAAATTCACCCAGTGAATCAAGCAAACAGGAATACAGACATGAAATTGACAGAGACTTCAAAATGGCAAAGCCACACCATGACAAAAGTATGTTGCCTGATATGCAAGACATAAAGAGTCAGGTGAAATAACCATCAGTATGCAAGAAGAATATACCATTTCCAAAGAGGTGGGTGCTGACAAAAGCGAATATTTAGTTTAATATGGCATGATTTATTGTCAGAAACATGGAAAGAGTAATAGAAACCATATTCAAGAAAGATTAGTTTGGGTTTTGAAATGCAGGATCAAGCAAGACTATGGTGACCCCAAAACTTATCTTTGAAGATGCACTAAAGAATAGCAAACCTACATTTACAGCATTTGCAGATTTAGAAGCAGCTTTTGGCAGTCTATACTGGAAGAAACCCTTTGAAATTCTGCAGGTAGCAGATACAAAATACAGGGATGAGAAACCTCATTTATAGCCTTTACAGAAACCAGAGTGCACTTACAAACAGTAGTTGAAATATGTGTGAGACAGAGTTGTAGCCTATCCTTAACTTTATTCATTTGGTACAGTGACAAGCTGTAAAGAATATTGAGAAGAAATAAGAACTTTGAAGTCCACTTTATGACTTTGTAATTCAGCCAGAGACAACAAAAGGCTCTGAAGAGCTGTAGAAGGGAATGAACAGTGTCTTGGATAGGACTACCAGGATGAATACCATCAAAAGCAAAACAAGGGTAATGCTACATAGTCAAGTTAAATGAGATGATAGTGATGATATTAGTTTAGTCAGTGAGACAGTAATAGATGAGTTTTGCTATTTGGGAAGTAAAATAAATGACATTAGCTAGAGTAGAGAAAATAAATGCAGTTTGGCAGTAGCATGGAAGTTGTTTCAAAAAATGACAAATTTGTTACTGTTGAATTAAATTTATGTGTTAAGAAGCCTTTTCTGGAGTACTTGTGTCAAGTGCAACTTTGTACAGAAGTGACACATTAACAATAAACAGTTGAGGCAAAAAGGAAATAAGTTCTTTTGATATGAGTTGCTACAGAAGACTGCTGAAGATTAGATAGGTGGATCAGATAACTAATGAAAAGCTGCTGAACTGGATGGTGAGAAACATTTTTGCTACAACTTGGCTAACAGAAGGGATTGGTTTATAGGACACACCCTGATGCATCAAGGAATAATCGGTTTTGGTCTTCTTGGAGGGGGAGGTTAACAATAGTACAAGGAGACCAAGGGTTGAATACAGTAACCTTGTTCAAGTTGATTCAGGGTTCTGCAGTTAAGTTAGAGAAGGAAAGGCCTGCACAGGATGGGGTTCACCACCAGCAATGGAGGGTAAAGCTTTGACAATGCCAGCCACTTGTGCTGGCGAGACGTCAGTAAAATCATTATATGAGTGTTGGCTGAAGAACCTGAGACAGAAGCCAAGAGGCAGTTTGTCAACAAGTGGCCACTAAAGCCTTAATAATTTTGTGTGGCTGAGTGTGATTCAACGGAACCTCGGTTCAATTCCTTGTACTGCCACCGTTTTTCCTTGGTGGGAGGACTGGTATGGGGTGCACCCAGCCTCCTGAAACCAACTGAGGAGCTACTCAACTGATTAGTAGTGGTCCCAAGCTCAAGACACCCATCAATGACCAAGTTAGCAGTGTGCTAACCACATGTTTCTCTGTACCAGATCCAATGCCGTTGGCAGAGGATGACATGGCAGTTGGTTGGGCCTAGTTGTCTCATCAAGGCCAGGAGGAGGAACTTTACATTTACCACTGCCAGGTTCAGCAAGCAAAATTCCCTCATGAGCTCTACCAGCGTCCCCTATAGAGGAAAGTCTGCGCGCCCGCTCAGTGACGTCACGTACATAGTCTGGTGCCAGTGCTCGCAGTCCGTTTGGCCACAGCAATAGACTTTTAGGGGAGCCGAACGAGGAAAATTCGTAAAGAAATCTGACATACCTCTCTCATGAATTACAAGATTTCCTTTCTTAAATGACCCAGTTCTTTTGTCTTATTTATGCATACCTCTTAGCCCCGACGTAAAAAGGTGGCTGTAATAACTTTTGCTATCTGAGGCATCAAAACTCCCAAACGAATGGACCCATTTCATTGTAGTTTATTTTAAAGTTGCTTTAATGGGGATTGTCACTACTTGTTTGATGACAGTCTGGTTAGCCGGTCAGACATCGTCAGCTATACAAAGTGCAAGTGTTGGCCGCCAGTGTGCTCTTTTCCAGTACCATTCCTAAACTGTAAGTGCTGTAGTATAAATTGTAAATCTCGAAAAGGCCAATCTAAATGTCTGCAACAGTACATATTTATCTTTTATGGCTGACCGCCATTCACCATTCTTCCGTTTTGTAGTTCCTGTGTAAGACGATTTTTAATGACAAAAATTTTGATTGAAAGCCACCCGCGAAAGATTCTCGTATGCTCTCGCGGACTTTCTATTAGGGTTTTTGTTTTGTTTTTTAAGTTAAATATTGCATCACTTTGACGCAGGTCTAATAATGTGGACGGCATTTTGCAAAGTAGCACACTGGCAGCTAACAATTTATGGACACTGTTATTGCCGCTGTTTATTTCTTATGTAGCAAAATCCATTTTAAAACCTGATTGGATGATATACCTGTGAATCAAAAAAAGAAACACGAAAATTGGGCAAATAGTGTTATAATTATAACAGCACCTGCTATAGAGGCACTGGTAATAAGCAGTTGTATGAGTCGTTTCAAAAACTAACACTGGCATGAAAGACATGTTCTATATATGTTTTAGTCCAGCATTTCAGCAACCTTGTATTCATGCTTTTTAAAAAAAAATTAAAGAAATTTCTCCTGTTAATAGTTTTTAAGTCAAATGCAGTTCTAATGAATGATATGATATCTCTTCTCAGTTTGTGCACCTTTCCCTAAGAAACTTTCTTTCCATTAAGAAAATCTCACTGACCCAAGATAAGTATGTAATGGTATTGCCAGAAAGTTTCGTTATGCCAATACGAATATCAATGAATTCTCTTTTCTCCATAAGTTAACTAAATTTCAATTATGTATTGAAATTACATGAGGTCTCAAAATACAGATTACCAGGTTAGAATTTCGCTGCTCTAAACTGAATACCTTTGAAGAAAGAATGTTTCTGTACTAAGAAATATATACTTTTGAAACAAACTGTTTGCCTGAATTACACATAAATAAATTTCAACTACGAAGTAAACTTTCATTTCATCTGTTGAGAAGTTTTATGAAGTGATGTGACCTGTGATGAAATAATTGTGAAAAATGAACACTTACCTTCGTTTGGCATCACATTTGGGCTGCACTGATCAGTGGCTTAGATACTTCATCGTTCCATAAGTTGGGGGAAAGGGGTGGGGGTGGTGGTTCAGCTCTATTTAGTTGCAATACTTTAACAGATCATCATTCCAAAATATATATACTGGTAAAGTATTAGAAACAGTTTAATTGTTTAGAAGTGGAACACAAGTTTCATCTACTGACCGTGCTGATATGCATGAATGCAAATAAAATAAAAAAAATCTGTGTATGACAATTTCTTTCTTTCTTTCTTTTATTCATCTTCCATACACTCTTGTCAATAATCACTAACACATGGAATGAGAAAAATTTTAGATTATAGTGGTTCACAATAGAAAATTATAGATGTGCAGCATGAATGCTATGTAGGTACAAAATAATTAAGACTTATGGACACCAAGTCCAAACATTAACAATAAGCACATTCTTGAGACTTAAGTTTCATAATTTTAGGAATAATAATGATAAATTTTGAACAACAATTATTAAATTGCTATTTTATAATCTCCAGGGTAGTAATGGAAGGTCTTTAAGTAACTGGGACACTAAAAGAATGCAAATAAAACACTGCACCATAAAGTTTTGTGTAGGAAGAATGCATATGAAAGCACTGTAGTAGAAAAATGGCGATGCATATAGACATTATATTAGGTCACCCTGTAAATTGCAAGTAATTACCATCTGCAAGTGTATGTTATGTGGTAAAAATGTATCAAGTGGTGTTGGAATATGATCAGTAATGCACAAGTTGGATCTGAACACATTAATTAGATTAGGTGAGTGAAAAGCAATTGTGATAGGCTTAAGCTTTTTGAATATTCTTTTATAAACAAATATATTCAAAAAGCCAACAGGAGGGCATACCTGAGAGTCCACCTCGATATATTTTCCTCCTCAGCGAAGATGAGCTAACAAGAAGGCACTTTACAGCACAGAGCAAGCATCTATTTAAGGAGCTCAGTAATTAGTCAACCTGAGGATTAGTGGCACTCAATAGTGCTTGTGACAGAAGTGAGAGCTGTTCCACAATTACATTACTATTAGATGAGGAGACCTGCCAATCACTATACACAAAGAAGGCTATGAAAGTACTGCAAAGCCCTCCCCTACCAGCTTCTCCACTTGTAATAGTAGTAAAATATATACAAACATGATCTACATAAGAAAATGTTGAGAGAACAACAGTTATAACAGCTGCAGAGAAAGTAGTAAACTCAGAAAAAGAGAGGCAAATTTCATAGCATGCACATCTGCAGTCACAACAGTGACATTAGTAGAAGACAGAGGAACACCACAAACACTATGTGAAATCAAAGTTTGTCTACCTAAAGAATGCATAAATACTATAATACCTTTTTCAACAGTAACAATTAATGAATCATTACAAATTGGCAGATTGCTCACATATATCACAAGCTAAAGTAATAACTTCAGTATACAAAGAAAAGTGTTGCAGAGAATGTAGAAAACTATAGAGCAATTTTGCTCTTGTCTTCCATTTATAGAAGCATGGGAATTATATTTATCACCAAAACAAACTAACCTTGTTTGCAAAAAAAGTGGAGTCTACTATAGCACAATTTGTGTAAGTTTTTCTCAAAATAATAAAGGAAGGTGATCAAAATGGCATTTTCTTGTCTTTGTCAAAGGCATGTGCCATGTTGGGCCACATAACTTTATTACACAAATTAGAAATACTATGGATAAGGCATGCAGCAAAGAAATGGTTTAAGTCATACTCAGAAAACCAAGTGAATTGATTTTTAGCTTTCACATACTATAAAAAGATTACTGTTGGTCCTCTCTGCCTGCCACACCCCCTTCCCTCCCCCCTGTATGTATCGTTCACCACCCAAACTTCAACTGAGAAAGAATTAGTGTAAGATTCTTTATATTAAAGGTTAATTTCTTTGATAAAAATTTCAAGTTAGGCTATTAGTGTTGATAGCTGTTAGCAGCTGTATATTAAAATATTTATATAAACTCTCAGCCATAAGTTGCAATTTGGTAAGTTTGACTAGTTTCAGATTAACCTAATTAGTTCAGCTTAAGAGGCATTTGTTGAGGTGGCAATATTACTGATGACAGGTTATGTATTAATGATTTAAAAGAATATAAGATAAAGATTTCAAAATTATGTTGTAAGAGTTTGCAGTTTTCGCTGAGTGTTTTTTGAAATTTTTTTCCCATTAACCTTTTTACTGCAGTTGCTTAAAAATATGTTGACACCAACCCAAACAACACTTTTCATTGTTTCCTGGGATGAATGTCCATTGCAGCATACCCCATCAAATAATAAAAAGTCATTTTCTTGAAGAGTAGCAAGTGCTACTGCACAGGCAATAGCACGTTGATTTGTACAGGCAAGAAAATCTCTTTCATGTTCTTTGAGAAGTTTGCTGACGACAATATAAGTGTAGACAATCATATTTAAAATAGTGTCTGATTGGTATTTTAGTCCTCCATGATCAAGTCTCTGTATCAAACTAAAATGTTCATTTATTGGCAACTCCTTTTCAATCACAATTTCACTAAGGCAACTCTCACATTTCAGCTTATTAATCACTGCATGAGCACAGTAGCCTGCAATGAAGTTCAAAGACGTTGCAATATCTTTCACTGAAAGAACATCATCTACAGTTACACTGACTTCTATGTCTAATGTGTCTGTTTCTTCAACTTCAGAAAACATAAAATATTTTATGGCCCCTACTGTGATATTTCCATAGGAAGGAGAACATAAAACTAAAGGTATTACACTTTGAATGTGCAGCTTCTTTTCTGCTTCATAGACTTGCATCACTGAAACATTGTATTGGGAACCTGCAAGCTATCTATACTTTCCAAAACACCGCACATCTGTCTGAAGCTTGGCTGTCAGTAAATAGCTCATACCTAGCTCCTCAGTACAATATCGAGCAATCTCTACAACAGCATATATTGTATTCTGAATAGCAAAAAATGTTTCTTTTGTGAGAAACCCACTTGACAGACCCTTTGCTTTACACATGTCAAGCCAGTATAGAAAATCTAGCAAAAATTGCATAGAAACGCTATCAGTTGTCAACGGGTCCATATAAGGATTCTGTTTGTGTTTCCCTTTAAACACTGATTTCACATTCATGACATCAAACCATTTTGTTATTATTCGAATGTATTCTGCTGTTGATGGTGCATGTCTCAAATCAAATTTATCACTAGCTACCACGAGGCCCTCTGACACATGTCGATTGAATATCTGCAGCACTAGTTTCATGCTCTGTTTTTGTAACGATGTAGGGCAAAGTGATTTGAGAGAATGTGTGACAATATTTTACTAAAGAACTGGAATCTATCTCATAAATGTTTCAGTGTTTTAAAAGAAGCTACAGAAAACTTATTTTCTTCCACTTCTCTCCTAACTGGAAACTGAGGATAAAACATCTTTACCATCGTTTTCTTGGTTCAACCACACATTTCTTGTGCATTTAACAATGTGTATGGCATCAACTAAAAAGAAAAGTGGGCGATGAGGATCAGATGGATGTTTAAAAACTATATTAACAGCTTTATCCAGAGCAAACATGGACATGGTTTTGCTATTGATTTTGTTGTTGTGTCAGTTACCACACAAAAAACCCTATAGCCTATTACTTCAAGGCCATTTATTATGGACAGTAGCACATCGTATAATGCATTAGATGAAATGGTTTTCACTGGTAAAATATGAACAACATCCCTGTACACAGACTTGACACTCTGCAACATAAATACAAATGCTGAATTTGCAGTACATTCCGAGTTATATGACATGCCCAAAACACTACCTCCTTTATATTCCAAATAAGAATTTAGATGAATTTCATCTACACTCATAACAACATTGACATCATTGCTGTTCAAGTATTGAAATTTCTGTCTTGCATAGGACAGGAAATTACTTCCCCCAAGCCTTTTGTGAGATGGATTCACATAAGCATGAGATGAAATTGAAAATAGCAAACAACACAGTATCATAAATGTAGAACTAAACCTATGATTACATTTCGTGATATTTATGAGACTAACTTATTCATATATAAAGTCTACCATCCCCTTTTCACTCTCCTGTAAACTGTCTTTCAGCACTCCTAGACTGTCTTTCACTATCTCTACAATACTATATAGTGAAGTTTCTGAGTGCCCACAATCTGTCCCTGAAAACTCCTGCAGTACACTGACAATTTCATGGATATTGGTTACAATTACAGGAAAAGATTTTTTTCCTAATGTCTTAATTTGTACATCTTTCTTAAACAACGAAACTTTTAAATTACTATCTATAATGACAGAATGTGTGATTAATGGTGCTGGTTTTCTTATTATCTTCAAAAAACACACAAAATCACTGTGTTTTTCGATCACACTCCAATTGGGCAATTCCACTTCCTTCGTACACAACATCAACTCTTCTAAAGAACCGAAGCTGAAAGTGTTTTCGTAGTCCTTCTTTGACACTAAACTATATTGTAACGCAGCAGCTAACTGCTCATTTTCAAGCCTTTGCTTTTTCTCCTCTGGCCCTTCACATCTGCTTTCTTCCTTTGAAAGGTAAGAAGGACAGTTTGGGAGTAGTGACAGAACTGCATCTGGTCTCAAACATGGTTTTTGAAGGGGGGCTCTTAATAACTGACCAGTCCTTTCGTCCACAATTTGTGTTTCCCAAATAACATCATCCTTGTGGAAGTGAACGTGACATACCTGTAATTAAAAATGAATAAAAAATGAAAAAGGTGCCTACAAATGAATGTGATGGCAATATTAATAGTGTGAAAACAATTTATGTACATAAAGTTAGTTTCTAATTCTAAAATACAAATAGACTCCTAACTAAAATGCAGAGGAATACTCAAGTGATAAATGTGGCCATGGCACAGTAACTCTATAAAACATTAACACTACAATATCAAAACACATGCAGTCACATGTCATGGCACCAAGCTCTTCAAGAGATGATGAAATGAAGAAAGTACTTGCCCTCATCAATAATTACAAACATTGACTAATGTTTGTAGCGTAATTCAATAACAGTGATATTTTTTTTATGATTTATCCTTGAAGCTCATATATACACTAGAGGGGTGGGATTTTTGCTTAATGTCTTGCTCTATTGCCTCCCTCCCCCCCCCCCCCCCCCCCACACACCTCGGACACAAGAAAGCATGATGACCACACACACACACACACACACACACACACACACACACCCCTCGGACACAAGAAAGCATGATGACACCAAACTCACACAGGTGTAATCCATAGAAGCAACTGTGAAACACTAACAGAATAATACAAAGTAATTGTCACACTGTGTAACCTTTAGAACTATGAAATACTTAAAGGTAGTGCTTTTTATCAGATAGACATTGTTTTGCTTTTGTATTTCAGCTGCTATTTCCTAATCAATATATCAGTTCATAACTTACGTAAAAACTGACAATATGGTGAACTAATACATTGCCAGTTATCTGCTACCCATTAGGCTAAACATGAGCACACAATTGCTTTCAAGTACTTTAGCTGTGTATCTATAAGACAGTTGTGTAGGCCACTGGCATGTATCTGAAATTCCAGATCCAGAAAGTAAGAATTTGTAAAATCCACAAGCTTTTTTTTTAACTTGTTTTCACAGTTTCTCCCTTTGCATTTTGTGATGGCCTGTTAATCCATTCATGTACTCATTCATTTTTCTTGTCTATGGTTCACTGTAAAGTCGAAAGCCTACTATATTCACTAATAGTAACATTCCTTACATTGACTTCAAATTCCCACCAATAATTTATTAAAAACAAGCAACTGAGACACTGTTTTTACTTCATTTTCAATTTCTGGGTACACCACATTCCTTGCTTTTGAACAGGCAACTTCCTAAAGACTTTTACAGCAAAAAGAAACAGAACTAAATACTAGAACCAGAATACATCGAATGTCGTCTGTATCTTAAGTGCATGTACTTAATTATGAACCGAGTTTTATTCCTAACAACAAACGGCAAAAACAGTAAGTATAAAGATATACTGAGATATTTAACTACTTAAGTATGACTGTGCTTAGGCTATACTGGTTGAACTTGCAGAATACAGAATTCATATAACCTAAACCAGCTAAAAAGTAGAACAAAATGAAACACTATTTTCTTCGGCACTTATGCAGTTAAGATCTGATATATTAGTCAAAATGTCACTGACCTTCCTTACTGCATAAGTGCCTGTTCTTTGTTAGCACACTTAACCTCTTTTAAGAAATAAACAAAACAAATGCTCACTCTTGAACTTGAAGGAGGAGTGAAGTTATATCTGCGAATACTTGACAACCATTTCTTCCTCGTTCCTTCATCCTCTGGAAATTTAAACACAGTTACTTTTGGTCCACCATCTTAATTTCCTCTACAATTTGGCACACAACAATGATACGGCATTTTGCAGGCAACAAAATTTTCACAGGCAAGAAAAACAGATCACCAGTTTAGTGCACAGAAACTAAACAACCAAATCACGTACACTAACGCAGGAACACCATTCACTATAATAGTAAAGTGACGCGAAACTCGCTGAACGACTATTCACAAGCACTGTTCTGTGAAACTGTTGAAGAAGCGACCATGTGTGTAGCCATCTTGTGACGTCATGCACTACGTCGACAGGCTTTCTTTTACAGGGGTTGCTGGCTGTACGTATATACACACCATTTGGGCACCCAAACTCTTTGCCTTTATAAATGTCTGCTTGTGTCTGTGTATGTGTAGATGGATATGTGTGTGTGTACGAGTGTATACCTGTCCTTTTTTCCCCCTAAGGTAAGTCTTTCCGCTCCCGGGATTGGAATGACTCCTTACCCTCTCCCTTAAAACCCACATCCTTTCATCTTTTCCTCTTCTTCCCTCTTTCCTGATGAAGCAACCATTTGTTGTGAAAGCTTGAATTTTGTGTGTATGTTTGTGTTTGTTTGTGTGTCTATCGACCTGCTAGCACTTTCGTTCGGTAAGTCACATCATCTTGGTTTTTAGATATATTTTTCCCCGCGTAGAATATTTCCCTCTATTATATTCATATACACACCATTTGATACAGTAGCTCTATATGTTTCTGTGATCTTTAATCTGAAGTCCTGTTTGATGCAGCTTTCTGTGCTAGTCTATCCTGTACAGGCCTTTTCTTCTCTAAGTTAACTGCAGCACCCTCAATCAACTTGAATCAGCTTACTTTATTCAACGCTTAGTCTCCTCCTTGTACTATTGTAAACCCCCCCAAGAAGAGCAAAACTGATTATTCCTTGATGCATCAGTGTGTGTCCTATAAACCAGTCCCTTCTATTAGCCAAGTTGTAGCAAAAATGTTTCTCACCATCCAGTTCAGCAGCTTTTCATTAGTTATCTGATCCACCTATCTAATCTTCAGCAATCTTCTGTAGCAACTCATATCAAAACCACTTACTTCCTTCTTGCCTCAACTGTTTATGTTAATGTGTTACTTCTGTACAAAGTTGCACTTGACATAAGTACAGCATGATCAGATTGTACAGGTGTCCCTGGAAATGTTTTGCAAAATAAAATATAGTTTCAAAATTTTTCTTACAATTATATAATCAACCCGAAATCTTCTGTTGTCTTTAGGTACCTCCATTGAGTGAAACCTCATTCATTATCTTAAACAAAGTGCTAGCCATGATTAAACTGTAGTCTGTGAAAAATTCTGCCAGGTGGCTTTCTATTTCATTCCTTTCCCCCAGTCCACATTCTCTTCCTTTCTTTCTCTGGTACCCCAGCTGCTAGATGGAAGTGCCTTAATCTATAATTGCTGCTGTCACCACCACAGCACTGGATGCAGAGACACACCCTTTCTGCCAGCCTATCAGCACCCATGGCTGCCACTTGTGATTTCACTGCACTACTAGGCTGATCTCACTGACATCGTTGTGGTGTTCTGGATTCACTACATCTTAGTCTTTCAATCTTAGTTTACCCGCTTCACTGTTATTCTGCTCTGCCTCCTCCATTGTTTGTCTTTTTGATGTTGTTGTCCACCACCTTACTCTCTGGTGGCTCACAGTCTCCACAGGTTCTCGAGTCATTCCAGGTCTTGTCTGATTCCAGTCACTATAATTGCAATGAGGTCAAAGGTTACTAGAGTCCCATGAATGCAGAGCTCATGCAGCTCGTAGAACAGCAACAGCTCCTCCTGCTGCAGCAGTTACAACAGCAGTTTTAGCAACAAAAGCAAACTGATTTACTCCATCAGGGAATTTAGGATTGCCTACAGATACAGGGTTCCCACCCCATGCAGGCTGCTGTCACTTGTCAGACAGAGAGCCACCCACCTGCATTTCCACTGTTCAACAAAGCCAAAGAGGACTGTGACATATACTTGCGGCAGCTGAGAAAGCACTTTGCCACTTTTTGGGTTTCGGATTATGTTCTCCAACAGTCGCTCTTCCTGTCTTGGGATTCTCCAGAGACTTTTATCTTATTACAGAAGTTGGCTTCACTCTCGAAACCTGTCACACTCATGTTTGAGAAGATGTGCTTGTTGCTGTTAAAAAATCATTCACAGTGACTCAACGTGCTTGCATAAAGCCTTGAGTTCCATCAGTACCACAAACGAGCCGCTCAGTTGCACTGATCATGAGTGACAGACATGCAAGGATTGAGTTGACAGTGTGATTTCACTTGTACAAACCTGGCTTGCGAAACTTCATATGAAGAGTCTTTTATTCAATATACAGTGGTCCAATTCGGTCCAAATCCAGAACTATGCACTGCCGCCCTGTAACTAGTCAAACCTTTCTTGGATAGTATTTTGAAAATCATGCACTCTTTCAAGAACACACATGCAGAAAACGAATGCTTCATGGCTCAACCTCAGGTAGCAGTGGTCTAGTCACTGCTTCAGGGGTGGAATTCTCTTAAGTCTTTCTCCTGAAGGTGGTGTCATGATTCATTGATATCAGACTCGTCAAGGACCTCTGAACAGCTTGTCACATCCCACTGGTGTAAGCAGCAGGATCTCCCACCATGATTGCTTCATAGAAAACCCATGAGTGGACTGTGTGGGTATCTGGGCACACTGTGCCCATTGCAGGAAAGATTGGCATCTTCGAACTGTTTGTCCCCACATGCATCAAGCGACGGTGCCTGAACTTTGGACAGTTGTTTCTCAGGGCAATCCTCCTGCCACTAAGTTGTTTCTCAATCTCACAGTTGCAAACCAGGATGTCTGTATCCAGGTTGACGAATGAGTTACAATCCCTTTGATTAACCTCCAAATGTATGCTGCTACTGACTTTCTACCCTGTCGCCAAAGCTTACAGGAGCTGCAGGCCTTTTTTGGAAGATGTATTATTATTATGATTATTCTTTCTCTTCTCAAACGTTATGTCTAGTCAAAAGTGGAAAGTGACGCAGACCTTGATCAAGCGTGACTTCCTTTTAACTGTACGGTATATGTTACTTTGCATTTAGGAACTTTCGGCTAATTGAACATGTATCAATAATTACAGATTTCTGTAGTTGTATATGTACGTTTGGATCTAGCTGTATTGTGTTGATGTACTGGTGGATATTGTGTGGTATGACTTCTGTAGTTGATAGTATTATTGGTATAATGTCCACTTCATCCTGATGCCGCATGTCCTTGACTTCCTCAGCCAGTTGGATGAATTTTTCAATTTTTTTCTCCTGTTTTCTTCTGTATATTTGTTGTATTGGATATGGATATTTCGATTAGTTGTGTAAATTTCTTCATTTTATTGGTGAGTATGATGTCAGGTTTGTTATGTGGTGTTGTTTTATCTGTTATAATGGTTCTGTTCCAGTATAATTTGTACTCATCATTCTCCAGTACATTTTGTGGTGCATACTTGTATGTGGGTATGTGTTGTTTTATTAGTTTATGTTGTATGGCAAGTTGTTGGTGTATTATTTTTGCTACATTGTCATGTCTTCTGGTGAATTCTGTATTTACTGGTATTGTACATCTGCTTGTGATGTGATCTACTGTTTCTATTTGTTGTTTGCTAAGTCTGCATTTATCTGTTGTGGTATTGTGATCTTTAATAATATGCTTGCTGTAATATCTGGTGTTAATTGTTTGATCCTGTATTGCAATCATGAATCTTGCTATCTCACTGTATATATTTCCTTTTCTTAGCCATGTGTTGGATGCGTCTTGATCGATGTGTGGCTGTGTTAGATGATACGGGTGCTTGCCATGTAGTGGTTTCTTTTTCCATTTTACTTTTTTCATACGTGTTAATGTTAAGTGATGTAAAGGGTTGTATAAGTCGTTATGAAATTACTGTGGTGTAGCAGATGTATTTATATGAGTGATTGCTTTGTGTATTTTGCTAGTTTCTGCTCGTTCTATAAAGAATTTTCTTAAATTGTCTACCTGTCCATAATGTAGATTTTTTATGTCGATAAATCCCTTTCCTCCTTCCTTTCTGCTTAATGTGAATCTTTCTGTTGCTGAATGTATGTGATGTATTCTATATTTATGGCATTGTGATTATGTAAGTGTATTGAGTGCTTCTAGGTCTGTGTTACTCCATTTCAATACTCTAAATGAGTAGGTCAATATTGGTATAGCATAAGTATTTATAGCTTTTGCCTTGTTTCTACATCTACATCCATACTCCGCAAGCCACCTGATGGTGTGTGGCAGAGGGTACCCTGAGTACCTCTATCGGTTCTCCCTTCTATTCCAGTCTCGGATTGTTCGTGGAATGAAGGATTGTCGGTATGCTTCTGTGTGGGTTCTAATCTCTCTGATTTTATCCTCATGGTCTCTTTGCGGGATAAACGTAGGAGGGAGCAATATACTGCTTGACTCTTCGGTGAAGGTATGTTCTTGAACCTTTAACAAAAGCCCGTACCGTGCTACTCAGCGTCTCTCCTACAGAGTCTTCCACGGGAGTTTGTCTATCATCTCTGTAACGCGTTCGCGATTACTAAATGATCCTGTAACAAAGTGCACTGCTCTCCGTTGGATCTTCTCTATCTCTTCTGTCAATCCTATCTGGTACGGATCCCACGCTGCTGAGCAATATTCAAGCAGTGGGCGAACAAGCGTACTGTTACCTACTTCCTTTGTTTTCGGATTGCATTTCCTTAGGATTCTGCCAATGAATCTCAGTCTGACATCTGCTTTACCGACGATCAACTTTATATGATCATTCCATTTTAAATCACTCCTAATGCATACTCCCAGATAATTTATGGAATTAACTGCTTCCAGTTGCTGACCTGCTATTTTGTAGCTAAATGATAAGGGATCTATCTTTCTATGTATTCACAGCACATTACACTTTTCTACATTGAGATTGAATTGCCATTCCTTGCACCATGTGTCAATTTGCTGCAGATCCTCCTGCATTTCAGTACAATTTTCCATTGTTACAACCTCTCGATACACCACAGTATCATCTGCAAAAAGCCTCAGTTAACTTCCAATGTCATCCACAAGGTCATTTATGTATATTGTGAATAGCAATGGTCCTATGCCTCTTCCCTGCGGCACACCTTAAATCACTCTTACAGGGTGTTTCAAAAATGACCGGTATATTTGAAACGGCAATAAAAACTAAACGAGCAGCGATAGAAATACACCGTTTGTTGCAATATGCTTGGGACAACAGTACATTTTCAGGCGGACAAACTTTCGAAATTACAGTAGTTACAAGAAAGATATAGAAGACAACGCAGTCTGTGGGTGCGCCATTCTGTACGTCGTCTTTCTGCTGTAAGCGTGTGCTGTTCACAACGTGCAAGTGTGCTGTAGACAACATGGTTTATTCCTTAGAACAGAGGATTTTTCTGGTGTTGGAATTCCACCGCCTAGAACACAGTGTTGTTGCAACAAGACGAAGTTTTCAACGGAGGTTTAATGTAACCAAAGGACCGAAAAGCGATACAACAAAGGATCTGTTTGAAAAATTTCAACGGACTGGGAACGTGACGGATGAATGTGCTGGAAAGGTAGGGCGACCGCGTACGGCAACCACAGAGGGTAACGCGCAGCTAGTGCAGCAGGTGATCCAACAGCGGCCTCGGGTTTCCGTTCGCCGTGTTGCAGCTGCGGTCCAAATGACGCCAACGTCCACGTATCGTCTCATGCGCCAGAGTTTACACCTCTATCCATACAAAATTCAAATGCGGCAACCCCTCAGCGCCGCTACCATTGCCTCACGAGAGACATTCGCTAACGATATAGTGCACAGGATTGATGACGGCGATATGCATGTGGGCAGCATTTGGTTTACTGACGAAGCTTATTTTTACCTGGATGGCTTCGTCAATAAACAGAACTGGCGCATATGGGGAACCGAAAAGCCCCATGTTGCAGTCCCATCGTCCCTGCATCCTCAAAAAGTACTGGTCTGGGCCGCCATTTCTTCCAAAGAATCATTGGCCCATTTGTCAGATCCGAAATGATTACTGCATCACGCTATCTGGACATTCTTCGTGAATTTGTGGCGGTACAAACTGCCTTAGATGACACTGTGAACACCTCGTGGTTTATGCAAGATGGTGCCCGGCCACATCGCACGGCCGACGTCTTTAATTTTCTGAATGAATATTTCGATGATCGTGTGATTGCTTTGGGCTATCTGAAACATACAGGAGGCGGCGTGGATTGGCCTCCCTATTCGCCAAACATGAACCCCTGTGACTTCTTTCTGTGGGGACACTTGAAAGACCAGGTGTACTGCCAGAATCCAGAAACAATTGAACAGCTGAAGCAGTACATCTCATCTGCATGTGAAGCCGTTCCGCCAGACACGTTGTCAAAGGTTTCGGGTAATTTCATTCAGAGACTACGCCATATTATTGCTACGCATGGTGGATATGTGGAAAATATCGTACTATAGAGTTTCCCAGACCGCAGCGCCATCTGTTGTTGAAAATTGTAACTACTGTAATTTCGAAAGTTTGTCTGCCTGAAAATGTACTGTTGTCCCAAGCATATTGCAACAAACGGTGTATTTCTATCGCTGCTCGTTTAGTTTTTATTGCCGTTTCAAATATACCGGTCATTTTTGAAACACCCTGTACTTCGGAAGACTTCTCTCCATTGAGAATGACATGCTGCATTCTGTTATCTAGGAACTCTTCAATCCTATCACACAATTGGTCTGATAGTCCATATGCTCTTACTTTGTTCATTAAACGACTGTGGGGAACTGTATCTTACTGTTAATCCTATTTTCAGTATTTTTGTTAGTCTTTGTCTATATTTTTCTTTTAGTTCTTGTTTAATATTTGTATTATCTATTCCTATTTTTTGTATGTATCCTAGATATTTATAGGCATCTGTTTTCTCCATTGCTTCTATGCAGTTGCTGTGGTTATCCAATATGTAATCTTCTTATTTAGTGTGTTTTCCCTTGACTATGCTATTTTTCTTACATTTCTCTGTTCCATAAGCCATATTTATATCATTGCCGAATACTTCTGTTATCTTTAGTAATTAGTTAAGTTGTTGATTTGTTGCTGCCAGTAATTTTAGATCATCCATGTATAGCAAATGTGTGATTTTGTGTGGGTATGTTCCAGTAATATTATATCCATAATTTGTATTATTTAGCATGTTGGATAATGGGTTCAGAGCAAGGCAGAACCAGAAAGGACTTAATGAGTTTCCTTGGTATATTCCATGCTTAATCTGTATTGGCTGTGATGTGATATTATTTGAATTTGTTTGGATATTAAGTGTGGTTTTCCAATTTTTCATTACTATGTTTAGGAACTGTATCAATTTAGGATCTACTTTGTATATTTCCAATATTTGTAGTAACCATGAGTGGGGTACACTATCAAAAGCTTTTTGAAAATCAATGTATGCATAGTGTAGTGACCTTTGTTTAGTTTGAGCTTGATATGTCACCTCTGCATCTATTATCAGCTGCTCTTTACATCCTCGTGCTCCTTTGCAGCAGGCTTTTTGTTCTTCATTTATAATTTTGTTCTGTGTTGTATGTGTCATTAATTTCTGTGTAATGACTGCAGTTAATATTTTGTATATTGTTGGTAGGCATGTTACGGGGCACCATTTTGCTGGGTATGCTGTGTCTGCTTGATCTTTAGGTTTCAGATAGGTTATTCCATGTGTAGGTGTATCAGAGAATGTGTATGGGTCTGCAATGTAACTGTTAAATAATTTAGTTAGATGTGAATGCGTTGAGGTGAACATCTTTAGCCAGAAATTTGCTTTCCAATTGTGCATAGAATTAATTGCTCGGGTGACTTCATGTTGCAAAATTATCACTTCAGGCATTTGTGGTATCATCTTGTATGTGTCTGTTTCTGCTTGTATCCACCGTGCATGTCTGTTATGTTGCTCCAGAAGTGTTCCATGTCTGTTATGTTTGGTGGATTGTCTATTTTAATGTGTGTGTTATCTACTGTCTGGTAAAATCTCTTTTGGTTTGTGTTGAATGTTTGGTTTTGTTTCCTTCTATTTTCACTTTTTTTGTATCTGCTAAGTCGTTTGGCCAATGCTTGTAATTTCTGCTTCTTTTCATCTAATTGATCTATCGCTTCTTGTTTGGAGATTTTACCTAACCAGTTTCGTTTTTTGTCTGATATTTCACTTCTTATAAATTGTGCTAGCTGTCCGATGTCGTTTCTCGGTTTTTCTATTCTGATCTGTAGGCTGTGTTGCCATGCTGGTTTTGTGGGTTTCTTCTGTGTGTTGGTTGGTTCTGATCTCTGCCTAGTGTGTATATTTAGTGTAGTGAGTGCTCCTATATAAACCAGTAGTTGTAACTCTTCCATAGTTGTATTTTCATTTATTTTGTTGTGTATGATTGTGTTGAAAGTTGTTATTGTTGTTTTGACTTGTGGGTTATTTGGTGGTCTATGCAAGAATGGTCTAATGTCTGTATTTGTGTCTTTGTATTCTGTATATGTCAGCTCAAATTTTTCTTCTATATCTAACATGTGTGTCACTTTGTGTTCTATTTGTGCTTGTTCTGGTGGCTGTCTTAAGATTTCATTTTCCTCTGATTGTTTAATCGATGCATGTTGTTCTTTGTTTGTTTGATCTGGGATGTTTCAGTCCATTACTGTATTTTCTTCTTCTTCTTCTTCTTCTTCTTCTTCTTCTGATTGCACATTATTTTGTTTCAGTATTTGTTGTGCTTGTTGTTTGATGTTTTCTAATTCTGACTGGGGTGTCCTGTTATTTTTGATTATCCCACGGATCCGATCAGCTAGTCGTTGTTCTGTTAAAAGTTATAATTCTGGGTATCTGGTAATAAATGTTGTGTATACTTGTGATTTGTATCCAGTTGTGTTGGTTCCTAGGTTTGTTGCATGGTAATAACAGAGCATGAGGTGTCGGTTAACTTCATCAGACAATCTCATCCTCTGTCTTTGTTTTCCTTCTAGGGTGGTTGCAGGAAGCATATCCTGCAAAACACCTCTATTGGGATTCAAATCATTTTCCAGGTGGCTAACAGTGTCGTTACCATTGTGGACGGGCATAGGATTCAAGCATCATCCCTGACCACGATGGCGCTTGTTGGAGACTTCTTTAGTTCTGTCCTTAACCAACTAATCACACTAAAAGGGGGGTTAGCCCTATTAGTGGTTTGGTCTTTTCATCGCCTTTCACAACTGGCAGAACATACCGAAGGCCTATTCTTTTCCCCGGCTTCTACGGATTTTTTTTTATTATTATCATCATCATCATCATCATCATCATCATCA